>NC_138372.1:56511129-56536867 GCF_054177405.1 Leptonychotes weddellii
TTAAGCGTCTGCAGTCGGCTCAGGTCATGATCCCAGGGTCCTGGGATCGAGCCCGGCATCCGGCTCCCTGCTCGGCAGGAAGCCTGCTTCTCCCTCTCCCACTCCCCCTGCTGTGTTCCTGCTCTCGCTATCTCTCTCTCTGTCAAATAAATAAATAAAATCTTAAAAAAAAAAAAAAAGAGGTGGGTAGGGAAAATGTAGTGATACAGATGAGACATGAGTGACATAGATGCAGTAGAGGTCCACCTTGAACCCAAGAACAGCCTCTGGAACTGTGCCAACCAGGAGCATTGCAGGGATGGCTCTTGACACTCAACTAATCTTTCACTGATGACACCATGCACATGATTATGTTTGTGAGGCTGTCTCTTTAAATGGTGGGGAAGGAGAAATAAAGATGTAAGGATCTGGAAGGAAAGAAGGAAGGAAGGAAGGAAGGAAGTAAGGAAGGAAGAAAGGAAGGCAGGCAGGCAAGGAAGAAGAAAGAAATCACCCAAAGTTTTCACAGCTTGTAGTTTGCTAATCTCTACATTGAAAGGTGGATGATAAAACTGAGACCTACTGAGTTAACTGCCCAACATCTCAGCCATATGCCTTATTCTTCTTTATATGCATCTCCACTCCCACACCACTCCCATCTGCCTTCATCCTTAGTGCCTAGAATAGCATCTAGCACATGGTAGTTCCTCGTCAAAAGTTCATTGATGACAGAACCAATACCTACCACTGACAGAGTGCTATTTATACTGTTCTGTCTTCCCTGTAGGGAGCTTCATACTGTTTTTCAAAATGGGCACTCTGCTGTGGCATGCCTCACTCCACATGGAAAACTTCTCTCTTAACAAGCACATGACCGGGCAGACCGTGCAACCACTCAAAGTTGGCTTTTTCTGCTTTTGCCCAGGAAAATGGCTCACCATGGAAAACCATAGATGACTTTTGCCATCTCATGAGCATTACTCATGACAAGACACTTAAAAAAGAAAACACTCTTGACTCTTTAAAGTTGATGCTAGTTTTGGGTTGTTAACAAAGGCTTTGTCAAAGGGTTTTGTCATGAGGTCAACCGAGCACACAGGTTGCTCAGTCAGTGCTGTTTGGCTGGCCCAAGATCACAGCAGAAGTGCCTGAGATGAGGAACTGGTTGTGGACAAAGAATCGGCATGAGCCAGAGGGCCGCATGTACTTTTCCAGGTCATTCACTCAGCTGACATTTACTGAGCACTTATAGTGGGATTTGGAAAAGTACTTGACTGAGGCTCCATCCCTTCCCTTTATGAACAAAATATTTTAATCCAGTGCACTAAGTGCTCTATCAGAGTGAGTCCTTGGAAAGGTGGAGACACGGGGTGCTGCTAGGAGTTGAGAATATGGTAGTGACTCCCTCACCATGTTCCCTCCAGAGGGAAGGTTTGTTCAGTAGACACATCCCTCTTCAGAATCTTCCACATCTGCAGAGCATTTTGCACTCTCGCTGCAAGACTTAGTCCTTTTCTGTCCTTCTTTCTTTTTCTTCCCCTCCCTTTCTCTCTAAACCAAACCTAAGCAAGTCTACGTTATCCAGAAGCAGCTGGTGCTACAATGTGGGAGTGTTAAATGTTTAACATCTTGTCACTTGCGAAACTGATGGAGTCATCCTTTTTGTTTCAGAGTTTCGTGTTTAGGGGTTGAAAAGCTAGATTGATGAGCATTACCAGAGAGAAATATTTTTTGAGAAGTTAGTGAAGCTGATGACACGTTACTTTACAGTTTAGTGAAATTCAGCAAATCTAATTCTATTATCCTGTCAAAGTCTCACAAAAGGGAGACCTGAAAGCATATTTAAGATGAATCTTTAAAGATTTCGGAAGCCACAACCACATCTGCAAAACTCAGATACATCTGGTACTGACAGACTTTTGCTTTTTTATAGACTAAGGGGAGTAAATAATCCTCCAACAACTGATTAAGTTTAAATAAAGTTATCTTGGTGATTCAGTGCCTGCCTTTTCTCCCTTAAAAAGACTGTCAAGCAGCAAACCATAACCACGTTTTTTCTAATTCAAAGGCTTCACAGAGTTTACATAGCCAGATTTACCCGGGCACACCAAAATGGAAGCTTCCTTTATGAATCATAGAACAGAGTACTGAAATAGAGATTTTTATAGAGCATTTAAAAGCCACATCATTTAGGCCCTTGTTTATTTTCACAATCAAGTATGAGACATGGTCTAATAAATGCATTCTTACCAAAATGTCAGGAGTAATTAAAGCATTTACCCGCAACTCTATACATTTTTGTTAGAGATTCACGAGCTGACAAGCTGAAAGGACTTTATGATCCTCTCAGCAATTGGTGCAACTGTACGTGCACTTCTACTGAAATGCTCATTGTTAAGTCCAAGAGAAACATTGATGTAAAGGTTCATTTTAATAGAAATTGCTATTTAATTATCGTTCATTAAAGAAGGAAATTCTCAATATAATTTATTGAGAATGTACTATGTACCATACTTATGTTACCTAATTTAATATTCCTAGCTACCTGCAAGGTAGATATCTTTATTTTGAAGATGGCAAAACTGGTCAAAACAGAAATTATGCCCGGAAATAGTTAGTAGGGAAGCTGGGGTTGACTCCAGTCTAACTAACCACAAAGCCC
Source organism: Leptonychotes weddellii (assembly GCF_054177405.1). Taxonomy (NCBI): domain Eukaryota; kingdom Metazoa; phylum Chordata; class Mammalia; order Carnivora; family Phocidae; genus Leptonychotes; species Leptonychotes weddellii. The sequence continues at coordinate 56,513,771 of NC_138372.1, forward strand.
ACATGTGCTCTTTCCAGGACAGCATAAGAAATTGTTTAGAATGCATGATGAAAACAAGGTCAGGGATGTGGCTTCAAATGTGAGGGGCTGCCATGGACTGAATTGTGTCCCCCAGAGAGAGAGGTCAAAGTCCTAACCCCCAGTACCTCAAACCATGACCTTATTTGGAAATAGGGTTGTTACAGATGTAATAAGTTAAGATGAGGTCATACTGGAGTAGGGTGGGCCCTTAATGCATTATGAGTGGTGTTCTTCTAAGAAGAGGAGAGAGAGAGAATGCTATGTGAAGACAGCAGAGGCAAGGTGATAGCATGTACAAGCCAGGAACATGGAGAATTGCTAGCTGTCACCAGAAGCTAGAGACAGGCAGGGAATAGGTTGTCCCTCAGAGCTTTCAGAAGGAACCAACCTTGATTGTGGACTTCTAGCCTCCGGAACTGTGAGAAAGTAAATTGCTCTTGTTTTAAGGTATCCAGCTTGTGGAACCTTGTTACGGCCCTAGGAAATGAATGCCGGGGATAAAAGAGATTTACTGAGCCCAGGAAGAAAACCAGCCCCGAGACTTGATGTTAGGCTGATGCTCTGCAAGCAGAATAGCGGTCACTTGTTATTTTTCCTTCGTCCTTTGTGGTTGTACAGAAAACCCACACCATACCCAATTTGAGATTTAAAAGACATTTTCCGGGGTGCCTTCTCAGAAAGAAAAAATATGTGACTAACCAAAGTCATGGTTAAATTCTAATATTTTGTGCTACTCATATGTGTCACAAGGACACCGGGAGACAAGGTGCTCTCTGGGGTCTCATTGGGGTCTTTTTGATGGTTGCTGTTGACAACCAGTTCTACAAGAGGCACAAGGGAAAGCCTAATTAAGGCAGGAGTCAGGAAGAAATTGCAGGTAATTGAGGTCAAACACAACTGAGGTCGGGCAGGTGACTGACATCCGACGTAGTCAAACTAAGGAGATCAAGGTTTGATGCAGGCAGAGACAACAGGTGAGGCCTGGAGACTGATCACTGATGGAAATAATCAAAAGCAAGATCGACCAAGGACATTCAAGCTAGGTCAAACAGTAAGTGTGATGGGATCTAAGGTAAGTCTGAGGTTTTCATCTTCAGAAACCTCATCTTCAATTGGCTCTTACTTTGGACTGGAGATCTTCAACTGTTAGAAGGACTATAGTACCCATGCCAGCCTAATGCCCTGTGGAGCCAGTTTACCTCCTTTATTCACACAAATGCTGATATCTGACTCAGTCGAGAAAGAGAAACTTGTCTTCTGTGGAGAATGTGAATAGAGAATAGTATTATTGACTTAAGAGCCTCACTGGAGAGAGGGGAAAGATCATCCACTTCCTGATGAAGTCATCCTCCGGGGATCTTCGAGTGAAAACTGTGCTGAGAATGTGAATCTGAAGTGTAAATCAGTCATATCTGTAATTTTATTGGTCATAACTTAGGTATTTCAAGATTTTTAAAAACCTGGCCATTTCTTTTTGTTCTGAAATTTCCCATGAGCCAGGAAAAAAATTAGTGAATGTTGAAGACTAGTCAATGAAAGCTGCTATCCACTCGTTCATTTGTTTGTTCAAATTTTGTCTCCCTATTCTACTAAGTGGGTTCCAATTTTCTGGATATTTTGCTAAATGCTGAAAATAAAGGCAAAAATAGGAAATGGTTCTTGATTGAAGATGATAAAGGTCTAGTCAAGAAGGGATTAGCAAATCACTCATAAGTAGCAATCTCAGACCCCCATTTTTAAAATGAGGAAACTGAGACCTAGGGAGCAATCTGTGTAAGGAATACAGCTAGTAAGCCAAAATAGGATTTGAAACTAAGCCATCTGAAGCCAGAGTTCATGGTCTTAATCACTAAGCCAGTGGTACTCAAATTTACTATGCATCTGAATCACCTGAATCATCTGAATCACCTGAAGCAAAGCTTCTTAAAGCATGGATTTCTGGGCCTCCTCCCAGAGGTTTGACTGCGTCAGTGTGATGCAGTGTTAAAAATCCGCATTTCTAACCAGTTCCCAGAGGGTGTTGAGGCTGATGATTCAGATACCACACTTTGAGAACCACTGCTGTAGGCCAGACTTAATGTAATCATCTTTGACTGTGCTCAGCATATCCTGGGAAGCCATTCAAAGTTTTCGAGCAAGTGGTGACCTAGTCAGAGTTCTTGCTTAGAAAAGATGAATCTGGGAGCTATGTGTAGGGTGCTAGAGGGGAGGTGACAGACCAGGAGTTTCCTAGTGAGAGTAAGGAGAAACAGAGAGAGGGTAGTAGATGCTGGGAAACATTGGCCTGATGGAGGGGACACAGGGGTTTTTCTAATTGACTGAGGATAGAGGGGCCATTAGAGGTGACTCTCTACTCTTTGGTCAGGGTGGCTGGAGGAATTATCCAGCCCTTCAATAGGAATTGAAAGGATAGAAGGGAATTCTGCCTTCTTATGTACTATGTCTCCTGCTTCCCCAAAGCGTCCTGCTATTTGTTCGCTTTATTTATTGTTTTTGTGTATGGTATTTCCACAGCATTTTCCTTCTTCCTCTTTACCTACAGGACCAGTGTAGCCCAAGGGCAGCTAGAGACTCTTGTTCTCTTCTAAGATGCTGTTCTTATCCCCAGAGGACCTCTGATTCGCCCACTCGCGCATCAACTCCTCCTGTTGAGCTCTGCACCAGGGTCTTAGTGAATTCTACTAATCATGACTAAGTTTTTGGCTTCTGTGTTTTATCAGAAGCCCATCTGGGGAACTTACTGTCAGTGATGGAGGCCTCATCATCCATCATAAATGGTGTTCAAAATAATATCTGTTTTTTAAGTTCAGAATTATTGTATTGGTTTTTTTGGTCTCACATTTTGCTTTTATGTATTTTTTTTTCCATAAGTAAAGGATGCATTTTTAAAACACCATTTGCAAATATGCATCCTGAGAAAGCATTTAGTCTTCAATTTAAAACAAATTACCTTATCTTAAAAGTACAATTTTTTAAAAGTCCTTAGATTGATTTTTATAAACTAAAATAATAGGGAAGCTACAGTAATAGGAAAGTTCTGAGAATCTCTTTATTAAGTAAATGGTTTTACAAAACAATCCCACAGAATGTATCTTTAAAAGAAATTTCTGTTTTATACATGGAATCTTCCTAAAGTGAAGACAGGTATCCATAATGAGGATACATTATGGCTGAGATAAACCAAAGGTTAACATTTATGATGGTCACCATTCTATTGTAGAATATTTGTTATCTGTGCCTTGATTATGAATGACAGTTCATTTTTTTTTTTTTTTTCAAAAAATTGACTGAACTTGGTTCAGAATAGGTCTTTGGTATGAAAATGTAAATGCATGTCATTTAAATACACTCACAGACCTTGCCTCCTACTTTTCTTAAAAATTTGATACCGTCTCCCAGGACTTCCACCCAGTTTCCTCCTCAATCCCTTTAAACTTCCTTAAAAACTTCAGAATCCTCTTCTGTTTATCTTCAGATAAAGAAATAGTGCTTCTCTTTTCTGAGTCCAGCCTCTCTCTTTCTCCCAGGTCTTGCCCCATCCATCCATGTGTACTGATCACTTCCTCTGCCTCTGGCTCTTTCTTCCTCAGTCCCTGCTTATTTCCCATCAACCTTCTCTTAGTCCTGTCCTCTGACACCAAAAGTTGTCTTACAACTTAAAAAAGGAAGAACCTTATTGTTCTGCCTCCATTTTTAATACACTGATAGCAAAAGAGAGGAAAGAAAGAAGGGAGCCCTGGAACATATTGAGAGGTAGGGAGTGTTGGTCCACTCGGGGGTGACAAAGAAAGGAGCCCCCTCTGAACTGTAACATGTCTAAGCAGCTGGGTTGGGAGGACTTGAAATCAGACTAACAGAAAGCCCCTCACTAAACTTAGACCTGGAAATTCCATGTGGAGTTGATTCATCTTGGGGTACTTTCTTGAGGCTTCCATTCACTCAGTTGTGAATAGTGGTGACATGGGAGCAGAAGTAAAAAGAAGCTTGAATAGTCCCATGTTCCCTAAGGTGGTGTTGGGGTCCTATCTCTGAGAGCACAGATCCACTTTCTCTGTGCTCCGAGTACCCGGAATGGACAGTATTTCTCCTTTGGGCAAGAGCTCAACAATTGGCTTTAACCCCAGAACATTTTTAGAGAATGTCCTCTGTCTGTCACTGTGGGGGTTTGCAGAAGTGGGATTGTGACAAAGATGGAGCCCGGGTACAGTTGTGATAAGGAGCACATTCCTCCAGTCACACCGGCTGGGTCCGCATTCTGGCAAAGCTATTTCCTATACATTATGTTGGCCAAACTAATTAACCTCTTTCCATTTGCTTCCCTATCTATAAAACAAGGAAAATAATAGTACTCACTTCATGATTATTGAGAAGATTAAGTGAAACAATGTCTGTAAACTTTAAAACAATATCTGGCACATAGTTACTGCTCAATAACTGTTAGCTGTTATATGAAATATATATTCCAGAACAATAAATTCCTACCTAATCATATACATGTGCGTGCACACACACACACACACACATTCTATATTAAATGCTACTATTTTCATAAAGCCTTTTTCATTTCTTTCCTTTCTTCCTTCTTTTGCTTAGCAAATAATTGGTAAGGACCCACTATCTTCCAGGCACAGAGGATATGGTGATCGTCAAGGTGGACCCAATCCCTGCCCTCATAGAGTTGTTGAACAGACCATTTTGGCAAAGCATTATAAACTTTATGATAAGAGAGGCACGGGGTCTAACAGGCGAATACATGAATGAATAAATTGTGAATGGATGTTTCTAGTTATTTCTACATAAATTTTTTAAGTGTTTTGATCCTGAAAATAAGTAGAAATTTCTTTAAAACCTGTGCTGGTCTCTTTTTAATGCCATTTCGGCTATGAATAACTCCTCCAAAGCCCAGAGTGATTGTGGGTCTGCATCCAACTATTGCTAATCGTCTAAACAGGTAGCCGGGATCCAGGTAGAGCAAAAAATCCAGATGAAGGAGATATATCGATATCCTTCCAAAGACAGGTCATAGGAAGTAATTACTATCTGCCTCAGTTCCCAGCCTTCTCACTTTTCCTACTCTCTCATGCTGAGATTCACTGGCCAGGGATTGTTCTTTTTAAAAATCTGTTTCAGGCTCTACTGGAAGCTGAACAGAGCAGGAGAAGCATTCAGGCCCACGATGAATCAGAGCCAGACATAAATAGAAGGCTGTGGACTCTGGGGCTTCAAAGAGAGACATTTGGGGCAGTTCTGTGCCTGGAGCTGCTGCTTGCACTTGCTAAGAGCCAGAATCCAAAGGAGACAGCTTCTGCACCATGCATAAATAAGGGAAGTGTGTTCCTAGCATTCCTCTGGGAAGCCGGGGCAGCTCAGATTACCCATTCCCCAGACGCAGTTTCCTTTCATTGGGGCATCTTATATTAAGAGGTAGACGAAGGGGTACACTTCCAGAGTGGTGCTTGGGGGATATTTGTAGTGGGCGTTGCATGATTCGTTCTCCCAACACAGTATAGAAGACTTACTCCCGAGGATATTATATATTTAAAAAACAGCATGAAAAAGAGGGAATCTGACTTTCCCCCACATATTCCAAAAATGTAAAGCAGTTGTTTTCTAAGTCTTTAAAGTGTGTGTGTTGTGTGTGTGCACACGTGCACGTCCCCAGTAGGTAAGGAAGCAATCCCAGAATAACATTCATTTTCTGTCTGGAATATTATGGAATCAAATCTAGTTTAAAATTGGTGTTTTTTTTCAGGTTCAGAATCTGTTGTCTTTTTACCTTAGCCCCTGTTGTTAGTGGAAACTTTGTCTATTTGCCTACAGAGGGAATTCAGGATGAGACTGTGAATACCTAAAACTCAGCTTTGCATGATCCAAAGCATCAATAGGCTCACCCCCAGAAAGCCAAATTTCTAAGACCGAGCCCAGTTGTGCACTGGAAATTGAAAAGTCCAAATTACTAATGAGAGAGGAAGAACCCACGTACTCACTTCACTCCAGCAGATCAGAGGACTGCCCGTCCCGCAGTAACACTGAAGTAGAACAACAGTGGGGCTCAGCGTGTGTGGCCTGATTCCTCCCTTTACTGGCCCAGTCACTCACCTCAGGCCAAGTACCTGACCTTTCTGCTCTTTAGTTTCTTCACAAAAATAATGACGATGATAATAATAATATCCATCCCTCATGGTTGCTGGGAAGAAGGTTAAATGAGATTTTAAACATATATGTGAAATAGATGTTCTAACACGATTTTAAAAACTTTTTTTAGAAACATTATCCTACTTGATACTTCTGTGAAACATCTGGCTTTGTAAAGTCAGGTAGCATAGAACTGTGAGTGTGGTGTTCGTGTTCTGCTGTCCTCTAGGTCATAGATCTAAGAGAACGAGGCAGTTCTCCTAAGCCACCGTTCCAAAGGCATAGGTAAATGTGGAGTTCCTGCTTTCACTAGAGAAGTGCTTTTGCAAAACTTTGGCATTTGGCAACAGCCCAGTTGTTCAGCCACAAACACAGTTGAGTAATTTTTTTTTTTTTTTTGCTGCAGTGCCCACAAAATCTCCAGTGAATTCTTCTATGTGAAAAGTCTTTAAAGCACACGGTAACTGTGTGATAATTGATACCAGATAGTATTTGGAAGCATTCAGAAGAGCCTATTGGGTATTTTAATAGCCCGATGTCTGCCCCGTTCAGCTGGTTATGGGTATCTGCAGAGGGGATGCCTAGAATAGAGGTGTTTGGCCCTTCCAGGAGGGGGGTGCAGGCTCTCTATATGGACTCCAGGGCTGCTGCCTAGTCCCATTGGCTGTGGCCAGACCTGAGGTAGGGCCAACTGATGGTTGACTGCAGGGCCTCCACAAGCCCTTTCCTGTTTAAAAATGGTACAAGAAAATGCATCAGCAAAAAGCCACATAAATGTCTCCAGAAAGAAACTCATAAACAGTTCTCCATTTTTCTCACTTCTGAGGGCTGTGGACATTCTTTCATTCATTCATTCGTTTAGCAAATATTTATTCAGAGCTTACACTTCTAAGTTCTGCAATACAGCAACAGATAAAACAGACAAAATAATCCCTTCCCTCATGGAGCTTTTATTCTAGTGGGGGAGGAGAATGACAGACTTTTGTTTTTAAAGAAAATTATGTAGTATACTAAAGCAGGGATGAGGGATAGGGAGTGCAGAAAGATGTGTGGTTTGCACTTTTCAACAGAAAGATCGGGGAAGACCTCACCCAGAAGATAACATGTGAGCAAAGATGTGAACAGAGTGAATTCAAAATCCATAGGCCTCCAGGGAAGAGTATTCCAGATTGTGGGAACAGTAACTGCAAATTCCCTGAGGTGAGATCATGTCTGTGAATTCAGGGAGTTCCATCAAATTCATTTATTAAACCTGTGTTGAGAGCGAACTCCATGCCAGGCCCCAGCTGCGGGGGCCACAGAGGTAAAATAACAGAACACGGCTCCTGCTCGGAAGGTGGATGCAGTCGGGAGTGCTCCATATCAAGGCTTAATAAATACCAACCTGAAACTAACCATGGAGCTCCAGCTATGCAGCCAGCCACAGCACACTTCCTACAGAACCACAGTCGTGTTCCTGCCGAAACAGAAGGCAAGAGCAGTGGTGGGCTCAGCGGGAAATATCAAACCCTGGGTAGCCCCAGGATTCAAAGAAGCTTTGCAACACATCACACCAGAGTAGGGTAAGAGCCCCCCACGTTACTGGCAGGAGAAGAACTTTTCAGTAAGAACAAGGCACCCTAGCAATATAATACCATTTTATTATTCAGTGTCTGACAGCAAAGAATACACAGAGGAGGCAGGGAAAGCTTTGGTGTTGTATGATGAGGCAAAAGGTCCCAGCGGTTTAGAATACATCCACTTAAAACAAACAAACAAAAAAAACATTGCTTGTAATTTTGTAACCTCCTTAGGGTGTTTCAAATGGTTTGTGAACATCAATGTTCTACATGTTCAAAGAGTTTAGGGAGTTTTCAAATCTTCCCATTCAGACTGGCCTGTCATAAAGAACAAAGGAATATGGAATTTCTTGCAGGGATCTGAATCCACACAACAGAGCCTGGAGATGTTCAATCAACAGGAGATGGCCTTTGAACTTTCCTCAGTCCAAAACGGGAAACGAATATGTACTGCTCTGTAGGCGCCTATCAACTTGTCGCTTTTATCTTCTGTCACTAAAATTGGTTTTGTAATTTTTACTTCTGTAGCCACCCAGGGGCCACTATTGTAAAATAGTGGTTAAAAGCTTAGGCTCAGACGGGCCTGAGTTCAAATTCAAGTTCGACTACTTATAAGCTGTGTGACCTGAGGCAAGTTAGTTGAGCTAAGTCTCAAGTGTCTTTTCTACAGGATGAAAATAAGACTATCACCTCCTTCATAATGTCGCAGTGAGTGTTAAGCGAGAATGCGATTTGTACAAGTCTGATATATGGTAAACATGGAATAAATGTACACTATATTTCTTCTCTGTTTTGCCATTAGCTCATGTATTTTAGTCTTTATTATTCCTCTTCTAAGAGGAACGACTGAAATGAAAGATGAGTGGAGATCCTACTTTCATTGAGATTACATTGTTTGGCCCAAAGCGGGGAAGACAGCTTAGAGAAGCACCACGTGTAGGGTTTATCTATTGCTCCAAAGGAGAGGTTGATAAACTGTGCCCCACGGGCCAAATCTAACTCTGCCTGTTTTTGTAAAGTTTTTGTGAACACGGCCACATTCATTTGTTTACATATTGTCTATGTCTACTTTTGTGCTACAATAGCAGAATTGAATAGTTGCAACAGAGACCCTATGGTCTGCAAATTCTAAAATATTTACTATCTGCCCCTTTACAGGAAACATTTTCTGACCCCTGTTCTAGAAACTTAAAAAATCCAATTTTTTTCAAGTCAGAGCTCTGAAACTGCATACATTGGAAACTCATCTCCCCAATGGAAAAATAATAAGGCTACCTTCAAGAAGTCCACACATTTACTTCAACTGGCCAATGCCAGGTGCTATGTGAGGCCCCCAGGGACACAAAGATTCATAAGGCAGCATCCCTCCTGATAAAGAATCCACAGTGCACTTGTTGATCAGATGAATGTGCATTCTGCCGATGGCGAGAACAAATGCCTCGGGCAGCGCTGAGGCCACTGGGGTTCTTGCTTCCTTTGCATATGGCCATCACCTCTATCCCAGAAGCCAAGTTTGAAGAGAGACTCTCCGTGGTGTTCCATTTCACTTTCATATCCGTAAGACTGTACTGAAAACTACTGAATGGATGAGGATACCCTAACAAAGAACCATTCGCAGATTTCTCTGGCAATGATGTGGAGGGTGGAATAGGCTGGACAGGAAACAGGAATAGGGAGCCTTCGGCGGAGGTCACTGTTCCAATAACAGGTGAATGCAGGCTGTTCTTGGGCAGTGGCTAAAGAAATGGAAGGAGGCTGGCCACTGAATCAGAAGTAAATAAAGATAAACACGAGTCAAGTTGCAAGGGAGGAATCACTATTCATTAATTTGATAGATATTTATTGGATGCCTAGTTCATGACAATTAGTTTAAGGCACTGGGACTCGAGACACAGTAGTACATGAGACAAGTCCCTGCTGTCATGAAACTTACATTCTAGTCAGAGGAGGCAGGCCATCTTAATTTGGGCTCCTCCGAAAAACAGACCATGAGACAAGGATTCGAGTGAAAGTTATTTTTCTGGGATATGATCTCAAGCACAATGAAGGAAAGAAAAGTAAATAAAGGGGTATGTTAATGAGTAAGTCACTGTTGTGAGCAACTAAGGCTTAACTTCATGTTGTATGCTCTGAGGGTATAGACCATGTCTCAGAATTTTCCCAACAAGGAGCAAGGATGCCAGAGTATTTATCCACCAACTCTTGTTCCTCACGGATGGAGGCTCATTTGGGTGGGTGGGAAGGAGAATTAGCTATCCACCCCCCCCCCCCGCCCTTTAAGGACAGACACAGGAAACCTTGAACATGTATAGAAAATTCTAAAGGTGACTTCCCAAGTAGATCGAGGCAGAGTACTGTATCTGGTTACACAGGTGACAAACAATGAACAAATACCTGAGAAAATGAGATGGTGGCCAGTATTATGCAGGCAGTTAGAACAGGCTGATGGGATAAAGAGTGACTGGAAGGCTAGTTTAGATGGGGTGGTTAGAATGATGAAAACAAGGAGGGGCCTGGGAAGCAGCATTCAGCAGGATGAAAAAGGAAGTGCAGAGTTCATGAGACAGGAAAAAGAGGAGAAATAGAAGGCCTCTGTTGTGGACACAGGATAGGAGGCAGGGGAGAGTATTACAGGCTGAAGTCCCCCGGTAGGTAGAGGCCAAACCACAAAGGCTTCATCAGCCAGAACAGGGCATTAGAAGGTCATCTGAATGTGTTGGGCAGTCACTGAGGGATTTTGAGCAGGAACATGACATGACCTGATTAACATTTTTAAAAGTTCATCCTGGTTACTCCTCTTCCCTTCCCCTTTCTTCCTAAATGGTTTAGTCCAAAAACCATTAGATAGGGCTGAGCGAGGTTGACTTCTCCACCGGATATGGAACAGGATGTCTGAATCCAAGTAGGGTACAGAGAATGTCCATGTGGATGGTGAGAGTGGTGGGTGGCAGCTGCCTGGCCTGAGGTGTCAGAGCGAGAGTGGGAGGAAGGAAGGTTTTCCATGAGGGTTTGGGGCTACCCAGCCAAGATGCTAGAGCCCAGGTACGGTAAGGAAGGCATCCATACGGGAGAGAAACCTGGTATGGGAGGTCAGAGTCCAAGCTTGGGAAGGAGGACATCCGTGAGAGGGGTCAGTGAAGCAGTGACCCCACGTGACGTGTCAGCCCATGCACAGTGGGAAGGATGTTCATGCAAGGAGGTGGTGGCCACAGTGGTTCAGTGCAGATTGAGAAGGGCGTCAGTTATGGGAAGGTGCCTGGTGTGGGGAGTTGGAGCATGAGGGTGGTGAAGAGAGTATAAGTGTAGGCAGCCCTGTGCTGGTGGTTGGAGCCCACACAGGTGAGGAGGGCATCACATGGGCACAGCTTAGTGGTTGGTGCCCACACAGGTGAGGAGGGCATCACATGGGCACAGCTTAGTGGTTGGAGCCCACACAGGTGAGGAGGGCATCACATGGGCACAGCTTAGTGGTTGGAGCCCACACAGGTGAGGAGGGCATCACATGGGCACAGCTTAGTGGTTGGAGCCCACACAGGGTGAGGAGGGCATCACATGGGCACAGCTTAGTGCTGAGCGCTGGACCCCAAGGTAGGTGAGGAGGCACTTGCTTGGGGCACACAGGTGGGAAATAGCCCAGACGAGGGTGTCAGAACACAAGCGGGTAAGGGAAGCAGCCACATGGAAACAACAGTGGAGCCCACGTGGGGTAAAGGAAGACGTCCGCATATGTGACAGCACCGAGATTTGTACATTTGGGAGCAATGATCAAACAAGTAAATATATTAAGGATAATGGGAACCAGGTTTCTCACTGTCGGAGAAGGGCATTACAAACATGGAAAGGGAGAAAACTAGAATGGACACTGTGATGTTAGATTAGACTGGAGAGAAAGGTATGAATGTATGATTCGAGGGTGGTGGGGAGGTCTAAATGTATTTACCCATGGATGTATATACGTGCATGTTCTTCACCTCTACCTGCTCAGTGAGAGGGTCTGGGAGCGGCAACACTTCAACAAGGAACACACCAAGCACCTAGATCTTGATTTCTTAATACATTAAGAAAGTACCCTACACCGAAGCAGTGTACTTCGGAGAAATGGCAGATTTCAAGGCTGGGACAAGGAATGCACAAAATAGGCCTGGAGGTCTGGTGCCAGAAAGTAAAGAGATACTCAGAGATGAGTATATATCAAAGGGACAGATTAAAGGGGCTCCTGCTTGCCAACTGTAAGATAATTTAAGCATCAAAATAATGACAGTAACGTTATAATCCACTGAATAAAATAGGAACTTTAAATCCATATAGATATAAATAAATGAAGGTATTGAAATTTGGTTGAGATACGGAATATTTATATAGTCTCAAAGTAACTCCCCACAAAATACTTATTCATTATAAAAAGAGTCATTTTGTAGTAGAGGGTCCTGTCAGACACCACTTTAAATCACCTAATGAAAATTAAGAACACAGTAACAGGACAAATGAAAATTTGATGGGATACAATGAAGGGAACATAGCATCGCTTCTGCGATGCTTCTCACCAAAAATACGTAAGTTTAATTTAATCGTTAGTAAACCTCAAATAAAAATAAATTCAAGGATATTCTGCGAAATACCTGGCTTGTCACTCAAAAATGTTCAGAGTCATGAAACTCAAGTAAAGACTGAAAAACTGTCTCTAGTTGAAGGAAATTAAAGAAACAGAACAACTATATGCAGTATGTGATACTGAATCCGATCCTTTTGCTGTAAAGAACATTACTGAGATAATGGGCAAAACTTGAATGGAGCTTGAGAGTAGATGAAATCAAGTTATTATATTAGGCTATATAGGAGAATGTCTTTATTTTAGAAATATACTAAGGTATTTGGGAAATGATAGGCATCAGATTGGCAACTTACTCTCAAATGGTTCAGGATTTAAAAAAAAAAAAAATGTACCATTGTTGCAACCTTCCTTCATTTTGAGATTGTTTCAAAATGAAAAGTTAAAATTTTATATATTCACTTTGGCCATTTGATTTCCTAGGTCTTTGCACATGCCCCAACCTATCCCTATCCCAGAAGTCCCCTCCCCTCGAGAACCCTTGCTTGTCCTTCATTTCTCTGTGAAGGTCTTCCTTTATAGTATGCACTGTGTCCCCAGGCATTGAAGTTTACCTGTGCATGTCTACATTTCTATTTACCCCAAAGGGTAGAGTCCGTGTCCATCACACTCATACCTGTGTTCCTAGCACTTAGCACTGCACCTGGCGTTGTGCTTGATAATCAACACGGAGAGAAGGAGAGAGACAAAGTTATAGTTATAAATTTGGAATATTTTCTAGAGCTAACCCAGTTAAGAAAAGCAGATGATTTGTATGCTGCCTGGCCTGTGTTTGAATTACAGCTGTGTGATCCTGGACAAGACTTAGACTCCTTTTCCACACATGTAAAACGGGTTGTTAGATGGAGCAAACGTAGTAAGATTTGTAAGGCATCTAGCAGAGTCCCTGACACTTAGCAGGTAGGCAACAAATGTTTGTTTCCCCTTTCTCCTTAAAAATAGGAATAAAAATTATCAAAGGAGACTACAAGTTTAGAACTCCAGGTTATCTCCTGACTTCACGATAGCTTTGATATATGAACTTGGATAAGTCATTTCACTTCACAAGGCTTCGACTTCCTTCTTGGGAAAATGGGAGGTGGGAAAATGGAGGAGTGAGACGTGAGCTTTTATGACCATCATGCTCCCAAGATCTCCTAGTTCTCAAGTTTAAAATACGTTCCCTTTTTTGGATGATAGTACAAAAGGTGAAGGATAAGAGATATTTTTGCTGTATTTATTATTTTTTATTTTATTTTATTTTGCTGTATTTAAAGGACGGTCCTCAGTTTTAGCAGTCAAGGCATGCAAAGTCCTCCTCCTACGGGACTGCACGATTCCTCATTTATACCTGCTGAAAGTATAGGTAAATTGAGAGGCGGTGGTATTGTTAGGTTACTGTTGAGCGCATTAAAAATTTATGAGCCATCAAGGAACTAGCACACAGTTTCAATTCTTGCTGCATTTTTCCTTATTCATAATTATTTTCCTAATTGCTTTTTCCCTTAAAAATGGGGGAGCCGAGACCTTGGATATTTGCCTAATGGCTCAAACAGAGCCATGACCCATTGCCAAGTCTTTCAGGCCTTTTATAGCCTGGGGACATTTGCCATTGAAAGAAAGCTGATGGGTTTGATTTTCCTGAAAGAGATATTTTGCACTGACCTCTGGCCCCATTAAATACTTTGGCCATTGCCCATTCACTGTAATGGGAGCAATAAATTTGTTTTAATTTAGGATGTCATCAAGTAGGGAATATTGACAAAGACAAAATAATGTTCTGAAAACAGCCAGGATGAAATCATGAATAAATAAATATGTTGAACTTAGCTGAAAAATTAACAAATGCTCATTCATAAGAGTCTGACTGGACTATTTCAAAATTAGGCCAAAGGTGATCCCATTTCTAATAGAAATGTCGTCTTTCTCTTTTGGTGAGAGAAAAGGTGGGCTACATAGACATTGCAAAGCATAGAAAGGCATTTATCCTTTGTGACAGATCTGTTTTAAATAGATCTATTTGTTTTCGGCTGAATGCCAAAAGGAACAAGCCAGATGACTCTAGTAGCCTTTTCTGTGGCAAAGCATTTATTTTCCTTTCTAAACACCTTTATTAGGGAATCGCAGCAGGCTGTTTCTCTGCCTTTTCTTTCTGTTAGTCCCTTAGATTGGTGTCAAAGAACTGAAATTCTGGTTAGATGTTACCTGTGTGTGTTTCATTTTGAGTGAAAGAAATGACTTTTAACTCGATACATTCCTCTTGAGGAAGGGGATAAGGGCGCACATGCCATTGATCCCCTTGCTCATATTCTTTCATAAGTAACATCATTCTGACAGATGGCCAGAAAAAATCCTAACAAACCACAAAGCATATTTGCAAAGCTGTGAGGCCTTGAATGGTGTTGACTTTGCAAAGTCCAAATGACTAAATCTTCTAGGGTTACCACCGGTAGCCTGAAGGCATCTTTAGCTGCATAAAAACTAATTGGACCAACTTGAAGGCAAGAAGGTTGTGCCTGAAGGCTTTAATCACACGAGTAACCTAATGGTTTTTTGTTCAACATAGCCAGGGCACTCACTGTTTAGGAAGATGAATCCATGCATGCAGCTTAGGAAACCTTGCACAAGATCAGAGGGTTGTGGGGAGGCATAAGCATCTCATTTAGAAAGCTTAGCGTGTATGTCTCAAGTTTTGGCACCCTCGCTCATGGACGGGTAAGCCATTGTTGGATGGGGAAAGTAAAACTTTTTTTAAAAGATCTAACTAAGCAGGACATGAGAAAGCTGATTCTGGTTTCTCTATGATGATGAAAGGTATTTCTCTATTAGCAATGTAGTGTTGGTCTTTATATGCCGAGGGTCCAAAACACTGTAACTCATGACTAATTCGGGGAGCTCCCTAAATGGTAACAGACCAACATGTTTGACATGCGCTGCTATTAAATGTAGTGTGCTTTACAAGAAAGAGCATGGACTGGAAGTCTGAAGACATTTTGTTCAAGTTATGGTTCTGCCCCTTGTTAGCTCCATGAGTTCCTGCAGGTTATTCAAACTTCGAGCCTGGTATAGGATGGAGGTAAAATTAATGCCTTCCCAGATACTTCGTGGGGATTTTATAAAAATGTTCTAAGCTAATCAGTATAAAAGTATGTGCCAACTACAAAGCCCTCTACAAATCTAAGAAATCA
Organism: Leptonychotes weddellii; assembly: GCF_054177405.1. NCBI lineage: Eukaryota > Metazoa > Chordata > Mammalia > Carnivora > Phocidae > Leptonychotes > Leptonychotes weddellii. The sequence goes on from NC_138372.1 coordinate 56,529,262, forward strand.
TTTATTAGATCATTATGGTAGAACTTAATGTTCTGTGTCTCTTTGTTCATATTTAGTTGTTTTAATTTCACTCTTGCTTTCAAGCCATGTAGACTCCATTCGTTTGCTATAATTCACCAAATCAAAGTCCCCAGCTCTGCAAAAACCACACTTGGAAGAATGTGATAAAAATGGTTTCCTTTGGACTGGATGCCCACCTGATGTCTTCTCTGGAATGTAATTCAGTCAGAAGCAATTATGGCACTAGCAGAGATTCTGAGAATTCATGAAATCCCACAGCCAAAACCATGATTCATTGCTCCCATACCAAAAGCATTTGGCAGGCTATAGTTGGCAAGCCACAATCCTGGCTGCTTCTGAGGCTCCAAATGGGGCCATTTGAACTCATTGTGGCCCTGCCCTGCTCTCACAACTCTGGAGAGAAGACATCAGAGTTCCCCGGACTCTCTTTAGACAATATTTTTCTTACCTCCTCACGGGCCTTGCTTAGCAATATACCTTTCTGGATTAAGAGATGACAGAGTGTTTTGGAGTTTTTCTCCACCTCTCAGGCATTGCAACATGAATATTCTACAAATTTATCTTCTATAAAAACTTTTGTGAAGCAGCTCAGGAGTTTTTAGTACCAGCCTTACACAACCTGTCATTCAAATCCTTAATGATGGCTTTATGTGAAAGGGGTTTCTCCACACTTTTCATCTGCTTCATCTTCGATGGCAGTGTGGTTCTTCCTTTGAAATAGACCACAAAAGAGATGGTTCCTTCAGGCAAATATCAGGGTTCAGTGACTACTTGAAATGAAATGTGTATAGACAAAACGCTGCAAACACCACCTCGAGTAGTAACAGTAATGGGTAGCCAGGTATGCTGTGCATGGATGTGGAAATCGGGCATTCGGCCCTGGCCAATAGCAGACACTTCAGATGAGGAAGATAAAAATCTTCTGCCTAAGTGGGGAATGTAATCTCACTCTGCCTTTCCAACATATGAAAACCAGTTTCACAAAGTCTATATGATTCATGAATCCCTTCCAAAGAATCATAGAGCATAAGAAATGGAGGGACCTTGGGGCGCCTGGGTGGCTCAGTCGTTAAGCGGCTGCCTTCGGCTCGGGTCGTGATCCCAGGGTCCTGGGATCGAGCCCCGCATCGGGCTCCCTGCTCCACGGGGAGCCTGCTTCTCCCTCTGCCTCTGTCTCTCTCTCTCTCTCTGTCTCTCATGAATAAATAAATAAAATCTTTAAAAAAAAAAAAAAAAAGAATGTTAGTAAGCAGGGCACCTGGGTGGCTCAGTCGGTTAAGCGACTGCCTTCGGCTCAGGTCATGATCCCAGGGTCCTGGGATGGAGTCCTACATCAGGCTCCCTGCTCGGCGGGAAGCCTGCTTCTCCCTCTCCCTCTCCCCCTGCTTGTGTTCCCTCTCTCGCTGTGTCTCTCTCTGTCAAATAAATAAATAAAATCTTTAAAAAAAAAAAAAAAGAAATGGAGGGACCTGGAATGTCACATCATTTGGATCCCTCTATAGAACCCACAGCCATGAGGTACCCCAGCCATAACTCAAAAACTTCCAGGAATGGGATGGGACAGTATCCCCCTCTAGAACAACCCAATCTGTTTTGGGACAATTCTAACTTCAGGAAATGTGATATTTTCTTTTAACTATTCCCAGTGTCTAAGGCTCAGCTTTTACCCTTTTACCCTACTTGAAGTCTTTATCAGTTCTTCACTTATTTAACCAGTGACAATTCAATCTAACCACTTGTCATCTGGCACAGATCTCCCCTTCTTACTTCCAAGCAATCAGGAGAAACTCTGTCCAGTATCTGTGGGAATCCAGATGTATGTTCTTACCTATGGATTTCCCCTCTAAATTTATCCTCAACAAAAAGAAAGAAAGCAAATCTAACATGATGTTTCTTTCTTACTGAACCCATGGTAGCTTCTAGTAATCAGTGCTTTTTTTTAAGTGTACATAAAAACTCTGTTTTAATATTCCTTTCTGGAGTTTTGCCTAGAATGTACATTAACCCACTAGTTTAGTTTATAGACTCTGCCTTACTCCTGCTCTGAAGAATTGAAGCTATATTTGGGTATATTCTATCAGCTAGCACTTTCTGCACTTTTCATAGCTCTTCTGTAATCTTACATACGTATTGATTTACTTCTGTTTGGATAATACTTTTTGCTTAATGTGCTTGTCTGAACATTGTTATCTCTGCATTCCTTTCAGCCAACATAGCTTCCTAGTTTAGAATGTTCTTATCTTTGCTCAGGGTGCGTAAGTCCATTCACAGAATACTTTTTGCTTAATGTGCTTGTCTGAACATTGTTATCTCTGCATTCCTTTCAGCCAACATAGCTTCCTAGTTTAGAATGTTCTTATCTTTGCTCAGGGTGCGTAAGTCCATTCACAGACCACGTGACTGACTATAAACATGCTAGCTTGTGCTGACCAACCATGGTCTGACTGGCATGCACACACGAAAATACAGATTACATATTTTGGATTTTAGCATGAACTGGCCTAATTAGCTAACAATCTACTAGGTAGTCCATACCCATAAAGCTTGGATTGAAAAGCAGGAAATATTTTTTGAATTTTAGTTCTGCTCTTCATTTTGGATAAATTATTCATTCCCTGGTGCACCTTTGTAAGAGACAATGGCTGATGATTGTGTTTATCTTTACATATACATCACAGAGCTAATTTGAACCATTTAGCCTAAAACTACTGAAACCTTTTTAGTGCTTAAATAAGACGTATCGATATAATGGCATAGTGTGCAAAAACTAACCTAAAGATTCTGTTGTTCTCTTTAAAGGAGAAAACGTCATGATATTCCCATTAAACACATGCATGAAATTACCCATATAATATTCTATATCATTCATATATATGCCTATATATGACATATAGCATCCTCTTAGCATAAAGAAGTCTACGTAGTTGACTAGCAATATTGAAACACTGCAAAACTGAGTGCTTTTCTTACCTGCCATTAGTTCACATTTACTTTCATTGAATTTGTGGGGCAGTGGCATCACTGGACATGCCGATTTTCACTGACCACAACTTCAGCAAACACAGGTCCTGTCCTGCTGGGGTGTCTCTTAAACTCCGGGCTTCTGTGAAACTCCCGCTCAAGCCTGGATGCACGTGGGTTGAGGACAACTAGTTCCATTGATCAGGGTCTGGTTTCCTCTGCTTTGTTTGACCTGGGCATGCTTAGCTTCCATCTGTCTGTCATCCTAGAGCAGTATCCAAAGCCAGCCCATGTGGTATCTCTTGGGCAGGAAGGTTAAGTCCCCTGGCATGAACTGCATTCAGCGACTGAATAAATAAGACAGCTTGGAGATGGGCTTTTATTCATAGGAAACCAGATAGCCTTTCTGATGATAAAATATTTATTCCCTATTATCTTGTTGTTGCCAAGACTACTATGGACAGCACATTTCTTAAAAGGAGCTAGAGTGCTAAAGAGGCTTTAGTAGGTAAATTTTAGGGTATTAGTAGAATACATTTTATTTTGAAAAATATCTCGAATGACATTCTGTCGCCCAGAACTGAGTGTGATTTACCACTTAATGTTGATTGAGATAATACCATGTCCCACTTGAAGTCAATACTTTTTCTTTTTTTTAATCATTGCTTTCCTCTAAGAAAGAACTTCACTTTATCCCTTCAGAAAGTGAGGCCAAACATGTGGTCATTTTAAGGCAGCTAAGTAAATTAAGCAGTGTGAATTTATATTAGAGTTTAGAAAAATCTAACTTCTTCAAATGAACATTTTGTAATAACTTTGTTTTACACACTTTACTTATCTTAACTATTTACAAAGTACCAGCTAAGCCTCGTGGGGGATCCAAAGATGTCAGACAGGATCTCTGACCTCCAGGATCATTGTTTAGTGGGGTTCACTGCATACGAATACAGATGGAGCTACACCAGGGCAGACTCTGACAAGCACTGTGGTAGAAGTATGAAGTACTAGAGGGGTATGAAATGCTGGGTGGGGTTTCCAAGAAGACTCTGAGGAAATGTTGCCTTTGAGTTGGACCTTGACAAATAATAAAAGTAGGTAACGTTTATTGAGTGCCTCCTAAATGTTAGCACTGTTCAAAGTATTTTAAACTTATTAATTCTTTAGTTCTTGTGATTAACCTTATAAGCCAAGTTTTGTTATAATTCCCATTTTATAGTTGCATAAACTGACATGGACCCAAGAGAGACCACAGATATATAATTCACTGACAGATGTGATTCGATATTAGGGTGAGGGTTTCAATGGCTTCAGGTTTTGAGTCTGAAGAGGTAAAAAGGAAGCAACCCCATTAACCACTATGGTAAAAGAGTGGAAGCTGGAGGAAGAGAAGAATTAATGAGGGCCCGGAAACAGGAAGAAATTCCCATTTGAATAGTGGATAAGCATGCAGGCTTTGGGATCTAAAAGCCTTGGGTTTGAACCACAGATGAGCCAATTATCAAACCTGTGTGACAAGTTACTTAATTGCTCCAGCTTCAGTTGTCTTACGTGTAAAATGACAGAAATGATTTGGTAATGATAAGGATTAAGGGAGATGAGAGAGGTAAATGCTTACTACATTGGGATCATGCAATAAATATTATCACACTCTCTCTTATAATTATCACTATAACAATAGCAATATAATAATAACAATATCTCTTGGCATGTGGTTTCTTGATATTCATTATTACTAAGATAATAATGTTCCGGTTATTAGTTCCTTTTAAATAAGGCTTACAATGATATTAACTCAGGTTTTAGATTCAACACTCCTTTTTATTACACTTAATCATCAAAACAAACTGGAAATTATTTATGTACTTTTCCCATATTACAGATAAATCAGCTGAGGCTGAGACAGGTGGCATGCCCTTTGTACCCTCCCTGGAAGAGCCAGGACTCACACCCAAATCTGACTTAATCCAAATAATTCTGAACTCTTTCCCAACTAGTCACTTGTAGCATTAAAAACACCTTTGTATCACTGTCAGTTTTCTGGGCTCTATGCTGAGTAAATAAATTATGTTTTATAAAAATGTTATTAGCAAACCACCACATGGTTTTCATAGTGTGAAATCATGTGTCTCTCGGAACTTTCTAGTGGACAGTGTTCTGCTCAAGGCCTGTCTTTGGAGGAGATGAAGAGAGGTCTCCAGTTCTCACCCGTTGACAAATATGGTAAGTATATAGATTGTTCAGACTGATTAAGAGACCTGCCCCTAAGAAGGTGATATGTATTTGATAACAAGGGAGAAAAGATTCTGTTTTATATAATGCCGAGAAACGATGGATGCTTTAAAAGTACTATATTATAAAAGTAAGAACTTTGATCTTATAAGTCTTATATAACTCTGCATTTACCTTTGAGTTTAGTAATGTGTATGGATAAGTGTGTATTTGTACAAGTATATCAGAGTGTGTGTATACGTGGAAGAAGATACAACTCTCCTCATGAAAACAATCACCTGCGTCTTGTGATATTCCAAACGCCTTGTTGCCGCCTTACTGAGTTTACTACCTCTAAGCCCCACATCGCAGGTAGGTCAGGAGGACAAAAACAAGAGAGGAGTCTCCACAATTGCATCATATGCTGGGGGAGCTCTTCCCCTTTAACAAGTACCCAAGGGTAAAACGTAAACCCAGCCATCCCCTCAAAAAGCTAGAGAGGAGGTGAAGGTATCATTGATAGTTTCCATTTTGCACAGGACTACTGTAGAAGGAATTAATAAAGCTCTTTGAAATAGTTAACACAGTTCTGTGCAGCCCCTGGAAGCCAGAGGCTGGGTAATCACCCTTATCACCAGCTGCCATATTAATGTGCCAGGCCTGTAATGTCCTTTTTCCAACCTCTAAGCCTGAGAGGCTCTATATTTAATTGGAATTTTAGCACAATGGGCTCATTTATTCATGGGAACTTTTCCTGACAATATGGAGGACTGAAAAAAAATGTATGTCAGTTAAAGAGATCAGATTTATTACAAGAACTGGGTTTGGGGAAGAATAAATTGGATGATGCATTCCCGGTTCTCTGATTTAGATGGCAATAGACCTTGGAAGCCTTCAGCTTCGGGATCCTCACCAATGCACCTCGTTTGCCGAGATATTATTACCTAAGGCATTAGAAAGCCTTTAAGAAGTGAAGAAAAAAAAAATTGTTCTGGATAGATGCAGACAAACTACTTGGGAACATTAAAGAAAGGAAACTTTGTGCTCTGACTCCCAGGACCTGTGTAGAATGCAGCCGAGTGCTTTTTATCATCAGCTTTACAACATAATTGGCCAGTCTGGTAACAGGGGAAAATGTGCTCTAAGTGTCACATCATCACATTTTTTATAGAGATCATATCGTTTTTTCAAACTTTTACAGATGTGAGCACACAACCACAAAACATAGGGCACCCTTTGAAATGCGTGCCTTGACCAGAAGTCTTTCCTTTCATGTTGGAGGAAGCATTTCAAGAGGAAGCATTTCATTAACGATCTGTTTCTTTTTTTTTTTTTTTTTTTTTAAAGATTTTATTTATTTATTTATTTGAGAGAGAGAATGAGATAGAGAGAGCATGAGAGGGAGGAGGGTCAGAGGGAGAAGCAGACTCCCCGCTGAGCAGGGAGCCCGATGCGGGACTCGATCCCGGGACTCCAGGATCATGACCTGAGCCGAAGGCAGTCGCTTAACCGACTGAGCCACCCAGGCGCCCTAACGATCTGTTTCTTAAAGGAGTAAGACTTTGAGTAGCATTCCCCAAGATGAAGACAGAAGTGATGCAGAAATGCAGAAGTTGGGTTTTCCCCTGCATGTGTGTACCAGGGGTGGAAGAAAACATTAGGGTGTTTGGATGGAGCAAGAGCCCCAACAGGCAAACGAGATAGATTTACTATCCCCCTCTAGGAACATCACCCGGTACAAGAAAGAACCTTTAATTGCCCTCCATTTTCATCACATAAGCCAGTTGTGGTAAAACAGCTACTTTAGGACCTGTTTCTTCCTCTCCGCCCCCAAAGAGCAGGGCTAGGGAATGAAGATAAAATTACAGGCATAGCAATTCTCTCTGTACTTGAGGCCTTTCACCCGAAAGTAACAAAACGTGCGGACATGGTTCTTTTCCTATAGCCTGTGGTCAAATTTCACATGGGTTCCTCTTCAGCGGAGCGGCCACCCAAGTGCCTGTCGTCCAACTCTGGCAATGATGCATGAATAAAAATGTGAGCACCCACGCCCCACTGACTCTGCCGCCCATCCCCATCCCCGAAGGAGAGGCACCCGCACTGAGGGACGAGCACTCCCAAGGCCATTTCCCCTGGAGTCCCATGGGGAGACGGGCAGGCAGGAGCCTCACAGGCCGGTAAAATCGCATGTGGTACATTAGAAGGTTGATGATAGGAATAAAAGGATCACAGGCTTATTAAAACATCTGTCTGTGCCTGGAATAAAGGTGCAGTTTCAGGCTGGACAAGAGGAAATGTAGATTTTATGTAAGTCCACCCAAAATTAGGAATCAGTGATGTGTATCCTGATCCTGCCTCCCTTCATCTCAGCACCCCTGACCACACCCTCCTCTCTGACCCGGGCCAGCCCCGCCCC
>NC_138372.1:56537367-56570952 GCF_054177405.1 Leptonychotes weddellii
ATTTTCACTGACGCGATGAACGAATGGCTTCCTTACTTGCAGGGGAAAAGGAACTGCTTACCTGCTCGGGTCCTGCGTTCTCTGGGGCAGTGGCCTGATCCTGAGCCCCGAGTTGTGTTCTCTGGACACAGCAGGGGCTATAGCTTCAATGAGCATTAAATACCACTGGTATTTGGACCTGAGCTTTGATGGCCACTGAAAAACGGGCGCTCAGGGAGGAAAAACAAAACAAAACCTAACCAGAGGCAACCTGCGGTAGCGAGTGGTTCTTTCCTTTTGCTCTGTGCTTAGCTCCCCCTTCTTTTTATCGCCGCCATTTGCTTAACTCTCATGGTGTCACACACTATCCGGATGGATGGTCTGATGTATGTTACCAACCTTATGAATTAATGTCCTGTTTACAGATGAAGACACCGAGGCTTAAAAATGTTAAGTGGACAAATATCACAGAACCAGTAAGTAGTGGAGCCGGGGTTTAAAGCCAGACTTGCCTGACATGAAAGCCCATTTAGCCGTCACAATACACCACCTTCTTGAACTGACCCCTTCTTGACTGCAGTCTTGGCCGGCTTGGGTCCCAATCACCATTTGTGTTCCTCCAGTCTCAGCTCTCTGTTTGCATTTTAAATTTTGCCTTTGTTTTACAACTGCTTGCCAGCAACCTCTGCCCAGACTCTGCCCAGGAGCCAGGAGAAGCTGCCTGGCAGCTCTGTGGTGCACTGGGTGAGGCTGGTTAAGAAAAAAATGGCAAGATGGACCGCAAGGCAGGTAAGTAACAGCTGAACTTCTATTCCGATGCAGGCTACGTGTCTGATCCCATGAGCCCGCTGCATTTTCATTCTTGCCGGAATAGCGGCAGCTCTGAGGACAGTGGCTGACATCACTCCGCGGATACCTAAGGAGAGTTTTCCCCCAGACTGACCGCAACAGTTCCAACCGTGGCAGGCTTGCTTCCAATTATAATATTTTACCCTCTAAGGTCTCCTTAAATTGGCTTGTTTATTCTGGTCCTATTTAATTCCCTACCACAAGTTGGGCTTTGGATTTGTGGCTAAGGGATGAAATGCAAAAGAACCAAGACAGAATGTATTTAAAGAATTGGTTTGAATTTTGTAACTGAAAGAACAAATTTATATCGTTACTTGGAGATAGGGCCTAAGTCTGTGGTGGGCACTTAACAATTGTTATGTTTTCCTAGACTGAATTATCTAGACTTGTGTTTGAGAACTGTGGGTTTGATTTTTTAGAATATTGTTCATTTTCTTATGCTATTATGTTACCTCTCGTGTCCAGCTCTGTGATTAAAGATTCTTTGTTGGCACACAAAATGGATTCAAGAGTGTATTTCGTTCCAACAAGACGTCTTCTGAGTATACCTTCTCTAAGACATATTGGTAATGACCTTCGGATCAAGACGCTTGCAAAATATTGTGCTTAGTTATTTAGCCTCCTTTCTACATCATACCAAGTGCTCTGTGCTTTGTTTGGGCATCTTGTTGCAGTCAGAACCAAGGGGTCATAGATGCTCTTGGTGTGGCCCACAGATGCGAACCTGCTCTTTATACCAGAGTCTGGCACAGTGCACGGGAAGGATACTGAGGTACCAGTGGCCTTCAAACAATGAGAAATCTGGGGGTGCCCGGCTGGCTCAGTCAGTAAAGCCTGTGACTCTGGATCTCAGGGTTGTGAGTTTAAGACCCACGTCAGGGGTAGAGTTTACTTAAAAAGAAAAAGAGAGAAAAACCTGCTCTCCATGCTCATTCTAACCAGGGAGACAGGAATACTTCCGCCAAACAAAATAGTCCTGCCATTGAAAGGCAGATTTGGGGGAAAAAAACAGGCAGGAAACCATGAATATTCAGTATGATGATTACTGCTTTTAACCTCAGTAAGAGGAAAAAAGTTAGTAAAGCAAGATGGGGTAGCCTCTAAATCAAGGTTTCCAGATCTCAACGCTGTTGAGGTATTGGAGGGAATTATCTTTGTGGGCGCTGTCCTGTGCACAGTGGGATGGTCAACGGCTTCCCGGCCTCCACTCCCAGATGCCAGTAACAGCTCCCGGAAAAAGTCGCCAGACATTTCTAAACGTACCCTGGGGGACAAAACTGCCCCAGGTTGAGAACCACTGCTGTCAACCCAGAGAGGACACTGGGGGCTTGAAGAGCAATGGAAGGAATATAGAGCCTGGTTGTGACTGTGTTTAGGCAACTCTGCTTTCTTCTCGTGAGTAATGTGGGCTCATACACAACTGGAACTAAATGGGGAAAGTGCCGATTGTTCCTTTCATGTCTGTGGTGAGCTCCTCCGTCCTCCCCTCTCCTCCTCCTGATTAGAAATTAGGTTTCTTGAGGGCAATTTCTTTTTTTTTTTTTTTAAGATTTTATTTATTTATTCATGAGAGACAGAGAGAGAGAGAGAGGCAGAGGGAGAAGCAGGCTCCCAAGGAGCAGGACGCCCGATGCGGGACTCGATCCCAGGACCCTGAGATCATGACCTGAGCCGAAGGCAGACGCTTAACCATCTGAGCCACCCAGGTGCCCGAGGGCAATTTCTATCAGAACAGCAACCTCACCTTTAAAACCCTTCCGAGACTTTTCTTATGATCTGTGGTTGCAAAGTCGAAAGTCCTCTGAACAGCCTAGTGATAGCCCAGTGCCAGTCCAGTAGAAGTTAAAAGCATGATACTTCCACTCAGAGTCGCTCTTTTTTAGCCCCCAGCCTCTTCATTTCCCCACCAAATCATTCTGGAGTCATAGGTGCTCTTTCCCACCTAGCAAGTTGCCAAGGCTCTTTCGAATAAGCAGGAACAAGGAGCCTGAAGTGGCCATACAGGCATAAAGCTTTCTGGTAAGGGGCTGGCTAAGAGCACCTGTCTCTCCAGCTCTGTCCTAGGCCTCTGTTCCGGCAGCTGTGGGGAATGAGCCAGCACCGAGCCTGGGGTTCTTCAGGCCTTAAGCCTTTTATGAGCTAGGTTGAAAGGAATACCTTAGAGAGTAAAAAAATAAATAAAAAAATAAAAAAAAAATAAATAAAAATAATTAAGTAAGTAAATAACCAGTTTTACTAAAAGATTGACAGTAGACGTAATGCCGATTGTATGTATAATCAGGACAGTGCTGGGGTAAGCCAGGCGTCCTCCCAGTTTCCCATGGAATGGAGGTCCTATCCAGAGGAAGGACAGTTTGCTTCTGAAATACCCCTTTTAGAGGGAGATTTTCTAGAACAAATGTGTGACGCTCCCTTTCTTTGTTTCCTTTAATTAACCACCTCCTCTCTCCACAATGTATCTCCTTAGGTTACTGCTTCCCTCTGGCTCTTGTCTTGTCAAGGATCTGCAAATAATGAGACTAATGTGTCTTGATTCCTGAGAAGGGGAACCTTTTCACAAATGCCAACCTGTAGCTCACCAGCCCTTTTCATTATTGCACCTTTAATGGGGCCCAAGGATCATCTTAGAGCTTGTCTTGAGATCATGAGGTTTTGTGTGTGTGCGTGTGTCTTTTCTCCTTGCTGAAAAATGTCTCGCTAATTGCTTTCTTTTTCTGCTGGTAAAAATGAACTTCTGTGATCATGTTTTTGCATGCTTAGCACATTAAATTTTTTTTCTATGTGCATGCAGCACTGAGTCGCTTCGAAGATGTTCAATTAGCTATAATTGTAAGCCAAATTACAGCAGCACCAGGAGAGAGTTATTCCAACAGAGTGATTATTTAGGTTAAATTATTTCCAAAGCTGACATTTCCCTGGGAAGGAGGGTAAAAATGGGTGCTGGTGGTAGGAAAAAAGGCTAGTTCTAGATAATCCATCTGAAATGAAAGACCTGATTTCTTTCTCTCCCTCTCTTGTTCCCTGTCTTTACTTAATTTCTTTTCCTTTTTCCTTCCTTCTTCCCTCCCCCTCTCCCTCCCTCCCTTCCTCTCTTCCTTCCTTCCCTCTCTCCCTCAAACAATAACCACTGGCTTTGGAGTCACTCAGACCTTCTTTAGTATTTGTGTGACCTTGGACAAGTCACTTAACCTATCTGAGCTCCAATTTATTATCTGCAGATGGTAATAATAGCATTTGTCTTGAAGAGTTACTGTAAGAATTACAAATAATATAAAGTTCATTATATAGTTCCTGACATACAATAGCAGATATTGTTGTAAATGTTGTTGTTCTTTATTTTTTTTTTAAAGATTTTATTTATTTATTTGAGAGAGAGATAATGAGAGACAGAGAGCACGAGAGGGAAGAGGGTCAGAGGGAGAAGCAGACCCCCTGCTGAGCAGGGAGCCCGATGCGAGACTCGATCCTGGGACTCCAGGATCATGACCTGAGCCGAAGGCAGTCGCTTAACCAACTGAGCCACCCAGGCGCCCTGTTGTTGTTCTTTATTGTTGCTGTTATATTGCCAAACAGCCAAAGAGCTCTACTACAAGAGGAGGGTGTGAGAAGAATGGACATTTTTTCCTCTCCTGTGAAAATAACCATCAAGGACCCTAAGACCCCACCTTTGCGAACAGTGAGCTTCTGAGCTTACATTTCTGAGACAGTATGAGCCAAGATCCAGCAACCTTAGGATTGGCCCATTTGGTGATATCTTATTTATATCTGAAATCAAATCAGAAGAGAAATCAAATCCTTTAAATCAAATACAAGAACCAAGATGTATTCCCCAAAAGGGGGATGCTAAGTAAAAATAGCAAGAAAACCGATGTATTGAGCACCTATTATGTGGCAGGAATAGTTTCAGACGATTTTAAATGCAATTATGTCACTTAGTTCTCCAAATAACTCTAGAACGGGAGAATTTTTGTTTCCTTGCTTGCTCAAGTGGATAATGAATCTAAGCTAGCACAGAATGGAACCAGGTTTCAAAACTAGGTTTGCCTGGCGCAAGTACCCAGGATCTGTTCACTACACAGTACTGCCTCTATTGTGTGGAGAAAGAGGAATACAAATAGCCAAGGTTCACAATCCAGAGTCGTGGTAAAAGCCAACAAATCTGCAGTTCTGCAGTCCTGAGGAAAATTTGAGAATTAGCCCAGGAGAAGTTTCAGGGACCGGAAAAACAAACCTTTCCTGATTGCTGTGGCTCATTATTGCAAAGTAAAACCAAAAATATAATCATCATCATTCTCTCTGTTTTAATTATGGAAAAGAAGGGGCTGGAATAATCTCAAGGCTCAAAAAATACACACTGTTATTTTCTAGGCAGAATGAACCAGAAATGATTGACAGAAGCAAGACTCTCACCGTGATAAGCAGGAACAAAAAAGTTACGAGGGCAAAGCACAGCAATTAGGGAAGCCAAGGAGTTGCACGTTTTCCTCTCCTCATTAGCACGCTGGGTAGGGAAAGCAAGGAGAGACGGCGGAGGCATTACCGGTAGGGTCTGAATGCCTTCTTCCTTCCTAGCTTTGTGGTGCGTGCAGTTACTCAAGGATGCCGACGGAGGAGCTCCCCCTGATCACTTCCCTTCCATATTTCAAGAGCCACGAGGGCAAAGAGGAGCCATTTGACACCGGCAATCCCTTCCCCAGAATCTGCTGAAGGCTCAGATGCCCAAATAACAGACTGTGGTCCGAGACTGTTAGCTCAATTAGCACCGCATGCAAAACATGATGGAGAAGCAAAGTTCCTCTCCCTCCTTGGACATCCTACCTTTTATGAGGCTAACTAGAAATAAAAAGAGCAGGGGTTGCACATTTCTCCTCAGGCCAGAGATCCAAGGCAGCACAGCAGCCGACCTGGTGGCAGGGTGCTAATTAAATTAGGCTTCTTGAATTAAAACAGTGCCATGGGTGCCAGGCCCTGCTACGAGGACACGTCTCCAAAGCACTCTCGGCCGAGCTTTATGTTTAGTTAGTGAGCTCAAAAGAATATTATCTCAAGTATCTGTCTTTGAAGCAATAGGCTCCTATGCAGAAGAAAGGTATCTTCACCATCTTTAAAAAAGGTTTTGGAGCTCACTAATTTCACTAACCTCCATCTCCTCTTTTATCTCAACTAATCAGTACAGGGTAAGATTCCAGCAAGACCATGAAATGCAATAAAAATAGTTTGAATGCTGGTTTGCCCTTCAGTTTTCTACTCATAATAATTGATGGTCTGCTTAACACCACTTCAAAAATTAATCCACAGTGAAGAATATCAGGTTCTTTCAGGGTTTTATTTTTTCCTTTCCCGAAACTCAAATTAGTCCAAGGGGAGAAAAAAAATCAACGTCAAGATTGAGGATAATTTGAAGTAATCAGAATAAAAATGAACGGGACACTAGCTGACGTATGTTTATCCTATACCAAGTAGGAGACCGTAGGAAGCAAAATAGCATCAAGCGGTTCTTGAGCGTCAACCCATGTCAGGATTACTAGAGGATTTTTTTTTTTAAAGATTTTTTTATTTATTCACTCGAGACACAGAGATACAGAGAGAGAGAGAACATGAGCGGGGGAGACGCAGAGAGAGAGGGAGAAGCAGGCCCCCCGCTGAGCAGGGAGCCCCATGCGGGGCTCCATCCCAGGACCCTGGGATCATGACCTGAGCCGAAGGCAGACGCTTAACCGACTGAGCCACCCAGGTGCCCCTAGAGGGTTTATTAAAACACAGACTTCTGGGCCTTCATCCCAGGGTTTTAGAATTGGAAGCTTTGGAGTGGGGCCCAAGAATTTGCATTTCCCACAAGCTCCCAGGGGATGCTGATGCCGCTGGTTCTGGGACCACACTTTGAGAGGCACTGGCAGAGTGGTTCAAGCTGTGAGCTTTCGAGTCAGACTTGAGTGAAGTTCTGTTTTTTCCCCCCCATTATGCTACCTCTCGTGGGCAGGTTACTTCGTCTCTCTGATCCTCAGATTCCCCGCCTATAAAGTGGATAGATTGATTCTTACCTCACAGAGAAGACTAAGAAAAACAACGCATGGAAAGCACATATCCTGGTGCCAGGCACATGATAAATGTTCCATAACAATTGGCCATGCTTGATATAACATGACTGAGAGAGGAATCAAGCAAGTACCAAGGGCTAATCATTTATTTCCTGGACTCTAATGAAAGGATCTTGGCTGAGAAAATTTAAGTGTTTGTAAGACAGCCCCAAGTTCAGGTCCTGCAACTGAGGCTAGGTAACAAAAAGATAGCGAGAATAACACAAAAGGCACAACGTGGATAAAATTATAACCAGATTTGCAACGCAGTTAAACAGAAGCACCAGGGTCTCCAAGGACCAAGTCTCAGACGCCTCCTGAGTGTCATTTCAGATCTTCTTGCCATTTGCCAGTGAGTCACCCACCATGGAGACAACCAACTTCTTCTTCTTCTTCTTCTTTTTGTTAGGGAATAACAAGTATTATTATTTTTTAAAATTTTATTATGTTATGTTAGTCACCACACAATACATCATTGTTTTTTGATGTGGTGTTCCACGATCCATTGTGTTCGCATAACACCCAGTGCTCCATGCAGAAGGTGCCCTCCTCAATACCCATCACCAGGCTAACCAATCCCCCCTCCCCTCTAAAACTCTGTTTCTCAGAGTCCAAAGTCATGACAACCAACTTCTTGACCACGCCTTACCTCCTGTCAGGCCGGGAGGCTCCCTACTGCCCCGCACCTCCCAGATCACTGCTACGAAACTCCCTTACAGCTCGAGGAGAGATGCCTCTGGCTCTCTAGGCCTTTGCAGCCTAACCTGGCTATTAACTAACACCTATGCAAATGTGGAGGAAACCTTTCACCAATGGGAGATCAGAAGCAGGAAATACATTTTCCTTTCTCCATCACAATCCCTTGTCCTGAGGCACAGTCATTCTTAGTGCTTCAGAAGTCAATTTGGTGAGACTGACAAATAAGTCGCCCTTGGTACTAAACAGCATCCAGCTCAATACCACACTGTAGGGGGTGGTCTCCCTCCTTCCCTCCGCGTTCCTCCTACTTGCCTCCTTCCTGCTTCCAGACATTGCATTACTGAAGAAGTAAGCAGCCTATGAGCTTTTGCCCAGGGTCTGCTTTCTGGTAAAACCAAACTACGATAGACAGTATGCAAATGACTTGAATTTTGACCACTAGTTCCTCCTTAGTAAGGAATGGTTTGTAGAATGAAGGAATAGGTGGTTGAAGAATAATTCAATTAGTATAAGAATGAATTCACAAAGGACTGAGGGGTTCAGGAGGCTGCCAGGCTAAGATCACCATTTCAGCCTTGTTTCTTTCATCACCTTCTGAGTATCCTGTTGTCCCTACTGTTAAAAGATAAAGTGAGGCATATTAAAAATGTTAAGAGTTTCTCTGAGCGAAAATCTATTCCAATAGGGCAGCAGCAAACCAGAAGTGGTCAGGAGTGCTCCACCGACAGGAAATAGGAGCAAGACTTTTATAGAAAAGATACCGAAGCAAAGCAAGGAAATTATTTGATTGGCTACAGCTTAAGCAGTTGCCTTATTTGGAAAAGCTTAGTTGGCTGTTTGTGATTAGTTGTTCTTAGATTTTGATTTCTTACCCTTGAGACATTGGTAGGCTTAGGTTTTGGTTTGCTTATATAAGGTGCTGAGGTATTAGAACCATGTCAAGCTCGTGGCCTCCTTTTGTAATTAACCTAACACCGCTTTCACTCTGTCTGTTATACATGAGACGTTGTACTGAGCACCACTATGTTTGATCATGCCCTTTGTAAGTACCCCTACCATGAGTAAAAGTAGCACTAGTACCCGGTGTTTGCTATCCAAGCTCTAGATTTCTGTAAGCTGATCTTTTTCCTCTTCCTTTTTGATTCTTGTGAGTTCTCTCATTCCACCAATCCGCTTACTCATTTTCCTGCTGTATTAGTATGTACCCATTTAGCCATCTCATCATTGCCAGCCTTTATTTTACTCCCTTGTGTTCAGTGTCTCTCTGCAAGTTGGAAATGACTTTTTACCTGCCTTTCAGGAAGGTCTATCATTTGCATAAAAATGACTGGCTTCCTGGCATTGGCGGGAAAGCACTAACCCCCCAAACAAGTTCCATCTCTATGGTACTTCTCATTCTTTCAGTTTAAGCATGCCTCACCCCCAGGAAGGTCTAATGAACAAAATGCTTTTTTACTGCTTTTTGCTTTTAACTTTTCAACGCTCATTAAATATGAGCTTCATGTACCTTTTAGTACCAGTCCCAAAAGAATAAGGGAGCAAACCCTCAAGTTTTGTCATAATAGGGCCCCGCCTACTACAATATAGCTCCTCCTTATCCGTCAAGCCAGGGTTCTTCACAAAGAGAACAAGGAAACTGAATTAATTCATTAACAAGGAACGGTCTGGATTGGAAAGGCACCAAGTTAAAGGTAGAGAAGAGGATGAAAAGCAATAGTGTATCAACACAAGATTGTTAGTCTACTGCTCTGCAGAACCCCAAAATTCTAAAAGTTTTTTTGGCATCCATATATTCACCTAAAACCTTCCACCTTCTAGAATACAAATTCAGGGCATCTGGGGGGCAAGTTCAACTGGTCAAACCTATGCAAAGCAAGCACATTTTTAAAAAATTCTAATAATTAAAATAATTGGCTAGCTTAGAAAAGACTGTCCTAGTTAATTGGTCTCCACTGAAGAAATATTAGGCTTTAGGGAAAATGCATGTTTAATAGAAGTAATAAGTTATTAATACAAATGGAAATTCTGCAAAACGTAAAGTGAGTGGTGGAGAATGTTCAAATTGCTTGCTAAAGCTTAAGTAGTTTGTTCCTGTCTCCCACCCTATCCATTAAGCTGTTAATTGATTTAAAATATTAATACAGCTCAAGAATCACAGAGAGACACCTCCTTATTTGCAATTTTCCTATCAAATGTCTTACTATTGTATTGAAAATGATTCCTCATAAGATAAGCATACACTGCAATTCATCAGAACCACAACCAACAGGAGGGCTTACAAACATTTATAAATGTTATTTATGTTCTTAGCCTGGTTAAAAACAGGTCCTCCTTTACTCCCTTCTAATTTTAAACAATATGCCTTAAAAGGCATGCTTCCTCCTTTTTTATAGACTCATGGAGTTCATTTTTCCCCATGGTGCTAATTTATGGTGTTTATTTTGTAAACATGATGTTAATAACTATCAAAATAACATTTGAAGGGAGCCACTAGTTGGGTCTCCAAGAAGATGACAGGTTTCTGCACCTTCATGGGGGGGGGCCTGTCACCCCACAAAGTCACTCAGGGATCTCACAGCCAGCAAATGATGTTTGCTATCCCAAGTTAGGGCTCTGGCCCCCGATGCCTTTGGAGAACTAGAATAAACCATGAGTGTGCCACAAGGAGTTCCCTTTTCCCACTCTTTTAAGGCCTGGTCAGAGACAGGTCTCCACTGAAGAAATACTAGACTTTAGGGAAAATGCACCTCTTCCTTTACACCCCCTTGCCTCTAGGCCTTACTCTAGTTTGCTGTCTGCTATATTTTTGCTTAACTTTTTATTTTAGCAATGAATCATGGAACACTTCATCTAAAACTAATGATGTAATGTATGGGGATTAACATAAGAATAAAAAAATTAAAAAATTAAAAAATTAAAAAAAAAAAACTTTTTATTTTAGGTAATGGTCAATTCACAGGAATTTGTAAAAATCGAGTACAGGGAGGTCCTATGTATTCTTCACCTAGCTTTCTCCAGTGGAACATCTTATACTTAACTATAGGACAGTATCAAAACCCAGTAATTGACATTGGCCTTATCCCCTTTTTATAGGGGTCTGTTACTCACTTCTAAGTAGAAAGAGGCTGGAGCCCTTATTCTACCAGCCTCAGTGGACAAGATACAAGAGAGTGAAAACAAATGAAAAATGAGGTACTCAGAAGATAGAATATGTAAATCCTCCGCTGCTCTAAAGTTTCATACAACCTAGTTGTTTCCATGACCCCTGTGTGAACTCTTCCTTGGAGTTGAAATATGGGAAGAAATACCACCAAGAGTATTACAATTTTAAATGCCACTAAAAAGAGCGCTACAATGTTAAATGCCAATAACAAGAGCACTGCAATTTTAAAATCTCTTCCCAATCATTTTAAGACAGTTGTGTTAAACCATCATTTCAGAAGCTTTAGTTGTTGAAAAGTTTAGTCTCAATTGCTGGTATCTTCATAGTCAATCCAAACCTTATTTTGGGGAACTTGTGCCTATGAATATTTGAAAAAAATTTTCGTGTTTATTGTGCACCTTTACTCTTACTTTATAATTAAATGATGTAATTATTTTGAAGACTCGATGCCTAAAGAGACTTCCCGCTACAATACAAGTAGATCCTACATAAAACTTAATTTTGGGGACACCTGGGTGGCTCAGTTGGTTAAGGCGTCTGCCTTCAGCTTGGGTCATGATCCTGGGGTGCTGGGATCGAGCCCCACATCCTGCTCCCTGCTCAGCGGGGAGCCTGTTTCTCCCTCTCCCTCTGCCGCTCTCTCGCTCTCTTGCGTGCTCTCTCTTGCTCTGTCAAATAAATAAAATCTTTAAAAAAAAATAAAAAGTGAGCTAAAACCATCAGTGATCTGGGTAAGTGCAAGGGAAGAGCAAGGTTGCCATGATAGCAATGGAATATTAGAACTGAAATTGGAGATTAAGCCTCGAGCCCACATGAGGGGAAGATTTATTAAAGACTGGCACATTAAACTGGATCCTGAGAGAATTATTCACAAATTAAGATTAACTCAATATTCGCAAACAAATGAGAAACAAACCAGTATGAATGAAAGTCAGCAGAAATAACAATCTATAGATCCAGAGTGCCAGGGATGCTAGATATTAGAAGAATCTATTTCAGAATAGAAAATAACTACATATAAAATGGTTAAATTTTAAGAACAAAATGACATGAAGTAGGAAAAATTTAACAAGCAGCATGTGATCATCGAAAATGAACAGGTAGATTTGGATTAAAGACTAAATACAACGTTAAGAAATGACAAAATTGTTGAAAGCACAAGCTCAGTGATGCATTAGGCAGAAGATTAGACAGATAAATAAAAGAGAGAATTGTCAGGTAGCTCTGAAGAAATTACACAGAATGCCACACTTAGGAACAGAAAAGTTGAAAAATTTCAGAGCTTTTTGCTCCTCTGTAAAATAGGAATTAAAATACCTGCCCTATTTTCTTCTGTTTGCTACTAGATTCTACTTCATGAGAACAATGCAAGGTCTGTGTGATAATGACCTGTAAGTGCAAACTATTACGTACCAACAAGGTGTAATCCAGACTCCCTCTCTTTCCATGTCTTTCCCTCAGGCTACCCTTATCTCATTTCTTTTTTTGTCATTGGTTTTCTTCAAACCATTCTTGTTTATTGTACTCTGACTTTCCCTGGACATAACTTTTGGGAGGCAGGGTGATCTGGCCCTTGCCCAACCCCTTAGGATCAGCTGAAGTACTTGTTTTTTTTCAGGTGTGGACTGGACAAGCGTGAAGCTCTCTATCATACCGATTAGAGGTGCTCAGAATAGTGGCGATCCCTTGGCTTGGGTGGCTCAGGGTGCAAAACCATCTCACACTGAGTCTTAGGAGATGCATCGGCTAGATTTGGCCATGAGTACCAGCTCTCTCGGTTGAGAGAGGGCACCTAACATGCAATGGCTGACCAGAAGCTAAGCTGGCCACAAATGTCCCCGGACTCAGCTTCACAGATCTGACAGTTTGCAAAGGGAGATTACGATTTGAAAACAACAGCATCTAACAATTAAAGGAGAAGCAGTCTCCTCTGGAAGAGGCCTCTGTGATGAAGGGAAAGACATTTATAAGCATCTTGGAGCCTAAGAGAGTAGGACTCAAATATTGCCTCTCAGATGGCAGAGAAATGATCCCAGGATTATTCTTGGTTTTTTTTTAAAGTTTTATTTTGATGCCAGTTAGTTAACAGAGTGTTGTATTAGTTTCAGGTGTACAATACAGTGAATCGACACTTCCATACATCAGCGGGGGGCCCACCACGACCAGCATTATTCTTGTAACTGTAGTAGTACAGTGTTTTGGAAGCCCTCATTTCCACATAGAGGGCAGGATATGATGTTGCAGCTAGGTGAGTAGACTCTAAAGCAGTGATTCTCTACCCTAGCTGCACGGGGAGCTTTAAAAAAAGACTGGTCTTGGGTCCTACTCCCCGGAGATGCTAATGGTCTGGGGGTGCAGCCTGGCATCAGGACTTTTCCAAGCTTCCCAGTAGATCCTAATGTGCCGCCCAAGCTAAGAACCTTTAAGAACAGGGGTCCCTCACATTTCTGTGTGCATATGTTATCACCTGCCTGGCAGGCTTTCGAAAACACAGTTTGAACTGCACATTCTCAGAGTCTGGTCCCCAGCCCAGCAACATCAGCATCATATGGGGACTTGTTAGAAATGCAAACTCTCAGGTGCCCTGCAACCTTAATGAATGGGAAACTCTAGCAAATTCTAATTTAATCAGCCGTCCAGGGATTCTAATGCAAGATAAATGTTAAGAATTCCTACTGCAGATGGAGCCATTTCCTTCTGGGTTCAATCCCAGCAGAGACACTTCCTAGCTCTGTGACTTGAATATGTTACTTCACCTTTTTGCGTCTCAGTCTCAACATCTATTAACATGGGGCTAATAGTACCTTCCTCACAGCGTTGCAAGGCTTAATGAGCAAAAGAGTAAAATGAGTAAAATAGTAAAAGCAAAATGCGTGAAGCTGTATTAAACCTGTTAAATTAGGATTCTGAAATCCCATTGACAGGCTACTTTTTCAAATCAGGAGTTATTCAGACTTGAAGTCTCTGGTGCAAAACCTGGTATTAATCACCTGTGGAGATTTTTTTAAAGTCCTGATGCCTGACTCTTACCCTCAGAGATTTAAAAAAATTCCTCAGGAGGATTCTTATGCGCAGCTAAAATTGAGAACCAGAGATTTAGACTTGAGTTTGTTAAGCCAATTTGTATATGCTTAGAAGGTTTGTAAATTGCTGAATTTTGCCACAGAATTCTGTGCTAAGTAGGCAGCCACTAACACTATGATTAGTTCAGTGGGGAGAGTGTTCATTCTCAGAGACTTACTTTTCTTTAAATTCATCCATGACCGGTGTGTGTGTATGTGAGTGTGTGTGCATTAAGATAACTAGTATAGGACGCCTGGGTGGCTCAGTTGGTTAAGCGACTGCCTTCGGCTCAGGTCATGATCCTGGAGTCCCTGGATCGAGTCCCGCATTGGGCTCCCTGCTCGGCAGGGAGTCCAGTTCTCCCTCTGACCCTCCCCCCTCTCATGCTCTCTCTCTCTCTCTCTCAAATAAATAAATAAAACCTTAAAAAAAAAAAAAGATAACTAGTATGTGGGATTTCTGCTCTCTCCAGCCATAAACATCTGCATTGTCAGTGGGGATTACAAACAAGCAGTGGCAAAACTTAGAGACATCTATAATCCAGACAACCAAAATGTTTCACCTATACTGCATTTGAAAGCTTACATTCCAGTGTCTGCAAAAGCAGGAAATAAGTTATCGGTCCTAAAAACAAAACAGTCAAACAGAAACAGCCCACCAAGTTTTAGAGAATGAATTTGATTAGAAATTAGGGTTTTGCATCTCTAAAAAGAAAATCTGATGAGAAGCAGCACTGTCAAGTGAAATAAGCTCTAGACTAAAAGTAGGAGTTCTAATCCTGTTTCGTCCCTTAACTCATGCGTAGCCCATTCCTCAGACCTTCTGGGCCACTGCTTTCTTAACCTGGTATCTAAAAAGGAAATGGTGGAGTCTTCGATCTCTAGTGTCCCTATTACCTCTAAAGTTTTATGGAAATATCACTTTCTCTTCAGTCAACAAATTCAGATGCTTCCTGCATCTTATCAACATCAATTAAATTTGGAATTAAAAATTTTTAGGACAGCCTATAACAACATTATTTCGACCTGTTTTAGTTCATGTAGTCGTTCATTGACCAGATATTGAGCATGTGCCGTGTGCCAGACCGTGTTCTTGGCACAGTGAATTGAACATGGGCCAGAACAGAGCATGTTTCTTCTCTCCTGAAGCTGACATTCTATTGCAGAACGAGTCAGCCCGTGTTACATGAAGTGTGATTGTCAGAACTCTCCAGCTCCTTTTCCCTTCTTCACAGCATCTCATGTTTGCACCCTAACAGATGTACCAGAGAAGACGGTGAAGGAGGCGAAGGATGGACTGAAAAGCTGGCTAAGATTTAGTAATAGTCTTAAAAAGAGAGAAAGAAGGCGCCTGGGTGGCTCAGTCGGTTAAGCGTCTGCCTTCAGCTCAGGTCATGTCCCAGGGTCCTGGGATCGAGTCCCGCGTGTCTCCCTGCTCAGCGGGGAGTCTACTTCTTCCTCAATCCTTCCCCTCTGCTTGTGATCTCTAGCTCTCTCTCTCTCAAATAAATAAATTAAATCTTAAAAAGAGAGAGAGAGAAAGATTCTAATAAATCATTCATTCCACCAAGGGATTAAAGGGCAATTTGTTCCTCACACCAGTCGTTTCTAAACTTTTAAGATTAAGGAGTATTTTTGAAAACTAAAATTTCTGTGGCATATGGGAAGTGAGGATTAGTTACAGAACTACTTACCTGATTGCTTTTTGGCACAGGTTAGCAAAATACCGTCCCCAGGCCAAATCTGGCACTTCACCTTTCTTTTGTAAATAAAGTTTTATTGAAACACAACCATACTCATTTAAGTATTGTCTATGGCTGCTTTTGCCCTAATGTGGCAGGATTGAGTAGTTGTGACTCTGTGTCCCATTAAACCTAAAATATGTAGGATATGCTCCATTATAGAAAGACTTTGCTGACCCCTGCCCTCTAGCACGGAGTTGCTGTTTGAGTACAACAGTTGACCGCCTGACTGTGTACTTGGACACACTCCAGGGGCACACTTCCTTCCCTAGAAACAGCTAGACACCGTGCTAGGACTCTTACTTTTTCCTTGCAGCAACCCCAAGCTGCATGACCCACTCATTTATTTTTCTGACAATCACCTTAGTAGTATGTAGCCAAAACAAACTTCATATATTAATCAAAATTTTAGCAACTCATTTATGACAGCTGCCGTGCCTTGCAGCTTGAGAAACAGCCGCCATGGGCTATTCACCTGGTCCATTTCACCAGTGTTCTGCAAATATTCTTGCTCACATAATACTGAGAGAGCATTGAAAAGCTGTCAGTATCCCCTTACACATTTTTTTCATTGACAACTTTATTATATAAAGTAAAATTTAGGGGCGCCTGGGTGGCTCAGTTGGTTAAGCGTCTGCTCAGGTCATGGCTCCAGGGACCTGGGATCAAGCCCCGCATCGGGCTCCCTGCTCAGCGAGGAGCCTGCTTCTCCCTCTCCCTCTGCCACTCCTGTGGCTTGTGCTTGCTTGCTCTGTCTCTGTCAAACGAATAAATAAAATCTCTAAAATTTTAATAAAAAAATAAAGTAAAATTTAATTTAAACATTTTTTAAAATTCCAGTATAATAGACAGTGTTATATTAGTTTCAGGCGTATAATATAGTGATTCAACACTTCCATACAACACTCCATGCTCATCATGATACGTGCACTCCTGAATCCCCATCTCCTATTTCACCCATCCCCCACCCCACCTCCCTTCTGGTAACCATCAGTTTGTTCTCCACAGTTAAGAGTCTGGGTTTTTTGGGGTGCCTGGGTGGCTCAGTCGTTAAGCGTCTGCCTTAGGCTCAGGTCATGATCCCAGGGTCCTGGGATCCAGCCCCGCATCGGGTTCCCTGCTCGGCGGGAGGCCTGCTTCTCCCTCTCCCACTCCCCCTGCTTGTGTTCCTCTCTTGCTGTGTCTCTGTCAAATAAATAAATAAAAAATCTTTAAAAAAAAAAAAGAGTCTGGGTGTTTTGTCTCTTTTAAAAGTTTTCTTAGGAACGTAAATTTCTATGTGTCAAATTTCTTCTGTACTGAGCTATCATTACAATGATGAGTAATACACATTTGACCAAAACAACATACATGCATTATAAGTTTTGATAACCATTACCTATAAAAAGCAAGAGTAGAAATGCATCTCTTAAGATGGTGACTTCTATTTTTAATTAGTTGATCTATGAACGAATATTATTTACGGCTAACTGAGTGTTGAACATCTGTTCTATTCCATTTTCTGTTTTATTTGTAATGCTGTACAAATGTAGTATTTGTGCATGTCACATTAGTAAATAGATAGGAATGGGAGTGGTTTGGTATATTGTGCTGCAGTGTCTTCTCTGACCTACTTGTGAGTGATTTATCAAAAACCACAGACTGATAAAATACCCAAAATTATTTTACTACCTTATCAGCTGACAACTCAACTTGGTTTTCTTGAAAACAAAGAATTGAAAACCACCTGACTTGCAGAAGGATTTGTTAACCGGTCATTGAGGTCATTCCCATGCTCCATGCCTACACTGTATTTCAAATTGTTCATCAGGTGTGACGTCCCAGAGACAACACAGCAAGCTGGTAAATGAAGAGTTGACACCTATTATGGGATGAGAATGGGAGACTGGCAAAAGGGAAGACCTTGAGTGCAACTAGTTTTCAGGTCCATTTCATGACAAAAGTGCATATGGATGTTGAACACTTGCAAAGTAGCCTTGGTAGTGACTCCCTTGAAAAGCCTCATTTCCCCTCAGGGGTACACCCCCATCAGCTTGAAGATCTCTATGTCACCTTAGTACCAAGCTCCTGAACAAGTACGAGATTTCTCCTATACTTTTTTTCTTAACATAACCTTAGTTATAAGTAGATACTGAATAAAGACGAGGAAGGATCTGACAAAGGAGGTAGAGAGCTGGTTCTTAAATAGACTTTCGCACAAGCTTCTCTGTCCCAGGAATCTTCTGTGTACTCTATTTTCCCTAATGAAAAATGGGGGCATTGCATCATCACAAAATATTGTAAGGGTTGCACAGATTATTAAACAGTCTGAGACTTCTGGAGGGAATTTCAAAAGGAATGTGTATTCTCAAATATCCAGCATTTTATCTGACAGAATTTATATTTCCTATCATAGTTTTCCTATCATAGGGCATGGTATTAGGAGGAAGGAAAAAACAAAGGAAAAAAAGAAGGGTGGGCTTGAGGGTGACTTTGGAAGAATTCTAGCTATATTTATTCCTTGTTCCCTTGTACCTCTTGCTGCTGGCCATGCTGACAGGGAGATTCTTTTAAATGACACAATCAGGTGGGTATAGAGGACTAGAAAGAAATATTGCCCAAGGTCAGAAGCCTTTCCTGGGCTGTCCTTGAAGTTGTTAGAATATTTTACTTATTAGATGAATCTTTAAGGCTTTCTTTTCTTTCCCTAATCAATCATTTTCCAAGGGCAATAATTGTGGCAAAATTATTGATTTAGAAGTATTAAGGAACTCAACTTTAAATTTATAACACAAGAATTTATAAAGCCACAGAAAAAGCTTAACTTAAAAAAATTTTACAGGGGCAGCTGGGTGGCTCAGTGGGTTAAGCATCTACCTTCCGCTCAGGTCATGATCCCAGGGACCTGGGATCGAGTCCTGCATCAGGCTTCCTGCTCAGCAGAGAGTCTGCTTCTCCCCCTCCCGCTGCTCGCTCACTCTCTCTCATAAATAAATAAATAAATAAATAAATAAATAAATAAATAAATAATAAATTTTACATAGCCTAATTCTGCCTACCTTTACTTTGGTTGTCTAGTTTTCTCTTGAATTATTTAAATAACTTACCATATTCTTTGGCCGGAAATATAACTCCCTCTGTGCTGATATAGCGTATATTAATGAGATTTGTTATTGACTCTTCCAAACCACCCAAATGCGTCTTTTTTTTTAAGATTTTATTTATTTATTTGACACAGGGAGAGAGAGAGAAAGAGCGTGAGCACAAGCAGGGGGAGCAGCAGAGGGAAAGGGAGAAGCAGTCTCCCCACTGAGCAAGGAGCCCGATGCAGGACTTGATCCCAGGACCCTGGGATCATGACCTGAGTCGAAGGCAGATGCTTAACTGACTGAGCCACCGGCGCCCCCAAATGCATCTTTTAAAAGAAGTTTTCTGCCACTGTGGCCAGCTGTAAGAGGTGCAAGAGAACAGGGAATAAATACAGCTGGAATTCTCTCAAAGTCACTCTCAAACTCACCCTTCCTTCCTTTCTTTGTAAGTCTTTTCCTTCCTTCCACAAGTAAACAAAAACATGTAGAAGTGCACATATAGTATCTTGCTGTGTATTTACTATACCTCTTCCTAGAAGATAGTGTGTGAGATGAAGAACATCAGAGTTTAGGGTCAGAAGACCTGAGATTGACCATGATTTTCAACAAGCCATTTAACTTTACTGAGCTTTTATTTACTTATTCATGAAATGGTGATAATTTTCTTCTCTGACATTATCTCATGTATGGGAAAGACATGTAAGAATGCAGACATGTTTGCAGACAGTCAATATAAACAACCCAATGAAACAAACTTTCTCTGCTTTATAGAGTTTAAATTCATAAGGAAAGGACAAAGAAGATTTTTCAAAGTCTAGTCTTATTTATAAAGAATCATTTACATGCCTTATTTGTAAACATACAGCTTATTTATGCTTTAATAATGAAACTAGGGGGGAATCAGTTCAGTTGAACATGCAAATAGTTTTATCAACATAGTATTTGCAGAGAAAGAAATTCATTTAATCAAAATATCCCAACACTGAATTTCACACTTAAACCCACATGCAGATTGTAGGATTATGTTACAGAATGTTTTGACGGAATGTGTTAAATATAAAAATAATTCAATGCAATTTCCATTTAGCACATTGTACAAAACTCATTCTTCAATAGAATTAACAAGTTTACAATCTTTCTCATAAGGTGCTATGTATTCAAAGTGCTCCGTAGCATTGAGGTTGAGATCAGGAAACAAATACTGTCGGGCTCCACAGTAATGCAGCTCAGTAATAAATGAAATTAGATATACTGTAGATGAAACCCACTCATGAAACCTGACAGACAATGGCGATCTGTGGTGTGCTGTGAGAGGTGCTCATCCTCGGTAGGGGGTGGGGCTGGAAGATGTCATAAACACATCATTACGGTCATAATAAAAATAAGCTTCAAGATGAATCCATCACTTTTGGAGTGAGTACCCTTTCCTACAGAAAAGGAGAAAAATAGAGACACAGAAAAAGAGACAAAGAGAGAAAGTTCACAATGCTTCTGCAATCCGTTTTCCAGCTGAGACTAATCCTCAGTACAATCCAGAGTCCATGAGAGCAGTTCCGGACTTTAGAGTACATCAGAATTACCTGGAGGGCTTATTAAAACACCCACTGGGTTTCCAATTTAATAGGTGTGAGGTGAGGGCGGGAATGAGTATTTTTGGAGCAGTTCCAGGGGATGCTGATATCCTCATCAAGGGACCACATTTTGAGAACCACAGGTCCATTATATCTTTGATCATTCAAGGACTCCTTTATTAAAATGCAACATACCTATAAAGATAATATGCCTGGTCCCTAGGGGCCTAGAGTGTAGGGCAGTCAGCATAGATTATATGATGATTTAGGGCAGTCCTCAATTTTAGCTACATAGTAGAATCAACCGAATTTTAAAAAACACACAAAAAAACCCCAAAAAACAAAACACCTGACGTCTATACCCATCTAAAACTAATTAAACCCAAATCTTTGTGGGCCAGGGGGCCAGGGGTTGAATCATTCATGAAAGTGCTCCACGCAAGTCTAATGTGTAGTCCAGCTGGAGAATCGCTGCTTTAGGAAATTTTGTTTCATCTCCTCATGGGAGAAAAGATGGCCAAACACATGTGCCCTTTAGGGTCCTGGTATAGGAATAAAGATGTCTTCAAGGAAATCAAAATCCCCAGTAGGCACACTGATGCACAGCTATTTCTAGTAATATCAACGGGGTAATTTAGAAAGTGATTCTGACTGTTGATTTACAATGCCCTGCAAGGTTAGTTCACAGGTTTGAAATAACAGAACTTGGGCAGGTGAGCAGCACACTAATTTAATCCAAGTTTCTTTTCCATCAAATGACATCAACCAAAGAATCCGGAGTCTAGAATGTTGATGTATGTGCTGATGTGCAATGTTTACCTGCTATAATTATTGTTACTCATTTCAGTCAGCTAAATTATTTACTACTTTGATTTACATTTGAATGGACCTATAAATAAGGCCCCCAGGGACAAAATGCCACAAGCATTTAAGTCTACCTTTGAAAGCAAAACGACAGAAACACATACAAAAAAAAAAAAAAGCAAAGGGCATTTTGAAATAAGTTGCCACTTTACTTTTCTGGCATAAAAAGGATGAATAAATATTTCTAAGTGTAAGTGAATCTACATGCCATAGAATCCCTTTCTGGAAGGATTTACAGGGCTGGCACAATCTTCAGTATTGAGTGTACACGGAAGGACCTTTAGAGCTCATTTTCACAAACCAAGTCATTAAAGCCCCAAGCCACAGACTTTAAATAAAACTCTAATGTATGAAACCGGAACTAATATTTGATTATAAATAAAAAAGGAATTTAAACAAACCCCAGATGTGAGGACTGAGCCTTTCGGGTGATCTTTGGTAAAAGTCAAACATTTGAAAACTATCAATTGGATTTGAATAGAGATACGTTAGCTATGTTGAATACATAACAGCTTCACAGTCCTCCATTAGGAACCGCTGCCCCTAAAGAGGGTCCTACAGATGGATCCAGTTATTTTCAAGGTGCTCACTGTGCTCCTGACCAGCACTGCTAGAGTGGGAACCAGCTCAGACAAGCACGAGGATTTAAAAAAAAAAAAAAAAAGGTAAAAATCCAAAGTTCTGAGTGAGATGCTTGGGTTAATCTTTCTCCAGTCTTTAAGTCTTCCAGAAGACATATTTCAAATATCCTGAAAAATAATAAAAAAGGATAGGACTGTGCGTAAAATCACTCAGGATAGTAGAAACTGGGCACTAGGGATATGATGGCATCAGGGAAATAGCAGGAATACAGGAAATGCTAAAAATAATTTTGGCCTTTAGTTACAATCTGCACTATTTTACATATATTTTTATAATGTGTATATATTTTTCATATTTTATAATTTATGCTGTGTACATATTAAACTTCACAAAAACTGCAGAAATGAGGGCATAGAGCCCATTTGAAGGTAAATAATCAGAGCCATCTTTTTAAACACTAAACGGGAAATGGATTTGGGAATAGAGTTTGATTCTTTTTGTCTGTGGTATGTCCCTGTGGCCCATTCTCTTTATTTCATCTCCAGGGCCCTGGAAAGGAGACATGGATTTCACCTCTTCAGAGAGCTGTGCTTGCAGAGCAGAGAACATGACTTATGGGTGCAAAAGGAGTAGAAGCGGGTCCCTGTGTGTGCGTTCCCCACGGTCTTCCCCAGCTCCTGTCCTCAGGGGCTTGAGGCCAAGCAACATAGATTTGAGAATTGACACCGCTGGGTGCAGGTGTATGCAGGGACTGATGAAGGTTTGAGCCTGACCCAAGGGGAGGGAACCTCAGGTGGGGACTCTGTTTAATCCTGCAAACAGAGCGGGCTTAAACTCACCTTCTGCCCCAAAGTCTCTTAGGCCTTCATGTTGTTCAAGGAGACATCTGCGTTTGCACGTGCTCCTTTTCTCTTTGCACTGTACGCTCTTGCCTCTCTTGGCTTTCCGTGTAATCAGGTTTCACAGGGAGCGTTTGCGCGCCCTGTAGACTCTCTCCCCTAGGCTCTGACTTTCTCCCTCGGGACACTCCTGGGCTGAATTCTTCGCCTGCACCCAACTCCTGCCCTTGGTCACCGCTCCCCGGGCCGGGCTCCTCTCCCACGGCCTCTGCCCGCTGCGTGGTTGCAGCTCCCCCGCCCTCTGGATCCTGCCCTAGCTGTGGGGCCTGCCCTCCCGGGCCGGAAGGTTCTCGTGGAGCCCCCACCTCAGCCTCTGGTGCCCAAGTCCCCGTCACCTCCTCCACCGCCCGCACCTCCTCCCTGCTCAGCGCTCTTTCCCCTGCCACCACCTTCTCGGCAGCTGCCGGTTTCCCTAGTAACTCCTCCACTTTGTGCCAAGTTTCCTTGCCAGCAACATCTGACAGGGAGGAGGCTTTATTTGCCTCTGTTTTCCCCTCAGCTGTCTTCAAATCTGCCAACACCTCCCTCTTCTCTGCGGCCGTTCCTGCCGCTTCTTCTCCTTGGTGGAGATCTTCCTCGGCCACCACCGCGCCTCCTTGCAAGCTCCCGTCCCCCTCCGTGTCCCCGTTCCTCCTCACTCCTGTCCCCCGAGAGCACTCTTTATCTGCCTCCTCATCCATAGCTTCTTCACTTAGCTTTTCTGCCGTCACAGAATCTTCCTCAGAAACATCTTCTTGGGTCATCGCTGTGACCCCCGCTCCTTGCTGCCTTTGCAAAGGCCCTTCCTCATCCCCTCCTTCCAGTCCAGCGAGGCCATCTTGATCTTTGGCTGCGCGCTCCTGGGCCCCACTTGGGGCTGCGATCATTGCCTCCGGTGCCTGCCCCCTTCCTGCCAGCTCCGTTTCAGGAGCTCCTGACACACCCTCCCCGTCAGGGCCCGGCCCCTGGTCCTGCCCCGAGGCCGCCCCGTTCTCCCTGGGGAGCAACTCTGCTCTGCCTTTGTGCTCGCGGTCCCGGGCTTCTCTCGGGCTTTCCCCTCCTTCCTGTTTCCTCAGAGCAGTTGTGTTTTCCAGTGACTCTTCATACCCAGGTGCCGCTTCAAACATGGCCCCCTCTCTCTCTCTCAGTGAATCTCCTCCTTGCGGCCCTGCGTCGTCAGTCAACTCCAACGGCCCCGTGGCTGCTTCGCCCTCGGCATCACACTCCCTTTCATTTTGGGAGACTTGTGTCTCTTCCTCAGATCTCACTTCCTTCACGGTTTCCGGCTCTTCCCCTTTAAACTTGTGCTCTTCTTCTAAAATGTCTTCACCCGGCCGTGCGTTTGCCCTGGTCACCTCTTCCCTCTCAGATTCAGTTTCCTCCAGAGGTGATTCTGGCCTCTCAGCTTTCGTCCTCTCTCTTGCTACACCTAATTCCTCGGGTAGCATTTCCTTCTTGTCATCTTCTTTATTAGATTCCGCCTCAGTCCCAATCTCCTCCCTTTCAGCATCTTCCTTACAAAGCTCTTCCAGGCTGCCCTCCGAAAGCCCCGTCGGGGCTGCCTCGGCCTTCTCCCAAGTTGAGGAGCTCAAGGGTGTCCCCGGTCCCATAGCTGCCTCCCGCTCTTCGGCCGGTTCCTCGCCCCCAAGCACTGCCTCTTCTGAACCACCTTCTCCCTCAGAGGCAGCCTCTCCCGCGGCTCCCAGGTCCTCTAGGGCTGTAGATGCTTGCTCTTCACTGTTCACCTCAGGCTTTTCAGACCCTGCAGCACTCACGGCCGCGCCTCTCTCAGCCTCTCTCTTCCCCTGTGTCACTGTCTCCCTCATGGCTGCTGCCTCCTGAGTACGCTCTGAGTCTAGAGCTGCTGCCTCACTTGCAAGCACTGCCTTCTGGGAGCCCCGCGCCTCCTCGGCAGCCACCTTCTCAGTCTCCAGCACTGTGGGCAGCAAGACGGGCTCCTCAGGAGCCTCATCTTCTTTCAGACCTCCAGCGGCTCTGGTGGCTTCTTTTCCCCTGGGGCTTGACTCCTCTTTATCCAGCCTTGGATCCCCTTCTGCTTCTGCCTCTGCCCCACTTGCTATGCCCCGAGGGATCTCTCTTTCCTCAGTAAATCGTCCTATTAAAGCTGGGGCTGTTGGCTTCCCCTCCCCCAAGGGAACCTCATTAACCCCCACTGCTTTTCCCCACTGTGCTGCACCCCCTTTCTCTTTTGTTGTGTCAGCATCCCCGTGCTGGGGAAGTTCATCACCCGCCACTGCTGCTTTCTTCTCCAGTGTGTACACTTCCGATGCACCTTGCTTGGATTCTGTGTCCGAGCTGAGTGTTGCTTGTTCCTCCAACACGAAATTCCTGTGTGGTGCTATAAAATAAGGTTAGAAAACACAGTTACTTTAATCAAAGTGCCCAGGGAGGAGATAGTCTATATAACCATATATGAGATATGTATAATATCAAGAAGCTATTGATATTATATATAAAACATTTCCTCGATCCTATGATGCCATCAACTATAACATGCACCATGATTTAATAATGGCTCTTCGAGAGGAAAAGAAGTGCTATCTATTTAATGGACACATTGATATTAAAGGAAAAGTGAACGTCACAAATGTTGAAAACAAACAAAATCTCCTTATCTTAATCTTCCCCTGCCTTCTCTCTCTCTCAGTCTCTCACATACACACACACGCTGCCTACTTTCATTTGAAATATTAGGACTTGCAGAAAAATTATGTAATAAAAAAACAGTATTTCATCTTCTTAGAAATCATTATGCCCTAGAGCATCATAATATGCGTGTCCTCAGCTTGTGTTTCTTGTACTCTTGTGGGTATTCAGCAACACAATCACAATACAGTGTGAGCTGATTATTATCCCATATATTGCTCCCACATTTTAAAGCTACTATATCTAGATTTAGTCATCAAATAACTTTGTAGCTCAAAGTAAGCCTCTTTACTAAAGACACCAATTTGTATTATAGGTCAGGATACCTTCCGTCTATGTTCAGAAACTGTTTTGCCTTTGGCAAAACAGGATCAGAGAACAAGACAGGAGTTTGTAGTCTGGGACAAATTTCAACATAAATAACCTTCTTGAAGTATTTCATAAGTTCTCATCCATAATTCCCTGGCAAATCTGGCTGTACTAGCCATCATAGTTCAATAAATCTAGGCTCAATATGTTTCTTAAAGGCTTCAAATGCATTTCTTGTTATTTAACAAATACATGCATTTCTGTTGAAATGACCCATGCAAAATAAATAA
Organism: Leptonychotes weddellii; assembly: GCF_054177405.1. NCBI lineage: Eukaryota > Metazoa > Chordata > Mammalia > Carnivora > Phocidae > Leptonychotes > Leptonychotes weddellii. Next base: position 56,563,168 of record NC_138372.1, read on the forward strand.
AAGGATGTCATGCCAAATACCCAAACCATTTACATTTTCCAAATGCAAATAATACTTAGGGAGATAGGAACTTCTAAAACGGTCATCTTTTTTTTTTTTTTTAAGATTTTATTTATTTATTTGAGAGAGAGAATGAGAGACAGAGAGCATGAGAGGGAGGAGGGTCAGAGGGAGAAGCAGACTCCCCGCTGAGCAGGGAGCCCGATGCGGGACTCGATCCCGGGACTCCAGGATCATGACCTGAGCCGAAGGCAGTCGCTTAACCAACTGAGCCACCCAGGTGCCCCTAAAACGGTCATCTTAATGATTTTGCTATCAATCTAATCTTTCTCACTTATAGAAGACACTAGACTAGGGGTGCCTGGGTGGCTCAGTCGTTAAGCGTCTGCCTTCGGCTCGGGTCATGGTCCCAGGGTCCTGGGATCCAGCCCTGCATGGGGCTCCCTGCTTGGTGGGAAGCTTGCTTCTCCCTCTCCCATTCCCCCTCTCTAGCAGTGTCTCTCTCTGTTAAATAAATAAATAAAATCTTAAAAAAAAAAAAAACAAACACTAGACTAGATGCTAGAAGTTATCATGCCAGTGTGCCAACCTCCAAATTATGTAAACTTATAAAGTAGGTAAATATGTCTTCCTCATATTTTGTATTGCTTGTCTTTTTGGCCAGCCATCTAACCCCCACACCCCTCCTCATTACCAAGGATCTATCAGAAACCTAGAGCCCTGATTTTATTCACCACTTCTTCCCTGTTCTGATACCCCATCCAGGACTGTCTGATCACTCCATTTCCTCTCCTAACACAAAACACAGCTGCCCTTTGTTGCATTCTCTTGGCCTTTTGCCAGCTATCACAATAAACCATTTTGAAGTAAGGCAGTTATAGATGATATTACATTTCCGTCAAAAAATATATTTGGAAGGTAACTTTTGGTGACTTCTTTCAAAGAAGTAACAGAAATTTCAGGTCTATCAATAGGGTTGGTGTTGACTTTTATAGGTGGCCCTCAGCACATCACAGCAGTTATTTACTAAATTGTACCTACAAGCTGCCAGAGGGAAATATGGAGCCAAATGTTCATTCAGAGAACATGTAGCCAATTCACCTGAAATAATTTTATTTCATCCGTCCATTGTATCTCATTATGGATTATTGTTGGATTAAAAATAAAAGTAAATTAAAATAATGTGTGTCAAGTCTCTTTAATAGTATATCTGTTGCTATTCAAATTCCTGCATGAAAGTATGTTAAAAAGTCAGTTATGAAAAACACTTAAATAAAGTCCTCTGTTTTGCTAAGCTGGTCTTTAAATTTATGGATTAATTAAAGAACATTAAGGAAAACAGGAGAATAAAACTGCTCAGCCACCATATAATAATATGCTATGCCTAAATTCTAGAAGAGAAAGGGCTAATGGCATCCAGCCGAGCTATTATATGAACATGCGCACCATAGGGGAGTCAGACATGACATTTCTGAAGTAAGGGAGAAAGAGTAATTGAAATCCTTCTAAGAAGTATGAGTGTGAAAACATGACATGGTTTTTGATAATAACCTCCTGGGCTTTCGAGAAAAAAAAAAAGACTATAAGAGAGCAAGCCATATTCACAAACAGGCAATTTGATTTCGTGCAATGAGTGTGTACTTAGGGGTCAGACAGAGCTGTATGAGAACGCCAGCTCTGCCACTTACTATTTGTATGAACTTGGGAAACAACGCTTCTCTAAGCCTTCATTCTTTCATCCATAACATGGGAGCAGAAATGCTTGACTCAGAGAATCCTTGTGATAGTGAACCATAAAACGCTTCGCACAGTTTCTGGCACACAGAAGGCCCTACCCAGTCTTCCTTCCATCCTTCCCTTCCACTGTTTATGATAAATTATATTTTCTTGCTCGAACCAGATTTGATCAATAACAGCTACCGTGCCTGCATTGCAGAATGTTTGGGAGGTATACCAGAACTCCTCTGGTGGAATGCTCACCATACAAAGATTTGGATTCCCTAAGCAGTCAGGCTCCTCCTGTAACTCGTCTATGCAGGTTCAGGTGCCACCTGGCCCTCTCCACATTCCCCAGAGGGAACTGGAGCTCAGGGAACCAGCGTGAGTGCAAACATTCTGGCTCCTATTTGTTGTAATAAAGTCCTTTTTCTCTGACCCAGGAATCTTGTGTCTTCTGCTCACACCATGAAACTGTAGCTGGCTAACTTGTTTGCTTGAAAATAGGGTAAAATCTCAAATACTTCACAGTGCTTAATGACTGCCGTTAAAAATCAGAGGTGGGGGTAATGTGACCATATGATGAATAAAATGAATAACTCTCCCCCCCGTATATACATACATATATTCAAATCAGGACAGTTTTAAAAAGTCCTCTACTAAATATGGGAAAACCTGATTTCAAGGACACAGGGTGTTTGACCTGATGGATATGAGTCATGGTCTGTTGAATCACTCTAATTGGCAATCTTGCAGCTGGAATACTCATCACCAAGAGCCAGGTCATATGCTGATGGCAATGAATTCTTCCCTAATTTAAAAAAAATAAGAAGTTCAAATAAACCATTGTGAAATGTGTCTTGGCCCTCCCTGTCTCCAGGGCGTCAGTTAGGCAAATCTTCCTACCTAACTGGGAGGCCGACTACAAAATAAGACTGATCTGAAAATCCCTACCAATATATCTTTTATGCTTGAAAGTCCTTTTTTCCCTCCAATCTAGGCACTAATATATTCAAAAAAGAATAGTAACATTCATATCTGATGTCAGCTTTAAAGCTCCCCTTACGGCCTCTCAGCCACCTCCTGCCATCAAATTCACTAGGTGAAAGAAAATAAAGGTGGAAGAAGGAGGAAACAAGGGTAGGGGGCTGTCTTTCACAGAGGATTTCTAAAGGTCTTTCTTAGGTAATGATGTGCCCTTACCTGCACCCGTGTCAATCTCCAGCTTCCTCGAGTGCTTCTCCTCGTTCGTGCTGCTAACACCAGACTCGGTGTCATAGTGCCGGTGGCTGCCAGGTTCCACAGCCTCAGCGACAGTCTGTCCAACTGATTGGAGATCATAGGAAATATCAAAAGGCATAAAAACGGGTCATGGGAACACTGCTGAGCTATTGCACATCCTTTCAGCAAGTGGGGTTAATTTTAAAGTATTCACATTAAAATGTGACCTTGTTCTTTAAAAAATCTATGAAGATTGTTTCCAAGCTGTGATTTCAAAAAAGAAAACACAATGGCAGATCACAAAGTAAAGAAATCCATGCAAAGAAATACTTTAAAAAGACAACAGCCAGAAGCAGTGACAGATTAGCCAAATGCACATGCAATGAAATGATGGAAAACAAGGTTTAGTTGCTTTTTCCTTTCTAGAAACACATGTTATGGCTTTTATAACACCAGTCATCACTGCTCTTTGAAATTGCTAAGACTACCAGTGCTGACTATACTATGAGCATTTCATCCATTAGTAGATTTTAGTGATTTGACCGCAATACTCACTCCACGTGGACAGAGCAAAAAAAGCTAGTGCATGATTCTTATATATTTGACAGTAAAAGCTGTTGTAGAAATTCCTGTTCTCTGCAGCTGATAACCAGCCACGGAACTTCAGAAACCCAATGACCTAAGTTCAAGTCCTATACTCCATACTAACCATGTTACCTTCGGTAAGTTCCTTGACCTAAGCCTAAACCTCGGTTTACCCATCCGTCAAAAAAAGGTATCTACTCAGTAGTTATTAGAAGGATTAAAGTAATATATGTAGTACATGATTATCTTTCACTTATTAGCAGGTGCCTAAGCATTTAATAAATAATAGCCATGATGATGATGAGCATGCCTACTTTAAGTATTATCACTGAATCTGGTATGATTCTAGGCAACACTGTAATATCAATTAAATTTGTCTATAATTTCTGACATGTCCCTGTCTACATCCCTTACCTATCATTTCATGATCCATGTACCTAAATCCCTGACACCTACCATTATGCCATCTTCTGGTTAATTAAAGCTCACTGGAATAACACTAGACCTAGGTCTGCCCTCCCAGGTAAGAACATATCTCCCTTTCCTCCCTCCCTCCCTTCTTTCTTTTTTCCTCTCTTTCCTTTCATGTATTCTGATTCAGTTGATCCAAAGACTGTACTTGGAAAAAAACAGAACTAGAATGTGGTCTCTTGCTCACTTTAAGGGTGAATTGCTAAGGGGTAATTAGTTACTCACTGATTCATCTGTGTTTGGAAGCAAATAGTGAAATGTCTGCCTCATGTGTCTTTGGGGAAAAAAATGGAATGACTTAACTTTATTAATCTTGAGAACAAACATGGAAATGAAAAGAGGTACATAAAATAGTTCAAATGTATTCTATTAAAAAATTTTTTTGAACATCAATTTTCCTCATTTATCCGATAAACAAGTAAAAAAGATTTTCACAATAATATAGTTTAGAGATGACATCAACTCATGACAATTAGATTATAGTTGGGTTTGTTATCAAGTAAACCTTTATTTTAGGAACTTTATAAACATAGTACATAAAAATTAAATATCATCTTGCCCACTGTAATAATGTTAACAGTATATAACTAGTGAGTTTAATAAATAAGCAGTATTTTAGATCCTTGTGTATAAATCTGCTTGGCTGATGGAGCAATCAAAATCCCAAAGATGGTAGGACAGGGGGATGGGACCAAGTCTGATTTCATAGCAATGACTTGAAGTTTTGTTTCATCAGAGCCTATGAGACATCTGGATTTTGTTTCCAGGTAGCCAGACTATAAATAAATATGGTTTATCATACAAATATCAAATCATTATGTTATACACCTAAGAAAATGTAATATACATCAATTATACCCCAATAAATTTTTTAAAGAAATATGGTTTATAATAATAATAAAAAATAATAATTAAAATAAGCAATTAGCAGCTATTGAACCAGACTACTCTAAGAAGCCAAACAGTACTAGCATAATTTGGAAATTACAACTCACTCAGAATGGACAGTGATGCATGTAGTCCCTCTGTCTCAGGACTGTCCTCACCACCTGGCCACGTCTGCTGGCTTGCCCCTGGAGGGTTAGGCTTTGGAAATAGATGAGTAGGCTTTTGGAAGTAGATATACAGTTAGGTGTTGGCTTGCTACAGATTCAGCAAGAATGGGACCCTGGCCTGAGCATCAAGGACTTACTAGGTGTGAGACCAGAAAAGGCCTCACTTGGTCATTTTTTTTCCTCAGATGTTCTGAAACTGAACCTTAAAAGCAAGAACTTGGCTAGGGTCTAACCTTGAGGGTTTCCACCTAGAGGAAAGGAGGACTGTGTCCGCGGAGCCCGGCGCCAGCACTGTGATACATCACTTTGTGTCCTTAACTACTTAGCCCTTCACCCGCCGAGGCTCCTCTCCTTCCCTCTCTATATAGAAAGATGACCATTAAAAGCAAAGGTAACTGTCCATTCTCACAGCTTTCAAAGCAAAGTGGAGAGAATTCTTAGAATTCTTAGAAAAGCGCTTTTTCCACTTGAATGATATAGGATAGTTTAAGATGTTTGTTAAATACCAAAATATTATTACCTGATGTTAGCTTTTTTATTATGAAAACAAATATATTTTAAAATAATATATACAGTATCCCCCAAATAGGAAAATAGTACATATTCTTACTGAAAGCTTTAAAAGATTATAAAGTACAAAGGAAAAAACAAAAATTATCCTAGTTTCACCACTCAGAACTACTAGTTAACATTTGGGTGAATCTCTATGTATCTTTTTTACTCTCCTCTTAGTACAGATAGCATTTTGTACCCCATTTTATTCATTTAGCAATATATTGTGACTATTTCCACATATCATTAAATAAAAAAAGATTCTTCAGTAACTACATAGAATGTTCTAATAAGTTTTTACTAAAATTTGATTAACCAATTGCCTGATTTGAATACTGAGTTATTTCCATTTGTGTGTGTGTGTGTGATTATAAAGCTATTTTAAATATGACTTATAATCATTTTTGTATTTTTTTCTGACTATTCCCTTTAGGCAAATTCCTGGAATTGGACTTGCTCGCTCAAAGAGCATATTTTTAGAAGCTTTTGATATATGTTTTTTATATATTCTTCAAAAAAAGGAGGTATCAACAAACAATTTCACCTGTAATGATGGAAGGCCGTATGTCCCTGTGCTTTGCTAACAATGTTACAATTTCCATCAATTCTTTCTATATTTGATAATTTTATAATTGAAAACTGGTGGCAAGGATACTGTTTTCAATGTTAGTAGGCAAGCTTTCTAAATTCATCCCCTCTTCTCTGCTTGTTTTGAAACAAAAGAAACTGATCCCATCTCAAAACATACTAATAACCCTGAGCAATTCACTATCAGAAGAAAGTTTTGCCAAGAACTTTTCATTGGAATTTTAAGAAGAAGGCTATAAAGGCAGAGTAAAGATCTATCCAAGTTTATCCCAAGTTCCTGGTGCCCTTGAATACCACGCGTGTGATTAGATCGTTCTCTGTGTAACCAATCAATTACCTTCCCAGCAAGTCACCATGACAAACTTCATGACTAACACCATCTACCTACGCGGTGAAGATGCTCCTGCTTCCCCCCGGCATCAAAGCACAGCCCACACAAACCCAGGATTAATTACAAACCCAAGCCCACAGCTGTTCAGAGACGACAGCTGTGGAGAGCTAACGTCTATCCTCCACACAGTATAGAATGGTATAGAATCATCTTTCTGCAACTTTTAGATCACGTCATTTGTATGCTCAAACCTTTCCAATGGCTTCCCATCTCAGAATCAAATTCTCCCCATGGCATACAAGTTTCTCCCTCTGCCTCATCTTCCGCCACTTTCTGTTCATCTGTTTGCGTCTGTCACACCAGCCTCCCTTCCGGATCCTTCACTCAGCTCCGGTTTAGAGGCCCCGCATCTGCTCTTCCCTCTGCTTCCTGCGCGCTTTCTGTAGCTGGCAGAGTGGCTCTCCCCTGCACTTCATTCAGGTCTCTGCTCAAATGTTCCCTCGTCAGAAAGGCCATCCCTGAAATACCAGCCCTTCCTCAACCCATTGCTCCGTCCTCTTACCCTGATTTGTTTTTCTTCTACACTTAGGCCAGAATACCCCAGTACTTGTTTATTTTTCACTTGTCAGGCATCTCTCGCACGAGAACATAAACTCCAATATGGACAGGGACTTCATCACGCTCACACTAAGAACAGTGTGGCATAAAGCAGATAACCAAAAAACTATTTATTGGCAGAGGAAATCTATTGGAACAAATAACTACGTGCTTTCACAATTCATCCAGAAATTGCACTTAGACCGCAACTCACAACACATGATTGTCATGTTCTCTCATCAGGACCACCCAACTTGGCTGCGTGATAATCAGACTGCATATGACTTTAGCCATTACATTACTTAGGCTTAGACTATCTGGCCAAGCACTATGACCTCTTCTCATTCACATATAAAAGAATAAAATGCCTGCTTCCATATATTTCACAGTATACTTTTTATTACATTCTGTTCTTAACATTTTATTTATATTTGTAATGTATAAATTATACTAACTTCACAAATTAATCTACCTAAATTGTTTTACTGTTAGAACATAAAGCAAAGAGGGCGCCTGGGTGGCTCAGTTGGTTAAGCGACTGCCTTCGGCTCAGGTCATGATCCCAGGGTCCTGGGATCGAGTCCCACATCGGGCTCCCTGCTCTGCGGGGAGCCTGCTTCTCCCTCTCCCCCTCCCCCTGCTGGTGTTCCCTCTCTCGCTGTGTCTCTC
>NC_138372.1:56571452-56669738 GCF_054177405.1 Leptonychotes weddellii
CTGTCAAATAAATAAATAAAATCTTTAAAAAAAAAAAAAAAAAAAAAGAACATAAAGCAAAGAGCGTGTCATAGTGCATTAAGACAGCTTAAACTGAAGATAACAGAGAAAAATAAACACATTACAATAACACTATGCCCTATCATACTGAATTACCTCCCAAGTACCCTGTCCCATTGTAGCTAGCAATTATAATCTTTTATTTTATCCACTTCACTGTGTATAACACATCTTTTGTATCAATTCACTTGATCTGTTGGTGGACTGGACAAAGCCCAGTTAAGTGAGACATATAAAATAGAAGGAAAAATATCGCTTTATGTTATCTCTCTGAAAGGCACAAAGGTATTGAATGTAGAACTTTACTACTTTAACCACTCTTATGATCTTAAGTGAAAACAATTCAGATTAAGTTGTATTCCTTTGTACACTATAAAACATCATTACCTGAGTGTAATTTTATAGCCCACAGACCTATCCCTAACATAATCACAGTTCATAATTAGCACCAAACAAATATCAGAGATAATCTTCTACACATTATCTCGGCCCCCATTTTGACCTAAGGTTCTAATCAGAGATCTAAATAAAATAATACACATTTCACTCTTTACCATGCCTTCTGATTGAATGCACCATGGTCACCTACATGACCTTCTCTTCAAGCATTAACTTTGGTTCCATCCCTCTCTCCCTGAGCCATCTAACAGAAGACTCCATCAAGAAAGAGGAACTAGCCATAACCTCTTTGCTTGGCATCAGGCAAGTCAAGACCTGGTTTATTTTATCTGAAATTTTCTTAGAAATATTTATTCATATAAGGGACTTTGAGACTATTTATGACCTCTCTTCATCTGTTATTTTAAATATTTACGGATTTATTGTATCATTTCACATCAGCACTCAAGAGTTATAGTCTATGCATCCATGGGTTTTGAAAGCATTAATCCTTCTACATCTTTCTGAACATTTTACATGTTTTTTTTTTTTAAATCTATTAATGTTTTATTTTCCACTGTACTTTATTCCCTCTGCCTCTGGGCCTCCATAACCTAGAAATTTTGTTCTTTTGTGGAAGATGAGTCATAGAACAAATCTATCAGTTCTTGCACAGAAGGCAACATATTTTTAAGAAAATTTGCAAAGTTATAAAATACTAAAGCAATACAGTAGAATACTATGTACAGTGATTAAGAATAAAGTACAGTTATGTGTGCTAATATGAAAAGGTACTAAAGATACAGTAATAAGTGAAAAAAAGGCAAGTGGTAAAACAAAATGTATAATGTTTCCATTTGTCTATAAAGATATATGTATATATGTAATATATGAATACATTTATATATGTGTATAGAGAGAAATTTTTCTGGAATCAGGCCTAAAAAATATTCGCAGTTATGACTCTGTGGCGTGGGAAAGAGTAGAGGTGGGGCAAGGAACACTAGCTTTCTTTTCATTCTCTCTGCTCTGTATTATTTAAACTTTTCAACCAATCCTTTATAAGAAAAAAATTTTATCAAAAGCCTTAATATGTGATCCAGAAATTATACTCTTAGGAACCTAGCCTAAGAAAATAATTATAGATTTTAAATTACCTTAGGTAATAAGATATTAGAGTACTATTAATAATAGTGAAAATAGGGAAAAATATAAGTATCAATAATAGGGGAATGGTTATAAGAAAACCACAGAATGGGATAACATACAGACATTGAACATATTTATAAAGATTACATAATAACATAAAAATGCTTATGTTATAACAATAAGAATAAAAAGCAGCACATAATATTTTATAAAAAATATGACAACATAACTTTGTAAACCCTAAGGTTAGAAATAAAAAAACCTGACCAAATGTTGAAGGTGATTTTTTGTGTGTGTGCTACATCTATGGGTAATTTTTTTAAATCTACTTTCCTCTACATTCTGACTGTTATTTCATGTTATGTCGTAAGCTGTTAACGAAAAATAAACACTGACAAAGAGGCCTGCGACATTTATTAAAGCTTAAGAAAGATAAAAAGTCACAAACCTTGCCATCTAGTGTTGAACCTGCCTTAATAAAAAGATAACAAAATGCTTTAGAATTATAGATGTTATCAAGTCAAGAACACAGACTTCCCATAATACGTCAGAAAAATGATAAACCTACACACTTTTCATTTCACACATCCAGAAAAAAACACCACCTCACTTTCTTCTGAGTGGCATGATTCTAGCCCAATGTTTCTATTCCATCCATCACCTAAATACAGCCTACAGTACGTACATCTTACTTTACAAAAAGATGTCTGTATACACAAGTCCAGGTAAACAATCTAGTTTTCTGAAGAGGAAGTAAGAGAAATAATGTCACTGTTACTACTGAACTTAGCATCTCTACATTTTTTGGGCGGCAGCTTACCAAACTGTACAAATTTCCTAGATTGTACAGGGTATGTTCTAGAACTGAACAATGAAATCCACGATCAAAGACTTGAATTACTTTGTAAAAGGGTTTCAAATATACTTTAACAAGAATCATAATTCACATATGGAAAAACCCCTTTGAAAATCTCAGAGGTATTTAATCCCAGGGCAGAAGTTGGTAAACTTTTTCTAGTAAGGGCCACGTAGTGAATTCTTAGGGCTTTGTGAGCTGTCGGGAAGTCTCCGCTGCAACTACTTAACTCTGCCCTTGCAATGCAAGAGTAGCTGTTAATAATATGTAAGCAAATGTGCATAGCTCTGTTCCAGTGAAACTTTATTTTCTGACACTGAAATTTGAATTTAATTTTTTCATGTCACCACATATTATTCTTTTGATTTTTTTCAAACCACTGAAAAATTTTAAAAACAAACAAAAAATTTTTAAAACATTCTTAGCTCACAGGCAGTGCAAAAGAAGGAAAAAAGGCAGTAGGCCAGATGGGGCCTGTGGGTCGAAGTTTGTCAAACTGTATATTCTAGAGTTATCTGAATTTGCTACACCCCACTATCTGGAATGCTTTTATCTTCCTCCATTCGATCTTAAAAATCATATCTAACCTTTAAAGCCTTCCTCAAAAAAATCCTTCACAAAAACGTTCAAGGTATACTTAACCAAATGGGACTTTCCCCTTCTTTTGACACTCCATAGCGTTTGTACCTTCTCTGGTTTTATGAATGACTACTGACCTTTGTCCAATTATTGGTGCCACTCCTTCCTCTTAACATGTGATGGGAGGCACCCTCTCTTACACATTTTTTATTGACCATGGTGCCCTGCATGTAGTAGAAGGTGAATAATAATGATTGAATGGAAAGATAACTATTCAACATCCTCAATTTCTAGATGCAGGCCCCAGTGGTTTAATAACAGCTCTTAAGGTCCTAAAAAAAATGTTAGAGACATTACAAGTAATCATAAGCTTTAAAACAGATGATTTTAGTAATATTAAAATGTGAAAACAGATCTCGGAATCAAGAAGAATGCCCACCATGTTGGCAGGGGAGACAGATGAGAGAGAACAGGGGAAGAAGAGGAGTGACAGGGCACAGGATGCTATGTGAGAGCCAAACATCTGGCAGGCACGATCCAGCTGTCTACAGGACACAACTTGGTCCTTTAACTGTCCCTCTAAAGTTGAGAGAGGCATCAGACCTTCCACATGTCTAAGGTCCTGGGACCTGATTATTGTAGGACACTCTTCACTCTTCCCACGTCAAATGGAACTGTCCTGCATACTCACCCAGTGACCACTGGGTCAGGAAATCGAAATCACTCAGTTTCAGAGAAGAACTCAAAGTAAAGTTTGGAGTTTTCTATGAAACTGTCATATTTTTATCTAAATTTAAATTCCTATTGCACAGATAAAATAGAAAAATCTTTAAAAACCGGAGCCATTCTGCTTGACTTCAAATCCTAGGAATGCTTCTTAGGAGCTATATAATCTTGACAACTTACTTAACCTCTCTGAGCCACAATTTTGTCACCTGTGAAAAAAAGACATGATAATAAGAGAACCTAACTCAGGGGATACTGAGCTGTTGTAAGGAGTAGATGAGTTAATATATATAAATGCTTAGAACTGGCACATAGTAAGCACCTACCAATGTTAGCTATGTATGCGTGTGTGTGTGTGTGTGTGTGTATGTATATGTATCTATAAGTGAATATATAGCTAAAAACAAATAGTATTTCTAATATTAAATCACCTCTAAAAAGCCACACATACCTTGCCTTCAGACACATATTGTTTTATTTGATTCTTGAGATAGAATTACCACAGAAGGAATTTACAGAAAATAGGAAACAAGCTATGTAAGATTTATCAAGTAACTTTTAAAATGCAATAGAAGGAAAACAGCAAGCTGAAAGTACATGTATGATTATGTGACGAAGAGAGAAATAAGAAAAAAATTGAATGGCTCTGGCATTATCACAAACGCATTTCCCAAGCTTTGGCAGAAATGTAAGGACCCAAATCAGCTTCCATGCATGGGAACAATGGCAGGTCCGCTCAATGGCCATACTTACCATCTTTTTCCACCCTATGGGGACCTGCCTTTTTGTCCTTCACCTTAGCAGTGCTTCCTTCCCAAAGCCTACTTTTATCCTTTTCTTTTTCTTCTGTGGAAACATGTTCCCTGGACTTCTCAGATAACCCCTCTGCAACCACTTGGGTTCCTTTCTCCGTTTCTTCTTCAAGAACATTCTCCAAGCATTCCTCTGTGGGCAGAGGCTTGGTCTCTACATCTGCTGTTACGATTTCTTGGTCTTCAATTTCAACTTCTAAGTAATCCTCAATTGGAAGGTGGGATTTTCCTGGCTCATCACTTTCACTCAACTCCTGAGAAGATGGACTTCTGTCCCTTCTGTTCAGGCCGTTTTCGGTGTGGGCCTCTCTATCTCCCGGTGCAGACTCATCTTCACTGCAACTAGAACATGGGCGACTTCTGGATGAAGATGATGAAACAGTCTTTATATCTAAAAAATAAAAATGATGATATCATTGTTTTTCCATAAAGCACTTGGTTTAATTGTGGGAATTAGGTGAGTAATAATCATACTAAAAATTTTTAATATAGGTTAATAGACTTAGTGCCCATTTCACATATATTGCACATAATTGTCAAGATAAAGAAAAACCAATGTAATCTGTGAGTCTCTAGAAGTTTTCTTTAAAAAAAAAAAGATTTTTTACTTATTTATTTGAGAGAGAGAGAGTGAGCGAGCATAAGCTGGGGGGTGGGGAGGAATAGAGGCAGAGGGAGAAGCAGAATCCCCGCTGAGTAGGGAGCCCGACTAAGCGGGGCTCGATCCCACCCTGAGATCATGACCTGAGCTGAAGGCAGACGCTTAACCAGCTGAGCCACCCAGCCGCCCCTCTAGAAGTGTTCAATAGGAAATCACATTTAACTGAAAACCAATTGTATTTATTTATTTATTTTTGAAAGCCACTTTATTGGAAAGCCTTTGTATCTATTTTATTGTAGAAGAAATTGAATAATCTTACTTGTTCAGTAAGAGCGCTTATTCATTATCATCTTGAGTAGCCACAATATTCTCTGTGCATAAAATTTAAATTTTTATCTACTGTAATACCACCCATACCCAGCTAGCAAGGTGTACTAGAAAGATCGATGCATTTGTATTAATACCAAGACACTTTAAAGATATTCTGAGGTGATGCTTGTGTGTGTGTGTGTGTGTGTATATGTGTGTGTAGGAGGACATGTTGTCTTATTTTGGGTTCCCCCAAAGCAGATGCTGAGGTCAGGATTCATGTGCAAGTGATGTATTAAGGATATGCTCCAGGAGAAACTTTTACAGGTGTGGGGGAAGCAGGGCAGGGAAGGGAAGAAGTCGATCAAGGGAGCTATTTCAAGCAACATCTCAACCTCAGCCTGATCCCACAAGGACCTCTGAGGTCTAAATCATATTAGAATTTTTCCTCCCTTGAGGATCGAGTGCTCCAGTCAGATGTGGCTCCTACTATCCCTCTGTCCCCCGCCCTGCCAGGGGAAGGTAAACTCCTTGGCTCCTCCAGGCTCTCTGTGCAGGCACGTGAAGCAGCTCCATAGCCCAGGGCTGTCCTCTGAAGAAGGCAAAGGGTGCCAGAGCTGGGCAGAGATGGGCACATGGAATCAGTAAGAGGGCTTCTAGGAGAGGGAGGCCGTGTGCTGATGGGATGCTAACAGATACGCAGCCTAGATTAACCAAAGCCAGAAATGGTTCCGTTCTTACTACCCAAAAGCACTTTCAAAAATCTCCAAGAAAGCCACATACACACTGAATCTCTGGAAGGAAGACACACAGCCTGAAAGTCATGGCATATGCTGGGGGTCAGATAAATACAAACCTGCTTTTGAGTTTTTCATCAACAGATCTGTGTTTACAACAGTTTTTTATAGAATATATTTTCAAATGAAATACCCTACACTTAAATGCTGCCTAACTTCCTTGTTTTCTCCTCTCTGTGTGCTCCTTACTCTTTTCTCTGTTTCTTTTATTTCTGCTTGGCAGCTACACAGATGGCTGTAGCAGCTGATACAGACTTTAAGGGAAGAAATACCTGTCTTTCCTCTTACCCTTTTCCTTCACACCCTCCAGCCCAAACGATTCTCCATGACAGGGCTTAGAATTTTAAGTATAGACACAGAGACTTATCAGAGTTTCCACAAAGATTTGAGAGATGCTACACAGCAGTAAAAAACAAACTCTAAAAAGCCTTTAAGCAACAGAACCCCTTAAGTACAATTCCATTTGTTCTTATCTCCCAACTACCTTGACAGGCACCAGATGACCACTGTTTCTCAAAGGAACGCATACTTCAACCACTCATTCTTTATCTCCATTTTATAAAATCTGTCTCTCAGTAGGGAACACAGCAGATCAAGGACAGTTGTTCTCTATCTTATTTGTACCACTTCAGAAACTTTAGGGACTATGATCTCACCCTCTCTTAAGCATCTCACATTTTTTTTGAAGAAAAACAACTCCTATTTGCTAGTTGTTCAATCAATGGCTCTCATTAATTGCACAATTAGCTAGAAGGCAATATTATACTTGTTCTGCACTCCCCAAAATATTCATATCTACCATCTTTAATATTGATATGATGACTCTCACTTTTGGCTCTGAGAGTTGTTCACATAATAAGAAAAATGAGCATTCCCCTACCTTTCTTTCGTAGCTTCTATTAATTGCGTTATTTTATTTCAAAAGGCTGAATCACACTCTGGCTCATTTTGAGTCAGTCCCTTAGAGAAGAAAGATCAGGAGAATGAATGGCCTTCAAGAGGCAGGGGTACCTGACCTCCCATATAAACTCATTTCAGTTTTCCAATTTCTCTCTAACCTTGCTGTGCAATTTAGCTTCCCTCTCATTTCTTTCTCTCATTTTCATGCAGACACTGGGGCAAGACTTTGCCTACAAGTAAAAGCTCAAAATGTTTCAGGGCCATGGAATGTGATTTTCAACACTAATTTTATTTATTGTCTTAGAAATGAAGCAAGTTTTTATATAGAAATTTTTGTCTAAAAGAACTTTCTACATGAAAGAACTGTGAGGGCACATACTTAATATTTTTTGTCACTAGGAGGGAAAAATGATCTTGAAGGCGTGTTAGTAAGCAACTCCGGCTCCCACCCAATTCTGCTTGCCTCTGCATGGTTCCCTGCAGGTATTGAAGCTAAAAGCATCTGCTCTTGGTCTTTATGGTAAAGACACGATGTTCACTGGTTGGTGCGGCGCCATGATTCCATGCCCTACAAGGCACCTCTGACTTTCTGCCCTGCACATTCAATCAGGCTCCAAACCCTTCACCGTCTTCTCTCTTCCTGTCACTGATAACTCTTCCTTCTTTTGCATCACTATTATTTCGCACAACATGAGACTGAGGGAAAATAATAATTTCTTCTGTAAGATGAAACGAGGTGTTTCAATCATGACTCAGCTGCTGACTAGCTTTGACTTTGGCTCTTCCAGTTAACCTCTCTAAGCCTCTGTTTTGACTATAAAATGGGGCTAATTCTCTCTGTAAGTCATTGTAGAAATTACATGACACAAAATCAAGCAATGATTTCTTTATGAATTCCAGTCTTTCCCCCTCTATGAAATCATACACATTAAGTATTGTCTAATACATTTCTTTCTTGTGATTTCACCCTGTGCATTATATGAAGAACAGTAATTGCAGTGACTATTTACTGAGGAAAAATAAATAAAAACCTGATCATGATTATGAATGCACCTACTGTGTACCAAACAAGGAGGTAAGCACTTTACAAATATCTCATTTAATCCCATGGAATAGCTATTTTCTTTTTCTAGATCTAAAAAGTAAGGGGGCACCTGGGTGGCTCAGTTGGTTAAGCGTTCAGCTCTTGGTTTCGGCTCAGGTCATCATCTTAGGCTGGTGAGATTGAGCCCTGCATCAGGCTCCTCGCTTATCACAGAGTCCACCTGAGATTCTCTGCCTCTCTCTCTCTATCTGCACCACCTCCCCACTCAAACTCACTCGCTCTCTCTCTAAAATAAATAAATAAATTCAATTTAATTTAATTTAAAAAGAACATAAGGCCCAGAGAAGTTAAATAATACCCAATGCCCATTAGCTATAACGTGGCAAGTTTGTAAAACATTTTTTTTGTAATGACCCATTGTAGTAAAACTAAGACCACTCTACTTGCCAAAAGGCCTTCAAACAGAGCACACCCACTGTCACGGACCTACTATTCCTTCTCTTAACTAACTTTGCACTGTTACCACCCCGGGATGACAAATGGAAAATCGTTCTCTCCAAAACATCAGAACTCATGGAATTCAGCCTGTCCTCCGTTTTATATCCCTAGGGGTCCTCTCTATCTGGTCACTATCTATATGTATGTATCAGTAACCTCCACAGTTTGTACTTCCTGCCTTGCCAAGTTGATACACACCTGACCAAAGGTGCCAACCACGCACACATCCAGTCAACACCAGTCCAGCAAAATCAGGATGAACTCTGCTCCCCCTCTCATAACTGAGGTTCTGAGTTGTTCTTTACCTTTCTACCCACTTCCATAGATTCATTCATGAAATGCATATTGAGCACCTCCTATGTGTCAGGCAACATGCTAGGTTTTAAGGACACAGTAGAGAAAAAGGCAGGCCAGGACCCTGCTTCCACAGAGATTACACCCTCCAGCCAGACAGACACTGCCCCCTTTTGCACGAGCACAACAGCTCAACTGTCCATGTTCACTCAGGTGTTTGTCCATTCTCCTTACAGTGACCATGGACAGCTCTCTCAGGAGCTGCTGTTAACACTCTTCCTGCAATCAGTAGCCATATTGTCTGTTTTGAACCAATTATAAGTCCCGACCTTAGTTTTGAATCATTTCCTCACCCCCTAGCATAGAGCATGGTTTTACTATAGTTTAAATTCACCATTTCCTCCATTAGTGTCCTGATTTTAACTACTTTGTTTTGGGTTCACTAGCTTGAGGTCCCATGGACACTTTAAGTGCACAAACTCAGTACAAATATGTAAATTCAGTTAAAAACAACTAGCTTTCAGCCCAATAACATACCATGCATCCCAACCCAGTGGATCCAATACTCTTCCAAACTAATACAAATTGCTTCTCTCTCTCCCATTCTTTAGTCCAAGGGTTCACAGCAAAATCTTCGTGGATGCTGCTCCTATTGTCTTCAAATTGGCCATGACACATGAATTTATATGTCCTACTATTACTCATATTAATAGTTCTATCTTGATTATACAGATGAGCTCATACAAATCTGTTTATACTTTATATTAGATACTGTGGTTTAGTCAATATTTTCCTGTACAATAATGCCTAATTAGACAAGTGCCTCCGTACTCATAAATATTGCAGAATGAATGTATGCTTAATGAAAATAAAAGTTGAAATCATTAAATTCCAACTATAAACAGTAACTAGTTATTTGTCTTAAGGGAGAGCATATGTCCTCACACTGATAATTTATGACTCAATTCATCAATGAGACAAATATAGACATTACTCTGTAAGAATAAATATCTACAGGTAAATGCAGCTCTAGCAGGAGGAGACGAAAAAAATTGAAAAAGCTTAAAAGTTCCTCCATATCTACCTTTAATTGCACTTTAAACATTAAAACGAGTACTTAAAATACTGGGAATATAATCAAATCCTGTGTCACACTGTGCTGCCTAAGTCCTTTTACATTTATCCACTAAGATTAAGCTTTCATTGGGTGTCTCAGTAATGCCTTTGTTGTGTAAAAGGGAGATTCAAACCTGTAGAGACATACCTCATAGGAAAGTGTTTTATGTGGACTAAAAGATGATGCTGCATTTAAATATTCACCTGAAAGCCACGACTTCCTACTTCAATAATCAAAATGTGAATATGGATTGAGGAATTCTTACCATTCAGAAAAATTAAAGTTTAATCATGCAAAAAAAAAAAATCACACATATAGACGCTGACCAGAAGGTCATCTACAGTCTTCCCCTAGTCCTCTCTGTTCAAGGAGCAGTCAAGTTACACTGAAGTCCACAGAATGTGGTTTCACAGCATCTATAATTTCAACACGGAAGAAGCAGCCTCCCCTCATATGCTTCTCTGCGATAGTCAAGCCAGGAAATGAAGAGTAAGATTCTTGAAGTCACTAAGTCAAGTAAATAGAATATTTTTTGTGACTCTGGGATTTTAAAAGTCTATGAGGCCTGTTTCTTCAACAGACTGAAAAAGAGCACAAGTGAAATATTATCTTTCTTACTTGAAAAAGCATTTGCTTTAATTCTTATATTCTATTCTTTGCAATTCTGGGAAGAGATTCTCTCTCTGAAATCTTTCTCATAAGAAGCTATTGATTCTTTACCTCTTACTCATAAGCATTATCATCCAAACTGTCCATGAAAGTATAAAAGTATATTCCCAGCGATACGACACTTTTCCCCTCAACCTTATAACATTCATCTATGACAATGTATTTTCAACTAGTGACTTAGCGCCTGGGGTTGCCAACACAAATGCAGAGAAAAGGAAGCTGTCATTCTTTTTAAATGATGGAAAGTCTCACACATCATCCCTAAACCAGGGTGCTCTCTTCGTGGCTCTCGGTCCCTAGCATTCATCACTCATGGGCTGCTCAGCACAGAGCATTCATCAAGGCGGGCCCACGCCATTGTTAGCTGGCAGTTTAAATGGGGCCGACTTGTCACCAGAGTGACAGCCTGGGCAATTGTTTGCCCTCTGGGAAGAGGTGCAGGCAGGTTCAAATGAAACACATCCAAATACTAACAGCAAGATTCTTAATCATGTCAATAAAAAGGATGAACTGGTGTCTCAGACTCAGTGGTCACAATATGCCTCTTACACTTTTGAAGATGAAATGCTGTCTGGCTTTTTAATAGAGTGTTCCAAGGAACCCACTGTGTCATTATCATTTTTAATACATGCTACTTTGTTTGCTGGATGAAATCTCTAATTCAGATATCCCGCATGCTAAAAGGAATGTTTCTGAATAACACAAGGCCAGGTTATCAAAATCAAGGGATGGGAAATAAAAGAGCTGGGAGGTAGAGGAAAGAAACAGTAATAAGCAATGAGATTTTATTCCAAAATAATGACAAAGTTTTAATGTAAATACCAAAAATGCAAAAGAGCTCTTAAAAAGGATAGCTTAATAATATCATTATTGAAACAATAAAATAAAATAGTTGGCAAATTTAATCTCTGGCTCTTAAAATTCCCATTTGCGGGCTAGATTTTATATGTTCTGGTAGCATTCACTACATATCTCTTCAAAAATATTACATATAATAATGCAGCTAACTCTATACAATCTTTATCAATAAAATTATTCACCATGAATAAAAGCACCTTAGTATTCTTAGTATTAAAACAATCAAGTAATTGCATAATATTTACAAAATATCTTTTAGGAAATCACCTCTGTGAAAAATAACAAAGACAACATACTGTCCTAGCTTCCATAGTTGTAACAACTTTGTGTTATTAACTCGTTATGTAATTAATTTGAGGGGTGAAATTTAACATATGAAACAAGAAGAGATAATGAATAAGAGAATAATGAATTACTGAACGATAGAGTTTTATGAAATAAAGAGCTTAGTGAAGGCTGGCAAGCTAGGAGTGTGTCTTGGGAGAGCAGGGGCCTCAGCTAGAACTGAGCTCAATGCCTGGGAGTGGATAGGGAAGTCCATCCAGGGAGGAGAAAGGTCAATTTGAGTAAAAGTAGAAAATGTCCACTTTTATCTCCTCTGTTCAAAAACAAAACAAAAAAACAGAGGCTAGAGAAGAAGATGAAGAGCTCACCATAAGTGCCTCTAAAATGCATAGTCTTGAGGAAGCAGAATCCTTTTATTGGGGGGATTTGCTTTACTTTTAGATAAATAGATATTTTCTCATTTGGAACAATATTATATTGTTTCTCCAAAATCCAGGCTCTGAAGTTGGGTAATGTCTGTCTTGGTTCCACTGCTTTCTGGCTGTGTGAGTTACTTAATCCCACCATATCCAAGTTCATTTATTTGTAAAATGGAGATAAAAAGAAACAGTACCTGCTTTTTAAGATTGTTTGAGGTAAATCAGATAATTCATATAAAATATTTAGCATAGCACAGAGTCTTAATAAATAATACCTTTTGGATGCCTTTCCAAACAGAGGATTCCAATTATTTATATGAAAGCAGTATTCAATGTTAAAGCTTACCTATTCTGTCAGTTATTCAATAATTACAGGTCTAAATGATCAAAGCGTTACCTCCAAGGAAGATCCAAGTACTAGCCTATATCCCTCTCTGTTTGAACATAAAAATTTATTCTGTCTTAGAAAAAATCCATCTGATCCTAAGAAAATAAGATGATTATGTAGCACAAAAATAATCCCAGATGACGAAATATTCAAAGAATGTACTGAATCTTCATGAAATCAATACTTGTTAATTCCCCACCATTACTGAAGAAATGAAAAATTGAGTCCCTTGTGTTTTGAACCATTATATTTACATGCAAACACATTTTTAGTTCTTTTCCGGGTTCAAGTCACTCATATAATTTCTTCAAAATTTGATTCATGTGACATCACTTTTCCATAGAATTCTTTAACTTTCTCTATGTCATATAGGAATATAAACGTAAATCCAATATTCACATTAAATTGAGAAAAGACTTATATATTAGGCATGCCTGGAAACATAAAGTGTAAGTATTAAGAGAAATTATAGAAAGGGCCCAGTTTAGACTTTATAAAAAATATTTCAATGCCTGGCCATTAATCTTGAGTGGATCTTTCAACTGTAATAAAAGTGACAGCATATCCTGTTTTCAAGTTTACTGATAGCGAACATCATTCTAAATTTTCACTTTGTGCTTCACTCTTTGCTTTGACTGTCAGGAAACTCAGGATTAAATTTCTAGTTCAAGCTTAGTGATGGTCCCATCTATGGTTCCTAGTAAAATTATCTTCTCTTTTACTCTAAATAATTTCTGTATTTTATTGCCTTTATGTGTGTTCATGAAATTTTAGAATAGGTTTGCTTAAATTATTTCTTGAAGGGAGTGGAACTAAAATATTTGCTCTTGGTTACTGAATTTACTCTTATTTTATATTATCCCAATATACTCCTTCAATTCAAAATTTTGAATTTTATACAGTAAAAAATGTTGAGAGGTGGAAAGAATGGGGGAAATGGACAGCAATTAAAAAAGTCATCATAGGGGTGGCTGGGTGGCTCAGTCAGTTGGGCGTCTACTTTTGGCTTGGGTCATGATCCTAGGGTTCTGGGATCCAGCCCCGCACTGGGCTCTCTGCTCTGAGGGGAGTCTGCTGCTCCCTCTCCCTCTGCCTGCTGCTCCCCCTGCTTGTGCATGCATGATCTCTCTCTCTCTCTCTGTCAAATAAATAATTAAATCTTAAAAAAAAAAAGTCATCATAATGTAACCTCATTCTCTAGCCCAAAGCAAACTACAAAGACATACATATACTTAAATATGACAGGGTTACTGTTGTAACTGGTAAATGCCCTCAATGTACCAGGAAAGATCTCTGATTAAGAATTACATAACCTCGGGGTGCCTGGGTGGCTCAGTCATTAAGCGTCTGCCTTCGGCTCAGGTCATGATCCCAGCGTCGAGCCCCACATTGGGCTCCCTGCTCCGTGGGGAGCCTGCTTCTCCCTCTCCCATTCCCCCTGCTTGTGTTCCCTCTCTCGCTGTGTCTCTCTCTGTCAAATAAATAAATAAAATCTTTAAAAAAAAAAAAAAAAAGAATTACATAACCTTGACCAAACCCTTTTACAGGACAAAGCAAGAAATTGGTTCCTTCTTTGACTGAACATTATTTTGGGGAACTAAGGTCTTTATAAAAGTCTTAAAATGTTTGAGGTATGTCTCAGATGATAAGGGTTTCTTTCTCTACCTAAAAACCTTTCTGTATTTTCCCCATGAAAATTCAGAGTCACTTTAGGCTTAAAGACTGTGAGGGAGCCTCCTTTGCCAAAAGAGATAATCCTTCCATGAAACTAAGATGCCAGTATCCTGTGTGCAAGGTAAGTGAAGACAAAAAAGTGAACCTAGGGTAGGAATCTTCAACTTTCCCTTTAACTGAATGGGAGCTTCTTTTCATTTTTCTAAGGCTACAAATGGTGTAAACACACACGAATGCACATGCATGTGTGTGTGTAAGAGGGGATACTTTGGGATTTAAAAAAAAAAGGAGTAACTTTCTAAGTAAACAGAAGACATGTCACTAAAAGTTTTACCTGACCCCTGTTGAAAAATCCCAGAAAACTAAGGAAAGAAGGAATTAAGGAATGACCCCATAAATTAGGTATCTATGGAAGCCTGATTGATCATCATTCTCTGGTTTGGGAACCAGGCTCTAAACATTCCCTTAAAAGAGGATCATCCCATTAAATATAAAGAAAAGAAAAGGAGTGAGCACACTTGCTGAACAGCCCATGTCACATGACCTGGGAAACAACTTGCCTTGTTTATCCTCCTCCAGCTCACTGTCACAGCATCCATCCCCTTCATCCTTCATATTGTCATCAGCATCTGCTGCCTTCTGCGATGAGGTTTCACTCTCCTTTTCAGGGTCTAAATGATCTTTTTCATCATCTGAGGGTGACTTTGACATCTCATTCATTTGATCATCAGCCTGTCCTTCTTCATTAGCTTTCTCATCTTGTTTCTCCTCATCTACTTCAAAATCTTCTTCATATTCTGAGGGAAAAAAAAAATCACCACTATAAGAAGGAAAATAGAATCTCTGATACTTAACCCATTTTACTTTAATGAGAACTTTGACTCCACTACACTCTCTTCTCTGGGCCTTTCTTTGCTTCTTTTTCACACAATTACTGAACATGGAAAACCAACAGCAAATGATCAAAGATTGCAATCAGTTACATACACAAGAGCACAAAAGAAATAAAGCCCCAAATGACGAGCCTGAAACCTAATGAAAGTTCATTTACAAATGGACATCATCATCTACAATAACCAAAATGGACAAGAGAAGAACTTGATAGAAAAACAATAAATTAGAAATAAATTAAAAATGAAGAGAACAGGATTGTAATAATGAAAGTTAATTTGGAGACCCAGTGAGGTCATATTTCATATGAAGAATGTTCAAAATATTTGGATATCAAGTTAATGAATAGTGAAGTGGAAAATTCAATTAATCAAGTCCAAAGGCCCTGAGAAGTAATACTGTGAATAGCACATTCTTTGAGAACCAAATAGACATCAAGAAAAGGCATTATGAGGCATTCTATACCTAGACCAGAACCCAAATCATATGCATTATTCATCCCTACAGTCAATGAAATAATTACATTCCAAGGATAAAAAAATTCTTATAAAATAGAACATTCCTGTCACAGCCACTAATTTGCTTCATTCCCTACAGAGGTGCAACAAATCCACAGCAGAAAAAGGAAATTGTCACATCAGATAAACTCCAGCTGTCCCTTGTGGTTATAATTTTTCACCTTTCATATTTAATTGTTCCCCTTTTTCTTCCACCAAAACCTAAAAATCTTGAAATGACAACATGCCAAGGATAGAGAGCAAAAGGATTTCATGCAGAACCAATTAAGCAAATAAACAATTATCTTTAAAAATTATAGGGAAAATAAAGCTTTCCTCATTTTGTGTGTTTTAGTTATTAGATATTCCAGCTTCCTTGCCAGTGGTGGGGGCCTGTCAGGTAATTACTTAGAGCTATGCACCCTGCCCCAGTGAAACTTAATTTAGAAATGCAGGCCCTGTGCATATGAAGAAAGCTCTGTTAATGCAGAGACTGTATGAGCGAGATGTAAGAGGAAAAGTGAAATCAGAAACTTAATGTAATGAAGAAAGGCAAACAAAGAGAATTCACAAGAAGTTTTCACAAAAAAAATTTAATATGGAGAACATGAAATGCGAATTATTATCTATAAACCAAATTATAAATAAGCAAGAAGATGAAAAATTTGGTTTATAGTGTATGAAAGAAACAGGAAATACTAATAAAAACAAATATTTTTATCCAAATATTTCAGGCCAAATAATAGGATAGTTCCTCACTTGGCCCAGTCAGCTGTCAATCAATAAGCCTTTTTTGAGAAGGATTCTCCAATTTTTGTGGAGGAAATAAGATGCAAATACACAACAGATACAGTACTTACAGTGGTTTTTATACATGGTCCTCAGTAATGTTAGTTTCATCACTGCTGGGCTTGATTGCTATGGATTTTCATATAGGACTCATGATTAATTATATGAAATAGTGTCAAATGAATGGAATGGAATTAAAAAAGGGGGTGCAGAAAGTCATTTGGAAATCGTGGAAGACTTCGTAAAAGGGGGAGTTTAGGTTAGCCACAGAACACACGGGCATGAGAAACACATGCATCTATCACTTTACAGATATTTGCTGCTGGTCACAGGATAAGCAGGGGGCCAAGTAGAACATGAGTGAACTGCTATAATCCATCAGTAGTGTCACATAGTGGTGACATTGAGGGTTTTAGAGGCAGGCTGCCGTGTGCCCAAGTCCAAGTGAAAACACTTGCTAACTATGTCACTTTACACAATTTGCTCAACATCTTCAAGGTTTAGTTTCTTCATCCGTGACATGGTAGTGCTTGCCTCACAAAGCAGTGGTGACTATTAAAGCAATCAGCCCTGGGGCAGGGGTGCCTGGGGGGCTCCGTTGGAGAAGCTTCTCCAGTGTCTGCTCAGGTCATGATCTCGGGGTCCTGGGATGGAGCCCACGTCGGACTCTCTGCTCAGTGGAGAGTCTGGTTCTCCCTCTGTCCCCTGCTTGTGCTCTCTCTCACTTGCTATCTCTCTCAAATAAATAAATAAATAAAATCTTTTAAAAAATATAATAATCATCCCTGGAACATGCTTAGTACAATGTCATGAGCAATACATGTCTAATAATTATTAGGGATTAGTAGTAATATGGGGGTGGAAGGGGTTGGTCATAGACCAAGAGAAATATACTCTAATGGAGGCACCTGATTAAAACTGGAGAAGTACAATTGTCCTCAATCAGGACACAATTACAGTTATATTATTGAAGCAGAGCATAAAATTGAAGGAACATGTACTGAACCATAAGAGCAGTCCCTACATTCTGTTTTGCAGAAGCTTCTGTGTTTTGTCTCAAAGTACGAGATTCAAGGCTGCCCTGGCTTTGCTCTACCCACTACTGTCATTACACCTAAATATCATCTCTCCTTTAACCATGAGCACTCAATTAGCATGAGAGCTCAGAGCCACCTCCTTTGTGTGAGCTACTCGTGTTCTCAATCCGAGCGAACTGGTGGCATGCTTTCTGGATTCCTTTTCATAATTGCTTCTGTTTCTCCCATCTCATCTTCCTTCTTCCAGAGAATTTAATTAGCTTGTTGTTTACCATCCCCACTAATGAGGAAGTGAGTTGACACGAGGTCGACGTCAGTCCAGCTGCAACCCTCTCTCACTGACCTCCACTCAAGTTTCTTGCTGCCCTTTACCATCAGCGGATGCTCTGCAGAGAGCTGAAGCCTCGCTGCCTCTGTTTCTTCTTCTTTTTTTTTTTTTTAAAGGACAAATCCATTAACTAGCCAACACAGAGGAAAGATCTTGGGAAAAGCTACAGCATAGGCATAAAGTACACTACTCATAACCCTGGCCAGGTTGGTTTAAGAAAAAAAAATGAAGAATATAAAAGCCTCTCCTGAGCATGGCTTTAATAAACCTACAGGTCTTGAAAGTTAAAACACATAAAAACACGTCCAATTTGTTCATCTCTGTGCTACTGCTATCGCCGTAGATAGTTTTAAATTTTCAATCTAAGATAATAAAGACTAGAAGAGATCACAGAGAGAGAGAAACTGGGTCAAAGTGTTAGAAGTGAAATCTTTTTTAAGATGATCGCATTCTTCCAGTAATAAACAAAGTCCAGTGCTATAATAGCTCTGTAATTCTTCTCTGGGATTTCTGAAACCCTTGGGGAGCAGCAAGATGAGAGGAGAAGGAGGAATGAAGGCTCTGCCCCTTTCCTGATGCCGGTTCTTCCACAGGTCATCCCAGCCCACAGCTAATGGTCCTTTAATCCCAGCGCTATCTCCTTGCTGTAAGCGGGACAGGCAGGCAGCTCTCCTTTTCTGACTTTGGACATACCACCCACAACCAGGTAACATCGAGGATAGCTTGTGCAGAAAAGGAGGTTGTACAGTTGGGAAAGCCTGGGTTTTGGAATTAGACAAGCCCGGGTATTGGAGTGTGGCAGAGTATGCCGGCCCAGAATATGCCACTTTGGCATCCGGTTTATTTTGAGCTGAAGGCAACTGAGAAATAGTAGATACAAGAAGAGTGCTCTACCCTCCCCCTATTTGCCTAAAAGCAGGACATAAACTTGTGAAGGTGTCTCCCCTCCCCTCTCTATCCAGGAAGGACAGAAGTTAATCAAAGGAGATAACTCCACACCCTTATCAGTCCAGAAAAAAACACCCGAGGAATCAGCATCACAACCTCACTGAAACCAGCCTTTATCTAGCATTTGTTTCGCCATATATTTGCCTTCCCATAATTTGCTGCCCCAGAAGCTCAGTGCTTTTTCCTTTGTCTTGTCACTTCTCTAAAAGTGTCTTATGCTTTTTTTTTTTTAAGATTTTATTTATTTATTTGACAGAGAGAGACACAGCGAGAGAGGGAACACAAGCAGAGGCAGTGGGAGAGGGAGAAGCAGGCTTCCTGCAGAGCAGGGAGCCTGATGCGGGGCTCGATCCCAGGACCCTGGGATCATGACCTGAGCCGAAGGCAGACGCTTAACGACTGAGCCATCCAGGCGCCCCAAAAGTGTCTTATACTTTTGCTAAGATGCTACATAAGCCCAAGTTCTAACCAACCCCTTGAGTTACTCAGCACTGAAGACTCCTGGGTGTATGTGCGACGCACATGCTAATAAATTTCTGTTTGTTTTTCCTGTTTTAATCTCTTTTGTCAGTCTCATTTACAAGGACCCAAAGAACCTAAATGGGTTGAGGAAAAAGTTTTCCTCTCCTCCAGTGTAAATCCTAGTTCTGCTTCTTTCTGTCTGTGTGTCTGAGCCTCAGTTTCCTATCCCATAAAATGGAGGGAGTAATAATATCTATCACAATGAATGGTAAGGATAAAATGAAATAGTGCGTGTTGAGGGCCTGGATGGCTCAGTTGGTTAAGCGTCAAACTCTTGATTTTGGTTCAGGTCATGATCTGAGGGTTGTGGGATTGAGCCCAGTGTGGGGTTCCATGCTGGGTGTGGAGCCTCTCCCTCACCTTCTGCCCTTCCTCACCACAGTCTCTCTCTCTAAAAAAAAAAAAAAAAAAGTACTGTGTGGAAAGCTCTGGCCCAATGCTCAGTGCCTGGCACTTTCATTATTGGTTATTATCACTACTCTATATATGAGTGAGTGAGTGTGTGTGTGTGTGTGTGTGAGAGAGAGAGAAAGGAAGGTAAGAAGGAAGGGAGGATGGGAGAGAGTGAGGGAGGGGAGGAAGAAGAAGAGAACAGGAGAGGAGAGAGTAACAAGGAAGGCAGACAGATTGGCTCCAGGACCCTGAGCCTATGTCAACTGTTTTTACTTATGGAATACTCTTATTACTATATAAGCATATTGTGCCTACCTGATCCCAAGCATCAATTTCACCAAAGCAAGTACATTCAAATACTAAAAAAAAAAAAAAAAAAGGTAAAACTCTATTTGGTCAACCCGGTCTCTCTCTGCAGAAGTGAACAGAGCTTCTGGCTCACGCAGACAGAAATTCTCCTTCCCCTCCTGCCCCTGCAAGCACCTTCACCTCTCCAGAATCAGGCCTGCCCTCTGTGAGGAAGGTGACACAGGCCTCCATGCAAAACAGAGGGAGAAGGTATTCAGGGATCCCTCCATGCAACAGAACTGGCAGAAG
Source organism: Leptonychotes weddellii (assembly GCF_054177405.1). Taxonomy (NCBI): domain Eukaryota; kingdom Metazoa; phylum Chordata; class Mammalia; order Carnivora; family Phocidae; genus Leptonychotes; species Leptonychotes weddellii. The sequence goes on from NC_138372.1 coordinate 56,591,869, forward strand.
ACTGTAACTGAGTAACATATAGTAGGTATTGTTGCACATTTCAATAGGGGCATTTTAAAGACTGAAGCAAAACAACAATGGCAACAACAAAAGAACTCTGTGGTATCCATTACCGTATTTAAATATATTTTCCTGGGCATCTTCCCAAACATCTTGTCCTGGTTTTCCTTTAAGTTCCATTTCTTCCACAGCTGTTCTCACTTCTACGATCCCTGTTTTTTCTTCTTGAGCTGAAAAAATGACTGAAGTGGTTTTATTCCCCTCCATCTCACTCCTCGGTATCATGTACCCTCCATCCTTCCTCAGTTTCCCCTCACCCTTCTTCAGTTCTTCTCTTTTCTCCATACTCTTTTCTTTCTTAGGCTTTGGTGAAGTTGGATTTTTGTCAAGGCCCATTGCAATAATGCACCTATGAAAAATGTAAACATAAGGTGTTTATTAACCTTTATATATAACATAGTGGAACCTCAAAGCTTTTTAAATCACTTATTTCTTATTCCAGTAAGAAATACTGTAAGAAATATTTTATTATAGTACACATAGTTAATTAGAATAAACTCATTTTCTGATTCATAACTAATTCTTGTAAATGAACAATCAATTATTAATGATTTTACCCACGGTAATTTGAACAAGAAAACAACTTAACAACTAAGAACAGTTGTCACAAGCTAAAACTTGTGCCTTTAAAGCATGTTTTTAGTCTTATTACAGAGTCCAATAAACATATCATTCAAGTTCTTAAATGAGAATTATGTGATAAAAGAACATTCAGGTATATAAACAGGGAAGCTGAGATAAAAATAATCAGGAGAAGAAAGATGCCATTCAGTCTCAGATAATTTGTTATTCCAACAACACAACAACAAAAGACTTCTATACAAGGTTGACTCTAAATAAATATGATTGATTTTTTAAGAAACATATATAGTCAAATGTTCTTGTGCCCTTTAAATAAACACCTCGGGAGCCTGCATGCTTATTTTAATAGAACCATCATCATTGTTTTTAGAATGGCCTTTTGAAGCCCGTACAACAATCTTTTAGTGACTTTTCCTGACAATAAGCTTTCGTTCTTTGGAGATGGCAATAATTTGTAGAGGTCATGAAGTCATTCGAAGTCAAATCTGGTGAAACAAGCAGATGATCTGAATATATTAAGACATTAAAAAATATTTTAAAAAATCAGTCATAACAAAAGTAACATGAATAAATCCTTCTATAGCTTTTTTCCTATCTCTCAAGTTAATATTGAAGTAAGAATTCCAATTATGATAATAATACATATACATACAATAATATGTATGATAATATTATACAATAATATACAATAATACATTAATAAAAATATGATTATGCTAATAGTAAGATGATTGAGTGACGCATTAAGAACTATCATCACAACTTGACAAAGGAGGAAACTGAGGCTGGCAGGCCTCAATGCCTTGCCCAAGCTCACCCAGCAGGTTAGTGATGGAGCTGGATCCTGGCTCAGGGTTGCTAGACTCCATCCCCTCACAACGAGGTACAAAGATATTGTTAGATTACGGGTGTAGCCCTCCCAGAAGGACAGCCCCATGTACAGATGTTACACTGCAGGGCTTCCCACCAGGGAAAGTGCTCACACTCTTCACCAGAAACTAACAAAACCTGGAGAAGTTCGCGCCAAGGCCTAGAGATGATCCGTGACCTGAGAAAAGTGCCTGGCAACTGTCAGCCTCCACCAGCCTCCTCCTCTAGAACTACCTGCGTCCCCTTCCCTACACAACTTAGTGGGAAACTGAATCAATAGAGCACACAGGTGAAAACAGATCCAAATGTAGTCAAGATGTATCCATCCAGGAAGAACAGAATATGTAAAATTTGAAAACTGCCTCAGTGTGAATTAGATTTAATGGCAATTTCTTGAGCTAAAGATTTCACTGAATTTCAGCCATCCCCAGTCTAGAAATAGCATAGGCATCAATCCTCCCAGCTTATGAGAACTTAGTTATATCACTTATCTTTTCAATATCCCCCCCATAAAATAAAGCTAAAAGGATTTGCACTCAAAGTAACTATCAGGCTGTAAAAAATGAGATAATAAGAATATACTTACCTCCCCCATATTAAGCATGATAAATGTTTCTTGCCTGGAATGATGATGTACTTAGCACACTGCTTTCCTTGGAATAAAGGTGTCATGAATCTTCACAGAATATGATTACTAGCATTGCCTTCTGTTCAAGCTCTTCTTCCCTTATCAATGGCAACACCAAATCCATCGATTTGGAGCTTCTGATCTGCTGTTACTTTTGGTTTATGTTGTGACTACGTAGAGGCTTTGATGCCTCCCTACTGCATTCACAGCCTTTTTATTGCCCATCTGCTTAAGGGAATTGGATGAACAAAGTGAGCTACATCTGTGCTCTCCTCGTCACTGACTACCTATTTGACTTCTGAGTCAATTTGAGGTGTTGATTCTGATTACTAAAGCTCAACGCAGTCTGCATTCTACTTGGCTAGGCAATTCTTCCTTCTGTGCTTCACTCTAGCAACTGAAAATAACTACCTTGTCTCTTCAGTTGCCATGACTGAGGGATGGGTACAAGTGTGCAAACTCCACACTTAGACGTGACCACTGCTGAGCCGTTCTTGTTTTCTGAAGACCTTAAACAGGTAATTCCTAATCATTTTTAGAACTAGAACTCCCTATTGTTGTTTTAAATAATTCACTCCTCATAACAAAAGTTCCAGAGCCAGTACTTTTAAAATGAATGAAAATTAATTTCTTTTTTAACAAATTAGAGGCATTCATGTACACCCCCTTAAAATAATTAAAAGTATCATGGATGTGACCCCCCCAAAAGGTTATATAATAAGTGAATTATGTTATATTTTATAAATGTTTATTTTATATTTATATTATATAAATAAATTTTTAAAAAGTTAGCAGACCTAACAGGCCTTATTCTTTAATATCACAGCCATTTTATTTTTATTATTTGAAAAGGTCAAAGAAGCTAGAGGAAATCAAATGAAATCATATAAAAATTGTGCATGGAGTAATAAGTGTTAAATAGGAAAGTAGATGTCATCCGTCAGATTTTAGTACTGATTATTAAACCTCCAAAGAAAGTGTTTACAACCAAACATTTACAGCTTGGATTTATACAGCAACTCTCAAAGAATGCAATGTGTTTGTGCATGGATGACTGTATATAAGCTCATTAGCTTTCCTGGGAGGCAAACAGAAATTTGTTAAATGACTTGCCCACAAATATGGAGAAAGTATATTTGAGTTGGAACAGGAAAACAGCCTCAGGTGGGTCCTAAGTACATCTGGGCACTCCTACTATATTGCTCTAGACCATTGACTGTCCCACTTGCTGGGTGACTCTTTCACACCTTTTCTCTCCCCTAAAACCTCCAATGCCTTCTTCCTTAAGTCTTAACCTCAGCTGATAAATTCTTGGATGACTGAAAATACAGAAACAATCAGCAGAGAACTTCCAGTTGATCCCAACACTTCCATCTGACACATATTAATTGGTTTACTTGCTATTTGCCTTTCCCCCATTAGAATGGACTCCACAAGGGCAGGAACTTTGGGTGGTTCACTCCTGTTTTCTAGCTTGGCATATATCAATTTTCCATGAGTACTTGCAGAAAAAAATTAAAGCCTACAAGCAAGTGTCCTAATTTCAAACAGAACATCCAATATGAAAGCTGATAAGCAACAGTCAAAATTGACCCTTTATCATGCATTTCGTTATGCCTGAGATTAAAACTAGGGGCATGAGAATGCTAACCGGGCCACACCATAATGCAAGCATGACCTGTCACGCCCAACCATATAAGACAGATGCTTGGCACATGCTTTGGGACTCCCAAACCAGTTCCTAAGAAGAATGAGAATGAAACACCCTCTCTCCTTCACTTCATAAACAGAACTTAAAGCAGTATGAGGAAAGGGAGGGAGAGAGAGAAACAGTTTGGAACACCACCAGCTTTTATCCCCATGATAGAATACATCTGGAAATCTAACTTAGATCTAATAATTTCAAACACAACACACCGGGTTATAATAAGCAACCATTAACTTAGACATTTTGGGCTCATTTACACTGATAGCTTTGTTAACAAACTGTGGTGAGAAATGCATCAGTAGAAGCATAAAGAGGAAAATGTAGCAAACGTGCCCTCTACCAAAGGACACTGGTTTCCATACTTGTAACAAGGAGATGATCTCTGCACGCACACAAACCCGAAGTAGCCTCGTTTGCCTCCAAGTCTGGAACCTTTCCGATGCTTATATTCACAGCAGGAGCTTAACCTGTTCACCTGCATCCCATTCAGAAAAAAGGTGAGACTGAAGGGGAAACCATGGTGCCTTTTGGAAACAAACTGAAAGGTCTCTGGAATTAAAAAAGTAAATACATCAGTGAAAGCAACTGATTTTGGACTAATATGTTCAAAATCACACTTTTCTATTAGGTAAGTACAATATTATGCTCTAGATCACCTTTCCAACTTGAGGACAATTTTTAATCATAAAAACACATGCTATTATTTTTATTTACAATAAATACTCCAAGGCATTATAAAACTCTGATTTGTAATAAAATAATAACATTATATGAGCTCTTACTATGGCCAGGCATTATGTCCGATAATCTTGGGTGTGTTATTTCTCAACAAACACATGAAGTTTAGAGAATATTATTATCACTAGTTTCTATATGCAGAAATTAAAGTTCAAGGGAACTCAGTCATTTATCCAAGATCATACAGTAAGTAGGGGAGTCAGTGTTGGGAGTCCCAATAGCTCTCTAGATTTCATCTTACTATTTAGCTACTGATAAAGTATATGGCAAGAGGCTACTGTGAGCTCAGTAATGCTTTTAAATAAATGTGTATTTTTAGCTATGACTTGAACCAGCCTAATACATATATGGATGAGGTAGAATTATTCCATCTCAAATCCATTCTCAGTTCTGCCTGGATTTGGGTCCCCTTCTTGTTCTCCTGCCCACCCAAAAGTCCACCAATAAATTAAGAACCGCTGCTTGGAGTTAATAATTTTTAATCATCCCAAGTCTTTTTATAATGCTCTTTGGAAAGGTCTCACCCTAGAGATCCCAAGTTCTGGGTCTAAGAAAACCCTATGTTACAGAGTGACTCAGAAACCTGCTTTTCATGACAGTTCTAACATCATTTCCTACAAAACAAGTCTCTCTGGACTCTTCCCCTTGCACAAATGATGGAGTTGATCATTTCATCTCTCTGCTCTGTACACCTTCCTTGTTGTTGCTGTTATTACAATTGTTTAAAAATATGGCAATACCAGGACTTCTCAAACTTTAGTGTGCGTCAGAATACCCTGAAAGGTTTATTATAACACAGGTTGCTGGGCTTTACCCCAGAGTTTCTGATTCACTAGGACCTAAGAATTTGCATTTCTATTAAGTTGCCAGGTGATGCTTGAGCTTCTGGTCCAGGAACCTGACTTTGAGAACCCTGATGTAGATGTCTGCTGTCCTGCATGTTTGTGAAATCCATGAGAGATGGAACTGGTCTGACTCATCTTTGTTTCCCCAGGTCCCAGGACAATGGCATAGGAGGCCCCCAATAACTAACTAATAAATTATTATTTTAACCTATTTCATAGTCATCTAGAAATACTATGTTTATACCACACTCTGCCCCTAAAAACTACCTAGATCAGTTGCAACTTGTACTAAAGAATAAAATTACTGGAAAGGTAATTCCATCATTTATACCTTAGTATTTGTGATGTAAAATTCAAACACACAAGGGAAGAGAAACTTGAAAAGTTAGCATCTGGGGAAACTAAGATACAACAGATTTAAAAATCTGCTTGTCTTAATGATATATGGACTCCTAAGTATTGACTAGAAAGCGAGTTTGACTGCTTTCTTTCCAGTAACTTGAATTGGACATTCACATCATATGATCTATTCTGCTGCGGCATCACATCCCTTAACTACCTGAGGTCCCAGCCCAGGAAGAAGGTGCAGCTAAGGAAATGCTAAGAATGGGCTCAGGAGGTGGACTTCTCGAGGTGACTGCCCTTCCATCGTGTAGCCATGTGGCTAGAGAGCGCATCCACCTATTATTCCATTCCTTTCTCTTTTTTTTCAAACTTAACTGAACAAGAATTGACACCCTCTGCTTTTCTTCCCTTGTTATTACTTTTTTAATTTTATATTTTAAAATTTAATGACACTTTCCAACCCTGACTTAATGGTTTCTGCATGGAATAATGGAAATAATATAGACCAGAGTTTAGAAGATTTGGGTCCTTGTCCTAGTTCTTCACTTATAAGTTGAATGTCCCTTGGTGGGTCACTGGACTGTTGCACTTCAGAATTCTCATATAAAATGAGGATGGCCGTGGGAGGGGGTGAAGGAGTTGGGTGGAGGGAGCGATCCAGTTTACCCACTTCACTGAGTAGCCTCACAGATTATATAATGTACAGTGTTAGAAGGCATTCTACACTATTTGTAAAACATGGTTATTCATTGTTGACTGGCAGTGGCTCGCACTGTTTTAGGCACTAAAGAGGAACTAAAATACTGAAAATAAGATCAAATATGGTCTCCTGACTCAAGAAGTTATATAATTGAGCAGAAGAGACAAAAACAATATGCCAGATTTCTAGAGTGAGGTCCCCAAATCCTCTCCCCTTAAAATTTTGTCTCTAAAATTGGACCAAAGACTTAAAACAAACTGAACAGCAGTTCAAAAACTACTGAACTTTTCATAAGAACAGAGGGAATCCCCACTCCCTCCCCCTCCCCCACCAGCATTTCATCAGCAGAGTTCGAACAGGGGAGGGCAGGCCATAAATAACCAGCAGCTTCCCTGTCAGTGGGGGCTGACTTTGTCTGGAGCAGAAAACAAAAAAGCCTCGGCCAGTGGCGTTACCAGTAATAAGTGGCAATCTTGGAGGCAAGCTAATATGGAAGTTCAGAGATCCTGCTAACTAAGACTGCAGTTGAAATTAGGGCAAGCACCCAGGCTGGTGGGCTAGCCAGAAACTTAACAGGGAGATACAGGCCATAAGGCAATTATAGACACATTTGATAAGCTCTCCACACATCCCCGGCTGATGGGAAGTGGCATGGATTGGAGTAGGCCCAACCTATTCATACATCCCTGGCCCACCGGAAGCTTGCACCCACGAACAAAGAAAACCTGGTGGAAAATAAAAATTAAAGCAGACCTGGAAACTGCCTCAACTTTGGATGGACTCCTGAACCCGTTACTTTGGGTTGAATATTGCCCTCTAAAAATCCATGACCACCCAGAACCTCAGAATGTGACCTTATCTGGAAATAGGGTCTCTGTAGATACAAGTAGTGAAGGATCAAGATGAAATCATCCTGGATAGTGTTTTGTCGAACAAATTCAATGACTGACATACTTATAAGAAGAGGACAGGACACACACAGAGACACACAGGGAAGAATGACACGTGAGGACAGAGGACGTAGAGCTGGGAGCCCTGGGCTACAAACCAGGGAATGCCATGGATTGCTGGGAATCACCAGGAGTTGAAAGAGACAAGGGAAGATTCTCCCCTAGAGCTATTAGATGGAGGATGGCCTGCTAATAATACCTGATTTTAGATGTCTGGCCTCCAGAGCTATGTGAGAATTAAATTTCTGTTGTTTTAAGCCACCAGTTTTGGGGATTTGTTACATTAGCCCCAGGAAAGGAATACACCCACACACAGATCGGTGGGGGCTGTACTTTATTCAAAGTCTTCTGACTTTGTACTAGGTCAAAGTTTTTGAACACAACCTCTGACAAATCACTAGAGATCAATAAACTATGAAAACACAGAGACAACCCAAGGAGGCCAGCCTAAAAAATAAAAAGAGATAAAATCTAAGCAGAGACACTACACTGGCTGTCTACCAAGGAGAGGGGGCATGGATTTCAGAGAAGTTACTAAACAGACAACAACAAAAAGAGTGAGAACAATAACCTTCAAGAGGCAAAAGTCAGAATCCAGAATCCACAGTTGCTGTAACACATGATCGAAAATGTCCAGTTTTCAACAACAAAAAAATCAAAAGACATGTATGTAAGAAGCAGAAAAGTGTGGGCCATATTCAGGGGGGAAAAAGCCATCAAATCCACTCCTAGGCATCTGCTCAAGAGAAATGACCAGATGTCTACACAAAAACTTGTATCTGTATATTCATCACAGCATGATTTATAACGGTCCCAAATTAGAAACAGCATAAATGTACATGTAGTGGATGGAATACATTCGGTGGTATCAGAAGAGGGCAACCATTGATAACGGCTGTGAATAGATGACTCTCAGAAACATCAGGCTAAGTGAAAGAAGCAAGACACAGATGCTGCCTATTGTATGATTCCATTTATACGAAATGTCCAGAGAAGACATATCTGTAGAGACTGGAAGCAGATCAGTGGCTGCCAGAGGCTGGCTACAGAGAGTGAGGTTTCTTTGCCAATGAGCACAAGGGAACTTTCTGAAGTGACAGAGATTCTAAAACTGGTTTGTGCCAATAGCTGCACAACCCTATAAAACGCTTAAAAATCAGTGCATTGTACACTCACAATGGGTGAATTGTGGAATATAAGTTACACCTCAATAAGCGTATTTGTAAAAATTAAAAAGTCAATATATATAACAAGTAAGAGAAAAATAAAAAACATTTACTCTAAGTCACAGTGTAATGAAATGCTTCGGGTTTCAGGGGAGATTCAGAGCCCCGGCCATGGAGAGAGGGATGAAACACAGCAGAAGTCGGCTGAGAAAGCCTCAGAGCCTCAATGTGAATCTTACGAGATGGATAAAATTTGAATTTAAAATCCTATCTTGAATTTAAAATCCTTTGTCCTATTGCAGACAAAGGAATCGCGCTCCAAAAGACAAGATAACAGCATGGGGGTGGGGAACCAGTGAAGCAGCTGGTTTGTGAGGGAGTAACGAGGAATGCACAAATCGGTACAAAGGATCAGGTTATGAAAATACAGGAAAAGGGGGCAGAAAAGGAAGGGATTATAAGAGGGTCAGAAAAAAGAAAAGTTACTTTGTTCTTTGTACCCACATGAACCCAGGAGGCCAAGGTTTGCCTTGTTTGAAAGGATGAACATGGTAAATAAAAATGCCCATGAAGAACTGTACTCTTCACAAGTAGCAGAAATACTTGGTGACCTCATAGGTGTACATAATAAACAATCAATATGTGGCTTGATGTCTAAAATCAAACTGTAAGACATCAATGAATTACTAGGGGAATAAAAGATGCACTTGCCACATTCCTAAATAATTAATTTTATTGTTATTTCTCATCCAAAAGCAAGACAAATTAACAAATGCCACATTTTTAATTAGTTTACTGCTCCAAGCAGAATGTTAAACGCCTTTTTTTTTTTTTTAAACAGAACTCTTCTAAAAACCTATTCACATTTCACTGAATCATGCACAGCTTTGATTTGTAAAACGGGCAGATTCTTTTCAGCCCAGCTAAATTGCTAAGATTGCTGAACCACAAGTCAACTCTGAGCCACCCAACTTTTCAATTTTCAACAATTACTTTCCTGGCAATCAAAGGGCAAGCTGAGACAAAATTATTATGTGGACAGGATTCAATTATTTAAGTCCCCATTCCATTCTGTTATTTAATTCTGTCCAATGACATAACAAAAGTCAGTCCCAGGATCAATAGGTATGCAAAACAACACTTAGCCAAGTAACACTCTCCCTTACTCTTTGGTTTTGCACTGTTACCGCAGAGTATATGTGGTCTTCCTGAAAACATTCAGCTAGCTAAGCCTTGTTCTTATTTTTGTATGTACCACGTTTTCCAGCAGGCAAATAGACAGACAGGCACTGTCTTGAAGAAAGCGTGATCCAAGACCCAGGAAAAGTTTCATTCCGTTCATTCCAATTGTAGACTATAGCTAATTTCAGCAATTCTTCTATATTAACACTTGGAAGCTGCACTTTCAAAAATTAAGTGTATCTATCCCACTATCATTAGGGGTTTCCTACCTCTCATATTACGAAAATGTAGGAAACCCTTTGCCACTAAGAACAGCTAACTGAGCAAGGGTCCTGCGCCTAATCAGAGGTCCAGGATCTGCTCTTGACCAGGCCCCAAGCTGTGCGTGCGACCTTAAGAAGCCATCGTACCTCTGGACTTCTCTCATTTTCCTCATCTACAAAATGGCAGGAATGAACTCTCAAATGCTATGACAAAATGGCAAAGTAAATTACATTTCAGCCAGGTATATAAAATGGGGAAAAATAGTTTCTAGCATTATTTTTTATAAATAGGTTTTATAAATCTTTATCAAGTTAAAACATTCAAATGTTTACTCTTTCTTATGTTGGAAAGTTTTAAATATTTAATCCCTAAATCTGTCTAGTTTCTTTTTAAGTACTTAAAATTTTTAGAATTAACAGTCACTATTTTTGAGTGATGAGGGAAATCAGAAAAGCCAAAAGTAACAATTCCATTCTTGCCCCTAACTCCTAAGACTCCCTAAACTTGTATCAAGATTGCCCAAATATAAGTATTTCTTTTACTTAGTAAAAATGCAATTGCTTTCTAAACAGAGTTTCTTAAGCAAGGAAATAACAAATATAATCCTATAACAACTTGTCTTTTTAATTGCTATTCCACACAACTAAATATTGATGAAAACCACTTCAGTACAATATGTGAAACCCTATATTGGATATAAAAATTATCTTCTGCTAAGAAACATGGATTTATGATCAAATGAAAGCAGAAATGTACTAAAATCCATCTAGCCAAATTCCGCACCAAGTTATTTAGGTGTGATTCATCCTGAACTTTATTGGATTTGTGATTTTATCTCAACATTTTTCTAAAGAACAAATTGCCAATCTGGTATTTTTCTCTTAGAATAACGTATGATATAATTCACTATGGCAGGCCAAATAGTTAACTTGTAATTTGGGGGACAGTTTATTCGTGCAACATTTTAATGATCATATATCTCTATCCCAAAATTAATCTGTTACAGGGTTAAATCACTCCAAATTCTTTCTTCCACAATCTGCAAGAGTAATTGCTGCTTCGGTTTCAATCATGGAGCAGTAAATCTAGATTTACTTTGAGGCAGCTGGTTTATAAGTCCCTGGATACGCATAATTTCATAGAGTGATTGAAGTCATTTTGATATGATATCAATGATAGTTTATCTATAGCATCAATTTTAAGCAACTTAAAAAAATTCAAATTTTATATGTACCTTTTTCAAGTAGTTTGCCTTTGTAGACACAAAGGTTTTCCCCACCACAATGCTGTTGATAAACTTTTATTTCATCCCGAAAGTCTGGGTGATCATGAGACAGGTGCACGGTTTTCCCCAAATAGATCATTGTAATAGCTGCATTGCTATGCGGTGGTGTTTTATGAATCTTTCTTGAATCCTAGAATCAACAAAAGAAGGGGGCTTATTAATTAATTACCTTCTAATCAGAGAGAAATGATACTGTAATAGGAGGAGTAGAAAAGGCTCTTCCCTAGCAATAAAACCTTGATAAAATGTCAGTCTTCCTAGTGTACAAAAAGTCAAGCCAGTTACCAAAGAAATCTCTCTAACAATTATATGCATTTTGGCTTTGTATTTTTAATATAAATGCCAGGAATCTGGACAAAGTTTGTCTCTTTTTATTTTACCTGTGTGTGATATTTTACATAGTATCAGTGACACTAAGAGGAAACCGCTCTTGGTTCTTTCAGCTGGTTCTCAGATAAAGATTCAAATCAAATTAATTAAATATTGGTGACATAATTTTGTTCTAATTTGATTGATTTTGTGATTTAGCAACTGTTTTTTGCAATTGAGTGCTTTATCTTTACACTTGAGCACTGACAATGTATCCTTCCCTGATCTTCTTCTATGTGAGAGGGGGATGGCACATGTTTGATTCCTTCTAGGGTCACTCTGAGGATTAGAGATGTGTGTTACATGCCTAGGACTATCCATCTTTACAGGAAGCATTCATTCAATGAAGAACCAACATTATTAATATTATTTCTCATATCAAACAGTAAACTCAACAACAAGAGCAACAACAAAAACCCTGTTCTATGGTGTTCACACATTCATTTATAAAATAAACAATGAATTGAGGGGTGCCTGGGTGGCTCAGTTGGTTAAGCGACTGCCTTCGGCTCAGGTCATGATCCTGGAATCCGGGGATCTAGTCCCACATCGGGCTCCCTGCTCAGCAGGGAGTCTGCTTCTCCCTCTGACCCTCCCCCCTCTCATGTACTCTCTCTCATTCTCGCTCTCTCACATAAATAAATAAATAAATCTTTAAAAAAATAAAATAAAATAAACAATGAATTGATATGCCAGAGATGAAAAGAAATGTCCTCTGCCTGGCCTCCTCATTTATATTCTGAAGTATTTTCACAAGAGTGAATGAGCAAAGTGTTTATCTAACCTCTAAAAGGAAGAGGAGGAAAGAAGCAGGAAAAGGAAGACGAGGAGGCAGAGAAATAGTCACGGCTGGTTGAGAGACTTCCAAGAGAGCCCAGTAAGAATACTGTCGGCTCGAGAATTATACAGAGGCCAGGCAATACTTCTAATCTACTTCACTTTTCTAAAAATCAATTTTCAAACTAAATGAAAAATGTGAAGAGACCAACTTTCAGTGAATTCAAAGCAATTATCTGCATTTGATTTCATTGAATTATGGGTGCCTTGGAAACATGCATTTTTATTTTTTTAAATAACAAAGCTGCAACAAAAATTTCTGAAGGAACTACTAAAATATTTCCATCTCCAAACCCGTCCCCTTCCACTTCAGAGGATTTTTTTTTTTTTTTCTCATTCAATTCCATTTCTCTGAAGCAAGAACCAGAGGAAGTAAATCTGATTAAATGAAATTCTGCAAACGACAGTCTGGAAAGTGTAAACGGGAAAGGAAGTCCAAGATTTAAAATTTAAGTAAATTGTCTTGCCTGTGGCAAACAGAGCTCCCAAATAGAGAGGTAATCAACAACAGTAGTTCAGGGACGTCAGTAGCCATGAAGGTAAGTCAGCAACCTGGATAATTCTTTGCAGATTAGAAACATCTCCCTGAGTCACAGCTGAAAGCAAAGGGATGGTGGCAGGCCTGGCACCAAGTTGGAAAATCATGCCATGTTTGCTGTTGCCTAGGCCGCTGTGCAGCTCGACATGCATTTGTTCAGTCCAGCACATAATCACCAGCCTACGGCAAATCCGGCTCCCAGCTCCCACTAGAACATTTAGTGATAGGATGGATTAAATAAGAGCGCCTCCTTTTTTGTTAAGCAATACTTTCCAAAGTGGCATGGATTCAGAGGTAGCCCTGTGAGCTTCTGGGAGATAAGCTCTATATAAATGCAAGGTAATAGTGAGATTAGGGTGGAGGAAAAGCCTGCCTCGTAGGTACAAAATGAGGAAGGGGAAGTTGAAATGTTTAAAAGTAAAATAAAGGAAATGACAGCTCTTCACCTTTTCATTTACTCTTAATCATTTTTTTTTTTTCCTGCTAAAGTGTGTTCCTGACAGCAACATCTCTTTTCTCTTGGGTCTAGTTACTTCATTCTTTTTAAAAATATTCCCCAATTATTGCCACCATGTAACCTTTTCTGGATTCTAACAGGAGGCCCGAGTGACAGCTCATGATTAAATACATGCACTAGGAAATGAACAATTGTTTCTTTCAGTTGACTAAATTGCCTCTGTACTTACCATCTTCCAAGGTTACAAGGACCCAGAATGATGAAACTTTAGCAAGATTTCACAGCCCTTTCTGCCGTCCTCCAGCAAGTATCAAAACCTTCCATGAGAATTCAGTTCCATTTCAGGAACTGGAGCAGGGCCTCATGCCCACGCATGACTAAGGCTTATCGTTCTTACTTTCCGCACCACTTGCTTACGACTTTCCTTCTCATTTCTTTTCAGTTATCTCAGGCAAGTACAATCTGAGCTGACAAACAGTAAGCTGGTTGAGTGGTTAACTGGTCAGTTATTACATATTTGTAATATTTAGCATTCAATTAATATACTAAATTTTCACTGAGATCTTTTATCTGTGCTCAGGCCTGAGTTGGGGGGGGTGGATTTAAGAGACTATAAGGGTGTCAGAGGGCCTGTTCTTGCTGATAGCATTGGGCAGCAATTCCTTTTCATCCACTTAGCTAAGCCCTGATGAACTCCGGGCATCATGGAGTCTTACCTAGACCCCTGCAATAAATCCCTAGTTAGTAGGGCGGTCACAGAATTTATCATCCAAACTGGGAGACATAGTGAAAGAGATATTATTAATAATTATGCTAGAAGAAAAACCCCACAAATTTGAACTGTTCCAGGAAAGCTGGGATGCATAGGCACTCTACTAGCTGATCTCCCCACTTCTAGCCTGGTATCTCCCCAAATCTCCTTCCTCCTGCATATGAGAATGAACTATTATCACTAAATAGATCATGTGACTCTCCTGCTGGAAGTCTTCCAACAATCCCCAATATCCATGGGATAAGGCTCAACCTTCATCAAATAAAAAAAAAAATGTCTTATATTTTCAACTCCTCCTATCTCTCAACTACTTGCAATTTCTTTTGATACGTTTAAAGGTCCAGCAGCTGCATAATTGGAGTGGCCCAAACCCTACCCACGTGTTTTTAATCTCCAGACCCATATAACTCTATAAATCACATGGCCTTGAAACTCTTCCCTTGTATTCCTCTCACTCTCAGTAGATAAAGATGGTATCTTAATGATCTTTACGCCCCCGGTGTCTTGTCAGTGCTGACACCTAGCCAGGGCCTAATAAACATTGATCTGACTGGACACAGACATGGAACAATTAGGGATTCCACATTCTGTCCTTTGCTGAGACAAAAGCGGCGGTAAGTGGACCCCGCCCTACATCAGAAGCTTTCTGCATTTATAGGAACTCGATAGGTACCACAACATGAAAACTGATTCATGGTGTCCTGTTGAACAACACCTTTGACAAAGATTGATTAAAAGCCTGTATAGCATAATAAAAATAAAATTAAATTTAAAAAAAAAAGAAACAAGACAGAGGATCATAGGGCAAGAGAGGGAAAAATGAAACAAAATGAAACCAGAAAGGGAGACAAACCATAAGCGACTCTTGATCATAGGAAACAAACTAAGGGTTGCTGGGGGTGGGGGGGGGTGGGGGGGTGGAGGGCTGGGGTAACCAGGTGATGGACATTGGGGAGGGTATGTGTTGTAATGAGCTCTGATGGTATTATATAAGACTGATGAGTCACAGACCTGTACCCTGCAATAAATAATATATGTTAATTAATTGAATTTAAATTTTTTAAAAGGTAAAAATACCCCATATAAATCATGGGAATAAAGGGCACAGCATAGGGAATATAGTCAGATATTGTAATAGCATGGTATGGTGACAGACGGCAGCTAGACCTGTGGTGAGCACAGCATATTGTATAGAGAAGTTGGGTCACGATGTTGTATACCTGAAACTAATGTAATATTGTGTGTCAATTATCCTCAAATAAAAAATTAATTATTTGGGGGAAAAAAAAAAGCCTGTATAAGGAGCATCAGGCAATTGCCATATTGGCTCTGATTCAGGCCTCAGGGGGGAGAAAGTTCCGAAATGAGCCAGAGGAAGAGCGTGCCCGTGTTCCCTTCCTCAGGCTTCAGGAAGCCCCAGGTTGTAATAGAAACTTCTCACTATACTCAATTGGTTCCTCTCTTTCTCTTCTTTATCATGCTGGTTTTTCCTTGTTCTCTCCTACTCCCTCCTTTGCTTTTCCTATGCTTCCTACCACTGTGTAACCCGTGTCTCATGCTTATTCCTGGTCTGTCCCCCAACGCCCCCATCCTCCTGGAGGTATCGGAGCTCCAGGTTTTGAGGATGCTGAGTTGACACAGGAGCCTTCCCTTCTTCATCTCCTCAGTAGAATAAATTCAGTAAGTCTGCTCAGAGGTAGAAATTATCCAGCTGCATTTTGCTTGTGTTAAGAGGGACTGAAAAGCTTACGAGGTCTGCCCTTAAACTCCAACTGCTGCAGACCCCCAGAAGCATCTTTGGTTCTTTCTCTCGTCTATTGTTTAATTCTGCAACACCAGCTGCTAAGATATTTTGACTGTTGAATTGACATTTAAACCATTTTTCAAGTCCTTTCTAGTAATGTAGTTACCAAACCGCAATGTTAATTTTAAGCAAAAACACTGTTGAATGGAAAGGGCCTGAAATAAATCAAGCCTATATGAGATATGTTGAATTACCCTATATTAAAATCATGCTGATGCTTTCCTTTTTCATTCTCAAATCTGAGTCTACTGGTGAGGAAAACCAAGAGTAAAAAATACCGAGATAATACATTGACTAAGATGGAAATTTTTAAAAAATATTTTTAAAATAAAGTCAAACAAAAGAAATATGCAATCTCTCTGGCAAAACTAACATTTGTTAGGCTCTATTTGTTGTTGAAGAAAAGGGGTCTATGTCTGAAAGGCATAATTTATTTCCATAATATTTACATAAATTAAATAGTATAATTAAGAGTTTAATTTTTTGCACGGACAACAAAGTAATACCTGTTTATGAACACAGTACTAATAAACACTTGATTAAATGTAAGTAAAATCAAATGCCTGCCCTCAACAAGCTTCATAATCTAGGAGTAGAAGTAAATAATAAAAGTAGATGAGTATTGATACTAAGCAGAACAGAGTAAGGGGCATAAGAAAAGTAAGAAGATCCTTTTGAAGAGAGGAAGAGAAGGGACCCTATTATGATGTACAGAAATCACTACAGAACATAAAGCCTCTGACGGAGGCTGGGAAAGGTGGGTTTGATAGCATCCTTCTATCTCAGGTGCTCACAAGCAATTCACAGAGAAAGAGCATCTCTGCATTGAGGAAACACCTGACTGACTGTGATTAATATCTGCAAAGATTTGAGAGAAACAGGCTCATAGATAACTTCCATATAATTTGGGTTTGAGGATTATGAATGCAGGCTCTAAGTGTTGGTCTACTGAGTGTGTATACTTAGTCTGTCACTAACTAGTTCTGTGACCTTGGCCAGCTTATTTAACCTTACTTGCCTCAGTTTCCTCATCTTTAATATGGAGACATTATTTTATCTCTTTCCTGAGTTTATTGTGTGTATTAATGAGAGAATGTATGTAAAACACTGAGCAAAACTTCCAGCATGTGCTGAAGGTCCACTAAATAGAAGGTAGAAGCATTGTTGTTAACAGTGAATATAAGCATTTTATTATATTAAAAGCCAACAAAAGCAATTGAATAAGAATAAGTATATAGATGATTTAAAAGTGAGTGAATATCCTACCAAAAGTAATAATAGAAAAAAGCACAGATCAGAGATGGGGAAGTGGTGAACCAACCAGCTGAGGGTCCAGGGAGTAGTTGGGTTTGGCTTGGATGGGAGCAGAAAGCTGGAAAGGACTCAGTATCTGAAAGTACTTGGATGCTACTGTCTAAGCATGTCTTTGTATTCTGACGTTTTGACATCTGGGGCCTTACTGACCCTGGGGAGACTACCCCTCCCAAGACTAGCCACTTCCTAGAGATGGTAAATGATTTGCCCGGGAGAGTGCTTTTCATGGACAAACTAACCAATGGAGAGCTCACATCCACCCTCCTGCTACCTCTGCTATCTGGCCCTTAAACTCTGGGCCAGTGTTCCCCTGCCCTAAGCACCCCTGGAACAAGCAGCAGACAACTCAAGGGACAGCCTCCACACCCCAAAACCTGCCAAAATTATTCATACTATTCAATCCTAAACCTGCTTACCCTGTCTTTCCTGTTGCTTCTCTCAGAAACCACAACAAAAGCTCTTGCCCATGTTTCCCTCCCACTTCCCTAGTCTCCTGGCCAATCCTGGTGCTGCCTGTGTGGCCCCATGTGACACATGTGATGGATAACTTTATCTCTCAACTTAGCTGGGCCACAATGCCCAGAGGTGGTCAAACATTATTCTGGATAGAACCCTAATATACATGGCATGTCCCTCCTTCTGGGAATTGTAAGTGACAAACTGTCTTCAATGGTAATCATCTCTTGATCTATAGGTCTCGACACACCTGAATAATAATAAAACCTACATTTTAAAAGAACCAGGCAGAAGAATATACCTGCTTTCATTAGGAAAGAAGCTGGTGAAGGTCTTAAGCAGGGGAGGAGCATGTTGGGAGCTATTTTCTCAAGCTTCATTTAATTTCATTACAGAGAATCTGTCAATACTGAGATGGACTTTGCTTGCTCTTGTTTCCACTTCCTGCCTTTGACCCTCTGCACCCTGATTCTATCTGCTAACTTCCTACTTGTCTTTCAAAGCCCATTTCAAATGCCACCTTCTCTCCGAAGCACTCTTCAATCTCCTCAAAGCTAGCATTTCCTTCCTCTGAGTTCTCATCGTGCTTTATTTATACCACTATGATTGTACTCATCACAATGTGTCATGGTTAATTGCAGATATTTCTGACTTCCCGGCTAAACTGCAATCCTCCTGAGAATAAGGATTTGGCTTTACTCATCTTGGTAACCTCAGCACCTAGCCCAGTGCTTGTCATAATCAATAAAAGCTACATCGAGCTATTTTTTGATTTAAAGGCAGAACGTAAGTCCATAGATGACTGCAACAGCCCTGTGAAGAGTTAAGTAGCAAGCCTCTGACTCGGGGCTATAGCACTGAGAACGGAAAAGGATTATCAGACACAGGAGCCCTTGTCCAGGTGCTAGAGCTCTGCAGTCTGAGACAGCAACCACTTACCCCATTTGGCTGTGGGGCATTTGAAAGGGGCTCATCGGAATGAGATGTGCCATAAATATAAAATGCTTACTGAATTTCAAAGACGTAGTATGAAAAAAATTGTATGATACTCATTAAAACTCATACTGATTACATGTTGACATGACATTATGTTGAATATACTTGATTAAACAAAGTATGTTAATAAAATTACTTTCACATGTTTCTTTTTACATTTTTTAGTGTAGTTCTTAGAAAATTAAAGTTGCATATGTGGCTTGCATTACATTTCTATTGGACATCTCTGGAAGACTTAGCAATTAACTGATGTGTGATGCAGACAGAAGGAAGCCTAGGTTTTGAGCCTAGATTTTGAGATTTTATTGGGGAAAAGGTCGTGCTTTATGAGATACAAGGCAACTGAATGGAGAAGCTGGCTTAACCATGTCAAATTTGAGCGGCAGTAGAACCTACCAATCAGGCACCAGTAATTGCACAGGGCTCATGGGAGGTCTAAGAGGGGGGGGAGGGGGCCTGGACCAGATAGAGAGAAAGCCCAGACTAGTTCATGCCTGGAGAAGCTCCATTACACAAAACACGTAAAAAATAAAAACCAACTTTGTTTTGTTTTTTTAAATTAATAACCATAATGATTAAGTAGGCTCTTATTTGAAAGCCTGTATTTTCACATTTATAAACACTATTACGGGGCCATTTCCATTTTAATAGGCTGCTATATAGAGTAGGTGACCAGCAATACAGTATGAGGACATGAAAATCTGGAGATGTGGAGGTAAACCTCAGAGCAAAATCTAACTAGTCTCGTGGATTCTGTAAAAGCGGTATAAAAGCTCTGCTGGTCTTACAGTGAAAGGAAACAAAGCAACAGGGCATAGTAGCAACTTGCTGGGCTGTAAGATCTACCACACCTTGTCATTTGGCTCCATGGATCATCTCCTAGAGACACAGAACACAGAAGGCAGGGACTGTGCTCTGCACATTCCTAGAGGAACAGGTGGTGGGTCACCAGCAAGCCATATCTCTTTGCCTTTTCCCTCCTCTTTTTATTTTCCTTCTAAGAGTATTTGGAGGATGTTTTGAGGATGGCAGTCATAAAATGAGTGAATTTAATGTGTAAGTTACATGCTACATAAATAATTTAAAGGCTAAAGTTTAAACTCAAAGATATTAAAAGGCTGAATGTAAAAGGAATATATATTCTTTGCTAATATAAAGAAAATTAGTACTGTGAGACAAAGGAGATTTCAAGGCCAAAAGTAATGTGATTAAGAGGATCATTTTTTAAATCATAAAGAATCACCTCACCAGTAAGATAGAGTAATCCTAAAGCTGAGAGCATACAACCAGGTAGTCTCAACATTTACAAAGTAGAATTTGACATAATTACAAGGAGAAATGGACAGATCTACGATTACAGAGAATGAATTATCTCTAGAACTCAGGAACTGAGAAAGCAGATAAAAAAGAATGCTAAGCATATAAAAACAGGAATGACATAATTAACTTCTTATCTATTGGGCATTTGTAGAACTCTACTCCCAACAGTAAGAGACTCATTTTCTTTACAAAAACTGAACATATATTAGCCCACAAAGAAGTCTCCACAAATACCGAAGAGTCAAAATCCTACAGAGCAAGATGCTTTTGAAAAGTAACATTTAGTGAACACAAAGGAAGTTCTTAGAATTTAAAAAAGGCACCAGAAGAAAAAACTCAGAATGTGTGGAAGATAAAACTGAAGAAATCTCCATCAAGTAGAACAAAAAGACAAAGAAATAGAAAATAGGAGAGAAAAAGATAAGGATATTAGAGCATTAGTGTAGTAGTTCTATCATTCCCCAAATAGAGAGAATAGAAGTTTGGAAATGGAAACAAAACAAAAGACCAGCTCAGGCTGAAACCTCATGACTCAGAAAGACAGACATGCTAAGGTCTGTCGAAGCCAGGATGCCAGCTGACACCAACCCATGTTGCTAACCTTGGTGCAGAATGTTCAGGGGAAGCTGGCTCCCGTGCCTATCTGTGCTTCCCTTGTCATGACCACAGACTGGAGAAGTCACTTCTCTCCTCTGTGCCCAGCTACAGAAGCCCATTCCCCTGACCATATTCCTGCTGGGCATCCGGTGGCCACACACTCGTCCACACTAGGACCTGAATAGATGCCCTGACCCTGGTGAGCCCCATTTTCCTAGGAAACACTCATGACTTTCCCTCTCCGACTTCTCCAGAAAAGGCTCTTAAAACTGTCAAGGAACCAGACTCAGACTCGGAGGTTCCATTTCAGCTTATTATTCCTGTAAATATTGTTCTTTCATTACAATGCTAGATTTGAGCTTATGTCTGAAGTTTTGTGTATATAAATGATAGAGCTTCAAAGAAAAACAGGACTCAGTTAACATAGAAGTCAGTAGGATGGTTGCTCTGGGAAGAAGTAAGAGATGTGATGGGGCAGGAAATGGGGGCTCAGGCTATGCAGCAGGGCTCTACTTTGTTAAGAAATAATGATGTGTACATGGCTGTTTGCTTGATTACTGTTACTTAACTTGCACATATAGATTTTTTTTAAGATTTTATTTATTTATTTGAGAGAGAAAGAGCACGAGCAGGGGGAGCAGCAGAGGGAGAAGGAGAAGCAGGCTCCCTGTGAGCAGGAAGCCCGATGTGGGGCTCGATCCCAGGACCCTGAGATCATGACCTGAACCAAAGGCAGACGCTTACCCGACTGAGCCACCCAGGGGCACTGCACATATAGATTTAATATGTTCTTATGGTTTAGGAGATATTTAAATCTTTTTTTAAAAAAAAGTATGACTAGGTACAGTTTATCTCAGTAATACACTTTAAAATCCGAAAATCTAATGCTGCCAGCATGTGAATATAATGAGGAACTCCCTGTTTCCACTACGCAGAGGCCACATCCTTCAAGAGCACGTGTTTGCTGGCTTAGTGGAGGGAGAACACCACCAGCATGCATAGTTCAGAAGTAAGTTAGCAGATGGGGTAGATTTTATTATTGCTCCAAATATTCACTGCCCCACTCTGTGAGAGGATCATACTTCCTACTGCATTGCCGTCATGCTTTGGCAATGGAATTCAAGTATACGTGACATGTTTCACACTGAGTGGAATCTTAGAAACATTCCGTGGTTCTGTTGTCCATGAGGGCAGCATGCCCCAGACAGGGTCTGTCCCTCCAGTCTGGGTCCCTGAATTGCAGCAGACCAACACAAGATGATAATGGGACCAAGCAATAAGCCTTGCTCTTCCCTTGTGCGGCCATTGCTGAAGTGCCAGTGGCCAAAATGAAGCTCAATCCCTTTGTGACTTTTGACCAGAGCAAGAACCGTAAACGGCATTTCAGTGCACCTTCCCACATCGTAGGAAGATCACGTCTTCCCCTCTTTCCAGAGAGCTGAGATAGAAGTACAGCATTGGATTCATGCCTGTCTGAAAAGGGGGTGAAGTACAGGTTGTGGGAGGACCAAACTGGCACAGTTGTCCAGGTTGACAGGGAGAACAGGCCATATACATTGAAGGAGTGCCGCGAGAGAAGGCGGACGGCACAACCGTCCACGTGGTCATTCAGCCTCACAAGGTGGTCATCACTGGACTGAAATTGGACAAAGACCACAAAAAGATCCTTGAATGGAAAGCCAAATCTCGCGGAGCAGCAAAGGAAAGAGGACAAATAGAAGGACGAGACGATTGAGGAGATGCAGGAATAAAGTAATCTTATATACAATTTTAAATGAAAACTGTTAAAAAGAAAGAAACCTTTGTCATTGTAAGCTGAGTTGCCCAGGGTGGTTTGTTAGATGAAGCTACCGTCCACCACACCTCAGAGAACTTCGCAGTAAGAGAGGAGTAGACGACTCCAAGGCTACAGCCTGTGAAGAGAGGATCCCGTCACTCTGTGCAAAGCCTGGGGATGCTGACAGACAGCGATGAATTTTACAGGGAGGAGGAAAATCCAAATCAGAGAGAATGATGGGCAGTGGAAAAAGATACAATCGAGGACACAGGGTGGAAGTGGGCCTCAGACACCAGGGATACAATGTTTTGTCCAAAACCGTAACCATGGAAGAAAACTGGGGAACATGGAATTGAAAGGAGACAATTTGAGCAAGTGCATGCAAGACAGGTCCAGTGTTTTGAGGCCCTTGATGAGGATAGCTGCCGGGTCGGAGTGAGGCGGGTTTACAAGAGCCAGCATGCAGTCCGCCTGCCGGCCAGCACTGATTCTCAACCAGTGAAATGCAGACCTCCAATCCGCTAATAACCACAGAAGTTATACCTAATTACTATTAGTTGTATATTTACACAGTAAAAGCTAAGAGATCTGCCTTCATACCAGCCTGTATCTATATAAAGTCTAACTGGCCGTAGAACTATTTTCTTCGGCATTTTGAGAAAATGAGTACAACCAGCTACAATATTTTCAAAGAACATTGAAAGAAAATATTTTCTAAATATTATACAGTAATTTTCCAAAAATCATTAAAAGGAAGCTTTGATAAGATATTTTATATGGCATATTATGCTTGGGGGTATACTTAAGTTCCTGAATTTTCACAAATTAAATGTTAAAATACTTCTGACAACATGTGATTTAATGGGCAAACTGAAGGAAATAAATAATTTAGAAATGGGCAAAGTACAAACTAAATTTGACCACAAGATTTAGTGGACTTTTTAAATTAATTGTGCTAAATTAGTTACTGAATGGAGCTACTCAAGTATTTGATTTCAGATTCATCCAAGCTTACAATTACATTTATGAAATTATTATATTTATTTTTACAAGGCATTTTGCATTTGATTTCACTAGATTCATTTGTATCTCACATCTAGAAATTTAATAGCACAATGTAATCTATGCTAAATTAATAAAAGAAAACTTGATTCCATATTCACCCTGGTAAAGAGAGGATCTAAGCCATCTGGAGCAGTGGTTGGACGAAATCTTCTCCTTCTCCATGACTCAAGTCTATTTTCCCTTATGATTCTTCCACTGGGGGGAGGAGGTGCAGGAGGAATAGGCATCATGTAATTGTTAATGTTTGGAAGTTGATAGCGATTCACTCCCTGTGAATTGTCCATGGAGTTCTTGAACTTCATCACTGCCTTCTTGCCCTGTAATCACATTTCACGACATAACAGCCAGTAAAACAGAAGTAGTCACCAATGTAACCCAAAATTAAAGACAAGACCGCATGATTTACATTGCACATAAATACAACTGACATTAATAGGCGAACTCAAACACTTCATTTTTTAATTGAAAAATGGCATTTTGTAGTATCCATAGCAAGTTAAATTTTCGTGACTTTCTAACCTTATTGAAGTATACTTTTATGACAAATACACAGTGATGGCATTTTTATAGTACTTTGGGATTTTTCCTCAATAACCCATTAAATCTATGGGGACCCAGTACAATTAAACAATTTAAAATCAAGGAGTTGGAAGTATTGTACTTTGAGGCAGGGTTGGATAGCCCATTTAACAATGGAGTATTAGTACTTTTTCCACATTGATTTCATCCATGCAGGGGTTATAATATTCCTTGATAATATAATATCATGGAACCAAATGCAGATTCTGACCCAAAGATTATTTTTTCCTACAAATTCAACTTGTAGGAATAAATCCTACCAAGATAACTGCACAATATGTTGATGTAAATGTGTAAAAGGATACACACACACACACACACACCCCAAATTCAGTTGAGCCATCAAGTCCATCAATAGGAGAATATTTAACTAAATTTTTTTTTTGTCTTTGTAATAGATTCTCATCAGGCTTCAAAGAGAATAGTATGAATCTATTCATCCTGACATAAAAAGGTCCATGAGATGTGATCACAATTTCTTTTAAATAAATTTGTATGTGGATTTTGATAAAATCAGGGATGACTGGAAGACTTTAAACTAAGGGTTGCCTTTGGGGATTTGGATTATTGGGAGATATCATTTTCCATCTTACATATCTTTGTATTATTTGAAAAACTGTATCTCTGTATTAATCAAAAATAGAAAAGCACCAAAGGTGTAATCAATAATCATATCACATTTTTCAAATATATTTGAGTCTTTGAATTTTCATAAATTGGTCATTTTGTGCATCTGAGGTAGTTTTCCAAACTTTAAGGCATCTTTAATCACTTTATCCATTTACCCACTTTTACCAATTTATTTGGTATGGTTTTTTCAGCCAGTTTATTCTTTGAGATGCTTAAATATAGTGAAAAGTTATTGTTAAGAAAGGAGAGTCTTTCTCCAAACATTTCTCATTGCTAAGTAAGTAAAAGCAGGATAAATAAAGGCACGTATAGGCCATATTTTGATTGCAAACATTTATGTGAACAGAAAGGGATTTAAATAGATATTCACCAATGAATTTAGAATTGTTAAAATAGGTGATATTGCAGGTGCTATTTATGTTCTCATTTTTCTTTTCTCACATTTTCCAATTTTTCTGTGATGGTGTGCATTGATACTGTAATAACAAATATAAACTAAGTGAAAATAATAAGAACAATAAAATCAATGAATCCAGAACTTTGGGACTTGGGAGATTTTTTAAATTATTATTTCTAAGTAGTTATCGGTCAATTGTATGCCTTACTTGGAAATGGTTTAATAAATTTTTAAAAAATTAACATGCCATTCCTTACCTTGCTTTTTTTAGTCCACAGTGTCTTAGACATCTTTCCATGCTGGTAAAAATAAGTTTACCTTTTTTTTTTTTAAACATACTTTCATAAACTATGTTTTTAAACAACATCCTATTAAATTGTTAGGTGTCTTAAATTGTTCACTATTACGAATATTATAATACTGAGTACCCTTGAATCTCTTTCTTTTCACATATGTGTATATTCCTAAAATAAATTCCTATATATAAAAATGCTTGAGCATGTTCATTTAAAATATTGAGAGATATTCCCACATTGCCTTCACAAACAGATATGGTAATTTCTATACTTATCAATAGTGTATGAGAAACTCTCATTGTAAGGATAATCATTTTTAATTAAGTCACAATTTTTACTCAGTCGCATCTTAACCACCCTGTTTTTGACCAAATTGCTTTTGCCTAAACTGAAGACTTTCACTCCTGATACTTAGAAACTTGCTTATGTCTGTTGTCCCTTCCAACAATTCCCACATGCATAACTTTTACTTTTTAAGAAAGCAGTAGGGGGCGCCTGGGTGGCTCAGTTGGTTAAGCGACTGCCTTCGGCTCAGGTCATGATCCTGGAGTCCCGGGATTGAGTCCCGCATCAGGCTCCCTGCTCAGCAGGGGATCTGCTTCTCCCTCTGCCCTCTTCCCTCTTGTGGTCTCTGTCTCTCATTCTCTCTCTCTCAAATAAATAAATAAAATCTTTAAAAAAAAAAAAAAAAGAAAGCAGTAGGAATTTAGTGGGTACTCACTACATACTCAGCAATCATGAAGGCTACTATTCTTTAGAAATTTTTTGTCTGATTTTATATTAAATCATCTTCGTCATCAATGCCATGGAAAAATTACATGTCTTCTGGCAGTACAGTTTGCCTGTGTACATTACAGTATAAGCTCCAATAAATTAGAGACTTTTGTCTGCCTTGATAATTGATGTATCACTAATGCCTAAAGCAGAACCTAGTCCATAGTAAGTGCCCAATAAATATTTACTGAATGAAAAGTGTAAGTTTAGCTAGTTTAAATCAAAATGGAATTGATCTAAATCTTGTCAGCCTAAGTAAGCTACTATTAAGTGCTTATCCCTCAATCACTCATACCCCAAAACTTGAGAATAGGAAAATAAAAGGCCCTATGCAGATTTAACTAATAAATCCACCCAATGGCTCAGAGCAGAATGGGAAAATCAGCTAAAGGGGGAAAAAAAAAATCCCTCCCTAGCCAGCAGAACTTGAATATTACTTGATTAGTAGTATTTACATATCTAATAGGAAAAAGTATCTATCAAAGTATAGGAGCTTAGATAAAATAATAAAATCACCTTGGCAAATGTGGAACATACCCATCCAAGCACTATCTAGGGGAGAGAAAATCCCACCCATTGGACTTTAAATATTTCCAATCCTAATGGCAAAGTTACCCCTGGAAGATACAGGGATTTAGCCAAAGACCTTTGAGTTTTCTGGTACCTTTGGCAAGCCCATTCCTAAGATGAAATAGGTACATCAAGCCATTTTAACCTGATTCCATTCCCCTATATACCCCCATTCTGATTCTATGCTCACTAGGCAACCTTCTCATTGTGATCTGGCTTCTCATGGAGGTCTGTCTATAGGGGGATAATGGACTGCTTCTACAGCTTTGATTATTTGATATCTGGTGAATTAATGGCCCCTGATTATGATTTGGCTGCTGATTTTGGTTTACTATAAGGAGACAAATGAGCTTGTTCTGTGTTATTCTTGTTAACTTGAGACAATCTCTCAGGACCTGTCTGTTCCTGGACACTAGCTGAAACAGGAAATCTCTAGGCTTTCAATGTGGACACCAGATCCTAAAGTGTCAGCCTAATTGACTTATGACCCCACAAGCTTCTGCCTAGACTTAAGTACTATTCCCTAGACAAAGCTCTACCACTCTTGGTTTAATTTTTCCTGTTTCTAGGAAAGTACTATTAAATTAACTAAAATAAGGTTTGTGGAAAGTGCTTCATAAGCTGAAAAGCATATTAAATGGATAAATATTAGTTATTATTTTTAGAGTTATATTATACTTTTATTATGAAACACAATCATTTGTTTATCTGGATTAATTTCTTAGTATCAAGGTTATCTGTCAGTTCTAGACAGAAATATCTTAATTTCAAAAAAAAGAAAAAATATCTTAATTTCATATGTCTTATTTTTCTAATAAGAAATGGAACGAAATTCATCCATTTGAACACAGTGACAATTGTTCTCATGACACAGGCTCTTTCTTAAGCTGGCAAATGTTTCTTCTTCATATTAGAAATACAAACGATACCCTCCCTAATTACTGAATGTCTTAATTATTCATCCTTGTTTGAGTAACTTGTAATTTTACGTTTACCATGTTTCCCTCCAGTACTCTGTTAAAATAAAATTACCAGAGACATAACCTTGAAAAGGAAGCAAAGTCAAGCTCCTATGTGGATTAATTCACCATTTTTTAAAGAGGGACATTCTTTTTCTTCTATATCCAACCTTCTCCAGAGTCAAACTTGAAGCAATTTCATACACTGATGGTAAAGTAAGTCAGCATGCAAATGCAAGCCTATTCTTGGAAAGTTTCACTTTCTAGGTTTCATGCATTTAAAATTTAGAATCAGTCAACACTGGGTCTATTCTGATAGAAGTCATATCTGGCTACAAGAAGTTTCTCTTTGTTTTTCATACAATCGTTCAGATTAATGAAAGATAACCTTATATTATTACAAATCTATTCCTTACTCATTTTGCTTAATAGCACAGAAATTATAGGCCTTCCAGTTAAAGATATAATTAAACAGAAGTACATAGTAAATGCTTAATAAGTGCACAATATAAATTTCACAGAAGTACACAGTAAATGCTTAATAAGTGCACAATATAAATTTCACTGAGTAGATTAATTGAATTTTCCATCTTAAAACCTGTGATAATCTAATACTCTAATGAAGAATAAAAAGAGATTTCTTGAAGAAGTAACATTTACCCCAATGGGAAATGGAGCTTCATTTTCCAGCAATGAGGTTTTCGATCTGGACCCCGAAGTTATTTTTGGAACAGTTCCTACTGCAGGATTACTGGGAAGAGGCTTTAATCGAATTGGAGGCTGCATATTTCCTGGGGCAGTGTATGGCCGAGGGGCTGTCTAGACAATTAAGGAAAAAAATTCCATTTAAATTAGTATCTTGACATGTTTCCAGAACCAATTAATAACCCAACAAATTGCTTAGAGTAATTAATGGTGCCTTTTTACTGAACAGATTAAACTTTAATTATATCCTTCCATTATACATAGCCTTATGACCCAAAGTATTTGTTAAAACATATGGCGTGGAAGTCCTCTACATAACTAAATGCCACAATTATAGAGTATTCTAGACAAAGGAGATGTTCTCTGTTAGGGTCCTGTATTTTATTCATTTTGTAAACTTGCTGACAATGCCTAATTTATTCAGTGCATAAAATGGCTTGGCGCAATCAAATGTTACCTTGAATAATGTTCCTATTTTAGAGATCTAAAGGAGTATGATTGGAATGGACTCGTTTCCGTTTAAATGTTTTCAACATAAACTACTGTAAGTCCTTTACATCTCCAGAATGGTGCTGAAGTAAAAGCAGACGATACGATTCAAAAAGAGGAAAGGCGATGCTTAACTATAATATATTACCATTCATTCAACTTCTCCCTTGAAATACCAGGAAAGTAAAAATGAAAAACAGTAACTGGCAATTAGAAAACCCTGTGTGAAAATGAAGATGTTTTCCAGACTGGATATTTTCCATTTGCTCCTCTTCTCTGCCTTCTCTGCCCTGCTCTGCCATCTGGGAGTCATTTCTTTATGGACTACACCTACTATCTCCGGATTCCAGTTGGACTTGGCCACCGAAAGGCACTGGCAGGAGATCAGAAGACAAGAGGCAAGGGTCTTAATTCTCCTGAACCCTTCCCACCAAGGTTGTGATGGGCCAGGTGGGTCCCTCTACCCGAGTCCACAGCTCCTGTCAGGCAGTCCTCTCCTAGCTTGTAAGGACTGCCTGCTGGTGCTGGTACCCAGTCCTTCCCTCCCTCTCTCTGGCTTAGGTGCTGTGCTTCCCAGGTGCTGACCCCAGCATGCTGAATCCCCAGTTGGTTTTCCTTAACCCTGACGGCTTCTTTGTAAATAGTTTCTTTATTAAACTCTTCCTAATTACCCTACTTGTGTGAGCCATCTGTTTCCTGCTGAGACCCTGACTGGTGCATTTTCTAATCGAGAATGTACTGCAGAGAATACCAAAAGTACCAGTCCGGAGCATTAGAAATGCTGTTTGTGGCACTGACAGAACACTGTAAGTTTAGTATAAAGATCAGCAATTATTCAAAAAGAAAAAACCAAAAAACCAAGGCTTTTGGCCCTGTTGTTCTATTACAAGAAAAAGTTGGAAACCTGTTAAGAATAATACATATGTATTTGGGTAAGAGGGTTTGAAGCCTGGCATGTAAATGACTCATGAGTAAGGCTTAATGCACTGACTCAAGCACAGTGAACAACAAATATTCAGCTCTGGAAAAGTGTTGTGTAAATCCATAAAAAAACGATGACAGGGCAGCTCCTACCACCAAAAACTGGTCTGAGTGCCATCTTGACAAGCATGCCATATGTTGCCAAATGTCTGATTTTGTTAAGTCAACATTCATTGGATTCCAACTATAGGCAGTATGAGAAAATTGAAAAGTAATTTTTAACATCTAATGGCAATACATGAAAGTTAATGCCAAATAAGCCACGCAGATACTGCCAAACAGACAATAACAAAAATAACAGAATATCTAAGACCTAATAGAACTCAGAACTAAATGTTATTTGGAAAAAACCAATGAGACCAGGAAAAATTCAAGTTTTCACAGAAGCATTTTATCCAAATGTATAAGCAAGAGAAGAAAACGGATGAGCAGAGAAGAAGAATGATAAATTTGAACATCCATAGGTAGAAAGCCAGTTGTTAGACAGACGTGGGAAGGGTAGCGAAAATAATATTCCCCAATATCTGTTTTTCTTTCTTCACTAGTAATAGAATTTTTATCAGGGAACATGGCTATCATAAATAAAGGCTATATTTCCCAGCATCTCTTGCAATTCTGTACAGATATATGCCTCAGTTTCTTTCGGTCAATAAGATGTGAACAGAAGTGACATATGAAACCTTCAGATCATACCTTTAGAAGTGTGCTGTCACTTTCCCT
This sequence comes from Leptonychotes weddellii, assembly GCF_054177405.1. NCBI lineage: Eukaryota > Metazoa > Chordata > Mammalia > Carnivora > Phocidae > Leptonychotes > Leptonychotes weddellii. Next base: position 56,622,594 of record NC_138372.1, read on the forward strand.
TTACTCCCTTCCCTGTAGCTGAAATATCCACATGGTGATCTGCAATCTTGGCTTATGTAAATGAAGACAACACACTAAGTTTGGCAGATTAATGACAAATTAGGAGTCTGAGCTTTTGAAGACTTGATAGAGTAGAGATGAGCACACCAGCTGAGATTCACATAAGTGTGTTGGGGTGGGGAGGGCATCCTTATGTTTAAGTCATTGTTATTTTGGGTCTCTGCACACAAACCTATTTATTTCATGACCAATACAGAAAGCCAAGTGGATTGACTAAGGCAACATCTGATTTAAAGAAACAGGACATGAGACTACATGAGCCAAAAGGCAAAATGTCTTTAAACCCACAAAGATAAATCAAACTAAAGGTTTCTGAACAAGGGAATCAGTTCACCCAAAAGAATTCTTTTGAACTCTGTAAAACAAATACGCCTAAGACTCTCTCCTGTCAAGTAATTCCACTGAACACAAACACATTGAAAATCTAACGTAGGAATTCAAGAAAGCAGGTTACTATAAACTAGAATATGATCTATTGGCTTCTGTGCTCTAAATTTTATTTTCCACATTTGCATACAGATATCATTCAGTTAGATGAATATGGCAGTCAAATGTTTAACTGATTACATTTATATCTAAAAACAAATTTGCATCATTCAACTAACAGCTGTGAGCTACAAACTGTTGTAGTTCACATCAGAAGCCACCTTAAATTTGCTATATTTTAGACTGTTTGTAATATATTTTCTTGGAATAAATATGACACTCTAGCTTAACATTTTCAAAACTGTACCGGAATGTGAATTGAAATTGACTACCTGGTGATTACCCAGCTTAGCTGAGCATTTCTAATGCTTACTAGACGATCTCTGGGGGTGACTTTTCCAAGCTTGTGCAGAATGAGTTGAATGGCTTTCCACAATTCTAATGGGAATGATGCAGCTAAAAGCCTGTATGTTACTCTGAAGGTTTAGGTTCAATTAGTGACCAAGTGCAATAACTGTTCACTGGATGCTTTCTTTCTTTCTTCAAGAAAGTTCAAAGAAAAATTGATGGCAATATCCCAAGAGGATTACTATCTCCCATCTCCATGGACACTTGGAGGTCAGGAGTCAAATTTAGAGGATATGGATCCAGGTGGGGAGAACAAAAAGGAAGATTTGCATTTCTGTAAAATGGGAACTACACTTCCAAGGTCACAATAGGTATCCCTTACAGTCCGGAAGCACCATAGGGGGTGACCAAGTGGAGAACTGAGGCTTACCAGATAGAACGGTTTCTGAGGCGCTGGTATCAGTGTTTCCTGTGATTTTTAAATTACTTTCTCACTCCTGCCACATTAAGATCTCCTGGCTGTATCATAAACTACTTATTGAGGGTGTTCAGCTGGAAAAGTGAAAAGGAAGCCTTTCAAGGGTTTCTCCTCTTTGAAACAGGTGGGAAGAAGATAGAAAACAGCACTTGATTGTTTCTTTTGTTTCAACCAGGTTAAGCTTTTGAGAGCCTAGTGAATTTGCCATCCAAAAAAAGAATTGTTTGTGTATGTACACATTTAAATGAAGCTGGGAAATATGGTAACAACAAAGGGAAAATGGTCGCTTTTCATAACTTGAGCTGTTCATCGGGAAATGTCAAAACATATTTACCTTTGAAAAATGTCAAAGCTTAACACTATACGAGATGAACCTACTTCAACAATCTGTTAAAGCTTTGCAATTTCTCTATAAATATTGTGCAATCAAAAAAAAATGTTCATGCTAACAAGGAAATATATTAGGCCACACAAAGCAAGAATAAAGATGTGATCAAGCAATTCATTTACAACTTAAACCATCAACCTCCCGCAAATATTCTGCAAATCTTTTCCTGTACCTATATTGTTTCAAGCTACCTCACCTTCCTTCAGGTTAATCCCATCTCTATATTATAAATGGATCGAACTGGAATGAAATGTCGGTTTGTGCAATTTCTTTAAATAGAATCTCTGCACATTTAACTATGTTTATGTTAGAGTATGTGCCCGTGCTTTTGATAAAAGAAACACAAATATAAGTATCTGGCCCAACATGCTATACAGTATGATTGAGTTTGTGTGCATAAATAAGTTTGACAGATAAGGTGAGAGTGGAGGGAACAGCAAGGACAAAATCTACAGGTCAGAAAACATAGGACATTAGTGGAATGACTAGTGGTTCAATCTTGCTGCATTGTAGAGTGCTAAAGGGTAATCATGAGGGAAAATATTGGGTTGGCTAAATTGAGGTCAGATGGCTTAGGGTCTTAAATGTTAGGTGAGAGAGTCTAGGTTTTTCTAAAAATGTCACAGAGCCAGTGAAGGCATTTGGGTATGTAAGTAACAAGTAATCTGCACTTTAAAGAAACTACTCTAGCAGTAACAAGCAAAATGGATTTGACAGGGGCGATACTGACTGAAAGTGGGACGTTCAGTAAAGACAGTTGAACAGATACAAGACCACATTGGCATTCAGTAGGATTCACAGGATTATACAGAGAAGCACTCAGAGAGAATTCCTTCTGAGAGTAACCAGAAATTATATAATATTTAGTCAGAATGGTACATGACAGAGTGTTTAATATGACTCACCAGTGTTACTGGACTGGAATGTCCTTCATCAATTAGGACACTATGGCCACGGTTAGTCTTTGGGCCAACTGGGGGGTGGGGAGACAGGATTGGCATGTTATTTTCTATAGACCATCTTGTGGGTTCTCCCTAGAATAAGAAAGTGAACAAATTGATGCATAATTAGCAATTGAGGTTAGGTTATTGCCTGACAGGTTAAGAGATACTATATTACTAAAGAAGTCCTTTCTCATTACTTTCAAAAGTGTTCCTTCTGAGGCCTATCATGACAGTCAGAAAACGTTTCCACAGCTGTAGTGGGGCATTGGGTGTGGTAATGAGAGGCAGGAATTTCAGTCTGCTATGTTGGAAGAAATAGCTGTACTCAAAGAAATAGCTACGGAAACAGTGTATCCTGAGTTTTAGCAATAATATTTATGAATCTGCTTAAGCAGATCACTATAAGAAGTACAATATTCCACACAGTTCTGATCAGTAAAGACTACCAGAAACTATTACTTTTCTACCTTAAAAAAATAATGAAATCATGCCCCAAGCAAAAGGGTTGCATATTATATAAAAGGAACCTAAATCATAGGTCTTTTAACCAAATGCAGTTATAAAGTGAAAGTTGTTACGAATGAAAATCATATAGGGAGGAACTGGAGTGTCTATCAGGAATTTCTGCCAATGTTGTAACATGTTCATGTGCTTAGTCAGCCTATCTGGCAATCTGGGTGAAAACAAATCCCCCACGGCTTTAGGTAATGTTCGTTGCTATTTCCAGGGACCATTTTTCTCCATCAACATTTCAGCACTAACTTATAGAATCTATAACTCAGTCCTTGATGTAGGACAATATTGGCAAAGTTGAATTAACCACAAATCTCTACACACCAACATTTCTGATCTTGAAAAACTGACCTATCGGCTGTTATTTAACAACACTTTTGTAACAAGATTATCTTTTGACCATGATGAAATAGACAGATTTGAGTCTATCAGGCAAGAGGGAAAAATCACCGCCTTATGTGGCAACTTATTCTCCAGAAGATTTACAAATATTCCTCAGTTTGTGAAATGTGTCTTGGGCCCCATGACACAGAAAATGAAGAATCACCTGCACATTTGAATGGCTCGAGAAACTGAATAAAACTGCCAACCTAAACTGAAATCTTTCAGACATACTTAATTGAGTCTCTCATCTCCTGATTCAAATTTATATGTTTCATAAGTTCACTTCAAAGAAGGGATATCAAATATAAAAATAAAAATAAAAACAAATAAGGAATTTTTAAATGCCTTGTACAGAATGTCTAAATCTTATGCTTTTGTTTGCCAAGGTAGATCTTTCCTACCATCTATTTTCAAGGGTCACATTTGCATGGAAATGTGCCATTGGGTAATTCTTAGAATGCCATTTCCCATCACATTGGCAACATCACCATCTATTTTCAGCTTTTTAAGACACAAAACAAAAATCCTTGGGCCTCTGTCACATATCAATCAAGAAAAGACAAAAGCAAAATTTCAAACTTGAAAAGAGTGTTTTCCACGTTTCCTTTGAAAGCTTTGTACCTTATAAAAGTGTTTTATACCTATTTTGCCATGATCTTCTGAAATAACGGTGGCCAAGATACAGTCTTGGTGAAACCATCACCTGACTTCAGCTATGAGTTACTCAAGAGTAAAGTGCCTCAAAAAGCTTCAATAATAGTGCCATTGACTTTTAAAATCATAAAATAATATTATGAAGTAAAGAGAATTATGTAGCTCCTTACCTTAAATCTCTGAATTCGCTCCTTCCTAGCTAACGTCTCCAGTTTTTTTTTTATTTCAAGTTGATGATACCGCTAAGCATATGGGAAAGAAGGGAGGAGAGGATCATGTCAATTATAGCAAAGATTTTTTTAGAGGAAAATAATCCCACCAGCTAACTGTATTCCCACTTACTCCCCCCTTGTCACTGAGATGGAGAAGAATCACCTGCATAAGTGTGCAAGTGGGAATATGAATTGGTACAACTCTTTGGAAAGCCAATTCTTAACATAAAGCAGTGAAAAGTGTCCCTACCCTTTAATTGATAAATTTCACTTCCTAACCTAGCAGGAAATCGGAATTAAAAGAAAACATCTGCGTTATACACAAAGATGCTATCTGAAAGGAATTTTTTCTTCAAGGCAAAAATTCAGAAGCAATATAAACCTTATAGAGAATGGTTAACTTTGGGGCACATCCATATAATGGAATAGAATATAATCATTAAAATAAGATTCATAAAGATTTTGTTTAAAAAAATGAAAAATGCATGTCATGCAGGAAAAATGTAAAATACAGAATTGCACAGAAATACAGTTTAATTGATCAAGCTCACCCACCGTGTGGCTGCTCCTGTGCCAGGAAGGGGCATCATGTCCGTCATCTCTTCTTGAACAATGCTAATTGCTAAGCAGTCTCATTCTACCAGTGCAGAAACTGAGGCAGAGGACCACGAATTTGCCCCAGGTCACACATCTAGTCAGTGGTGGAACTGTCATCTGAAGCTCAGTCTACTGGACATTAACTTCCTGTTTGTTTGCTCTTTATCTGTTTACTTATTTTTCACAAGACCCTGTCCCTTTCACAACATAGCATGTTTTTATTAATGCATAAATATGAATAGAGACTAAAAGGAAATGTGAGTATGTCGACAGCGGTCCTCTCTGGGAGGAAGGATTCTATGCGGTTATTTTCCTTTTTATATTTTCTTGTGTTTTCCTAATTTTCTGTAATATTTTAATTAGATAACTTAAATTTACATGAGGTTTATTCATGTAAAAGTAAGCTGCTTATGATTCTATCTGAAATCATTCAGACACATTTGAGGGCATTTGAAAAGTGTTTTTTTCTGTGTTCTTGATCCCCTCGTGCAGCCTGTGGGATCCTGCGGACTCGATCTTTCCCTAGCGAGTATCGTCAGTTCTCTTCAGACACTTCCCTTTCTTCTCTCCCTCTTCCTTCTCTCACCCACCGATCACCAAACCTCATTACACTCACTACCAGCCATTTTCCATTTATTTCCAAATCTGCAGCCCTCTCTCGCACGGCCCCTCGTCTTCACTAAGGCCACCAACGTCTTTGTCCCTGGGTCAAACCGAATTCCTTCTTTTCCCCAGCACTTCTCGGTTTCACCATTCGGCACTTGTGAGAGCCTGCCGGCTTCCAGGACACCTCTCGGGGGGGCCTGGTTTTCCACCGCGCGAGGGCTCTTCCTCACCCCGCTGCAGTCCCTGAGCTCCTAGCACCCCTCCTCCCCCGCCCGCAGTCCCTGAGCTCCAGCAAGTGCGCGCGCCACCTGCCGCGCTAGCGCCCCCAGAGGTGCTCTGGCTCCTTCTCCCCAGCCCTCCTCATTCAGGCAGTGTCAATCTCCCTCCCGGTTCACATCTCATCTCATCTGGGAGAGCGGCCTCTCCCCAGCGTCTCCACGACTGCTGTTAGCCCTCACCTTTCGGCAACAGCTTCCTAATTGACCTCCCACCTCCAATCTTTTCCAGCTCATTAATCCATCTCCCACATTTTTAGCAACATCATCTTTCTAACACGGCTCTGCTCATTTATTTCACGCCCCTGCTGAAAAAAACATCTCATCGCCTCATCACCTACACTCCAAACCTCGCTGGGGTTTGAAGGCCCTCCACAAACCCGGCCCCAGCTTACTGAAGAGTGTCACTTCCTGCTGCTCTTTCAACCAACCCACTGTGTGGTCTGGCCTCAGTGAGCTTTCCTGCCCATCCACCATGTCATTTCTTCTCTAACCTCGCGCCTGCTATCCTCACTCTCTCCAATGCCTTTCTCACGCTTTCATGTGACGCCTCATTTAGCCTTTGAGGTCCAGTTCAAATAGCAAGACCTCGGTTCACCCTCCTCTGACTCTCACAGAGGCGTCATCGTCCCCCTCTTCTGTGAGCCCAGTGTTTTTCCTCTCTCTAGCTTGTGATCACTTTCTACAGTAGTTTTTGTTTTTTGCTTTTTTTGGCTTTGGGTTTTTATTTTTATATCTCACAGCTACATCACATAGCTTCATACTGGTACGCGGTAAGCCTACAATTAATGATTGATGTTTCTTGTATGCACAAATACATGAATATTAATATAACATTAGTAAACAGCATCGGCATAAACTAAATGTGAGACAAATGTGACAATTTAGAGACAGCTATTCCATTTGTTAATTATATTAATATATTACATATCACAATTATATATATTACATTTTATAAAATTATATTATATATTACATATTAACACTTATTTAAGGTATCTATTGCAAACTTTAAGAATGTATGAAGACTCTTAAATAATAACATATTTAACAGTTATGATGTGTCAATTACATGAAAGTTTGGAAAACTAAACTTCAAAGATCAAAGCTAATACCTAACTTGGTGCCTATTGGTTAAATTTGAAACTAGGTATAGATTAATTTACTGTACTATTCTTTTAACACTAGTTGCAGAATTCCAACTAATACTTTTATAAGCAAGAGAATTTGGGGACCATAAACAATGATTCCATATAATTCATGCACATGATATAAAGCATAAAATGAATTCCTAAATTAACAGATCATATCTTATTTGAACGCAGCACTGCTCAATATAATGGTAGCATAATAATAAATATTTTCAGTGGCGCTCCGCTTAGTATTGGTTTACTCGTGATTCTACAGTTGTTCATAAATGTTTACTGCACTTACAGGTCAATGATTTTACCAGCCAAGTTCTCTGATTTACTGCTGTATGGCCAAGCCAGGAAGTGACATGCTTTTTCAAGGAGATTAAAATGGTGTTGATGCTTGAAACTATAGGTTCCATGGAGCAAGGATAAAATAATTTATCAAGTTAGCTAGATATCCTACTAAAAATGCCATGTCAGACTTGAAAAAAAAGTTGTTGATGCTTTAGTTTATGAATCTATGCTGACCAATGTGGCCTAAAGTAGGAAGGACAGCAGATGTTTCAATGCCTCTTCCCTGAAATTTAGCATACAGCTCAGCTTCAGAACCTTAAAAGAATAACAAATCTGAAATAATTCATGGCAGTGGAATTACTGATATTTAAACAGATGTCACTTTTTTTTTTAGCAAATGGAAATTGAGGTACAGATGGTGAGGGCTGGTATGTTTTAGAGTAGCCATTATGGATTAAAAATCTACATTTGTTAAATACCACAAAATATATAATGATGTCCATATTTTTCCCTAACTGAAATGGAGAAAAGCTTACTTCAGTCTCTTGGCTCCTTGTTACCTAGAGAGATGTAGAGTATTTTTCAGGGTACCTTGTTCCATTCATTTTTCATGAAATACAGGAGGAATGCCTCCGCTTATGGGTATGGGAGTATTAATTGTCATATTAGAAAATATCTGTTATAAAGAAAATGTAAATACTTTACCTCCATATCAAGAACCTTATGGAAAATAGCCTGAGCTAGGCAATCCCGGATATATTTTTGGTGATCCCTCTTCATGATATTTAGCTTGTATTCTTTTTCAGAAAGTATTCTTCCACTTCTTGTGATCTGTCATGAATAAATAAAACATACATGGAAATACAAAGCAGAAAATGTATTGTTCGTTATCAAAAAGGGAGAGAGAGAGCGACAGAGAGACACAGAGAGAGTAGTGCTATCTTCTAAGCATGAGAGAGTCCACTACTATGGCTGATAAACGTTCACTTTTAATGAATATTTCATAAGGAAAAAAAATCAGTCCCATATACCCATCATTGAGAAAACACACACAGGTGGTGCACTTGACGTTTAAAACAAGGTTTTCATTAGAGTCACAATGTCTCCTTGATGGAACCCAGGTGTTCCTTTCATTTCTTTTTTTTTGAACACATTTGGGAAGAGGAGGTAGGGTGTTACCTTGAAACAATGAATAGGAGCAGTGATCACAAGACTGATGATCTTACAGGAAATAACTCTGAGGGGCAAAACATGTAAGCTACAGAGGTGCTCATCAGTTTGTCTTAAAAGTAATTGGTTTCATTAATTTATTTCACACTGCTTTTTCTCTTTCCACTCTTCAACCCAGAATGTAATTTAATTTGTCCTGATTCAGATTTTTTTTAGATTATGCAGTGCTGCAGATATAAAATATTCCAGACTGATTTCAATTGGTATCATTGAAAATGCCAGGAGTGGTAGTTTCTGTTTTTTATTTACTTGTTTTTCTTTTCTCTTACTCCTTCCTAAGGGCATATTTGTTGTATTTTTCTGTATTTTCTGTAAACAGAGGGTGCTATCCTTCTTGGATTGTTCATCTTCTTCCTTTCCACTTAATTATGCCCTGCTCCTTCAGGTCTGATCCAAGCCCACATATTTCTTGACTTTGATAACTAATTTTATAACACTGTTGTGGCAATGTATTGGAGCTCAGAGACCAAGGAGAGTTGTGTTACAAGTGACTGGATACTGATGATCTTTTTATATATATATCTTTTTTTCCCCCAACGGAAGAAAGGGGTATGCTTCTAGAAAGTGTTTCCAATCACAAATAACTCAGTTACAGTCTTTGAAATGTGTTGTCCATGGGATATCATGCCATTTGTTTCCAACAGAGAAAAAATGTTGAGAGCATCCTGTACTGTGGCCCCCTCCCCAGTTAACAGGTGTCATTGTCCTCTCCCCTCTGGGAGATCGGATCTCCCCAACTAGACTGGAAGCTCCTACAGGGCAGGAGTTCTTAAACTTGAGCCTGCACCAGAATCAGAAAACAAGTTGAAAAAAAAAACCAGATTGGTGGGCCACGCCCCACAGCTTCTGACTCAATAGGTCTGGGGTGAGGCTCTAAAATTTGCATTTTCTAACAAGTTCCCAAATGATGCTGAACACTGCTGAGTCAGGAACTGTATTTGAACCACCGTTCTAGAGAAATCTTCCTTATGTGAGTTGTCATGCACATAACCAATGTCCAATAAATGCTTGTTAATGATGTTGATGAGTAAATACAAAGTCCTTCCCATTTATACATAAAGCTCGCAAGACTGTTATCCAAAGAAGTGATGTTAATAGTCACCACAATAATTGCAACAAGCATTTATTACACATCTCTTATTGCCACAACAATCCTGAGGGCTGGGTATCATTGTCTTCATTTTACAACTAAGGAACTGGACCTGAGAAAGTGAAGTACATGAATTGCTCAAGAGTCTATGACTTGTAAATGGTAGACCCAGGTTTCAGCCAGGGCTGTCTGATAACAAAGCCCCAGGAGACAAAAAGCAAGCTCTCTTGATATCTACCCAACCAGAGTGCCAAGCACATAAACAACAATTAGAAACGCAATGCATAATCCTTTCAACACCATGGCAACAATAGTTAAGGAAATCCACTGTGTTTTAAGAAGGTAAACAGCTAAAATCGTTACTTACACTTTCTGTAACCACACCCATTTCTTTCAATGGACAACTATAGTATTTTTAAAAGGTTTTCACATTAAATACATTTAGAAAAATGGAAATCCTGTGGAAATGATAGTTTTAGAGCTAAGGAAAGACACTCATGTTACCAATAAACAATCTGGGAAATGAAATAGGTTTTTAAAATTCAAGGGGAAATTTTGAACTGTTCATGTCTTGCACACCATATTCTGTGATTATTAAAAATAGTATTTTTTCCTGAAGACAGTAAAGTCTTCTCTATGCTTAATCCCTAACAGTTCCTTGTTCATACGATGTGTTCAATAAATATGTGTTGAATAAATGAATGAATAAACAAGTAAAATATGCTATTGGAAGCTCTAGGGTTTTTTCTCAATAATTTATAAGTAGCCTTAGTGGTCATTGTGACCTCTCTTCCTATCTTTTGAAACACAGCTTCAAAAAGATAAATCAGAGCTCTGGAAAAGTAGTAATTTTTCTAAAATGAGGGGGAGGGGGTGATGTCCCTGATTAGCTCAAAGAGAAAACAAGAAAAGGGAGCGAGAACTACTGGATTTAACGAAACAAGAGGGCAGGTGGGAAGGAAACCAAATCTTACCAGCCCTGATCTTAAGAGATGCCGCCTTATCCTTGTGTTGTTAAAATATCCAGTCAAGTGTTTGTCGGTAAGACTATTATATGCTGCAAGCAATCTGGAAGAGAAAAATGAAACCATTTACATTTTTATGAAGTGCTGCCTGATAGCCAAGGTGATTCTTGACTCTCTCATCCCCAAACTGTGCATAATCATTCACTCCTCCAGATCAATAAACAGGTATTGAGCACTTACTGTTTTCCAGGTTTTATGATAAGAACTGGGAGACAGTCCTGACATTGTTTATTTTGCAGACAAGTATGGAAATCAGACATGAACAATTAAATTGGGTGTGAAAAATCCAACAATAGAAATAGCAAAACTCCTGGGGACACAGAGAAGGAGACTACCAACTCCGGCTGTCAGGAAAGTCTTCTCAGAGGAAGCCTGATGGGAAATTTGGACTCTTCAGCCTCCTGTTTCACGCTAAATTCCAGCAGCAAACTTACACGCACTTCCTCAACATATTCTTTCATGTCTTCAGAACACAACACACAGTCCCTCTACTGCCAAGGCCTCTCTCTGACCCTTAGCTAGTGGATACGACCCGTGATCCACAATCATCTCTTCTCCCAGCAAACTTTCCCCAGGGCAAACTGGACGCTCTGTGTTACCTTCCACTCCCCCACCCTAAAACCTTGAGTTACTTACATTACATGTCACATAAGATTGGAAGGCCAGGATCTTGTGTTATTCTTAGTATCCCTATGGAATTATTTATTGTGTACCCAAATAATGATGTGTTCTATAGGGGAAAACACAATTTTGTTTGGGACTCATTCTTGCTGGTATAAACTTCTAAGTTTAAGCTCAGCAGCTTAGAAGTCTTAACTTCCATATATATATCTCCACACAATTCATGAATTCCACATCCAGAACTCCCCACCCTCCCCGCCAAAATTCATGGATTACTGTTGATTTTTAGGGTCTTTTATTTTAAGAATTAAAAGAAAACAAATCGGTTCCTTGAGTACATCTTATACCTTGGTAGGTGGTCAATCTGAGTCTATAAATCAAAATTTGAAGCTATTTTTTTCTAAGTTTTAACTTACCCTCCACTGCTTATTATTACCTTACAAATGCATATGCACATTTACATGTATGTATACAGGTAGGCACGTAAGTTCATCCATATACATAAATGTGAGTGTAGGTACATACATATGTATATAGAGAGAGAGAGATGAAGAGAGAGACAGAGACAGGTAGAGAGAAAGAGGCAAAGAGGGAGAATTCACAAGCCTAAACACAGCCCTAAAATAAGGCTATCTTAAAAAAAATGTATACCTTATTACCTGCAACAAAGATTTACAATCTGTACATATTACAAGCAGTTGATCCTTAACTTATTTGGAGGCCAGAGCAGGGACTCATATGATACAGTCAAGTAAATGTCATTAGTGACAATTTTATTTAGCTGCCTTAATTACATGGAGATGGTATCGGTGACCTTTTCCTGTCTCTTTTCTCCTTAACGCCCATCTAGGAAAGTTATATGCTGTCAAATGGTAAGGAAAGTTTAATTTTGTCCACAGAAGACACTGAAAGCAGTTACAAAGCCCAGAAGCCAAGATGCCACATGAGAAGCCATTATTTCACGGGGTTTATGTAAAAAGACAACCCAAGGGCTTCAGTAATGCACATACGAAACCAGCCCCAGATAATGCTTTGAAACCATCTTTTAAATGAACTGTCTTGGTGTCCTATAGTTCATCAAAGGTTTCCTGTCTCCAAAAGGTCAACACTGTATCCCTTACCCTTTCTGAATCTCAGAATATCTTTTCAGCAACTCATTTCAGAAAGGTGAGCAGGTGTCTCTCGGTCCTAACAATCATGATTCCACAGTTCACAGATTCTTAAGATAAATCATTAGACAGATATCATCTATAGTCTTTTGTCTGTTTTTCAGGCTCAAGTTTTATAAAAATCAATAGTTTTGGAATAGCTGTGAGTGCTAAAACCCTGATTAAATGAAATAGGGTCAAAAAGTTAGGGTAACATTAACTTCCCTACTGGCTGAAAATAATCCCCTTATTTCATTCAGAATTTGTAACTTTTTCAATATTTAGGTCCTAAGAATAATGCTTAGCCAGCTTTGGCACCACCTCATCCTAATTCTGCTCCCCCAGGCTCGTACTAAATGAGTATGTGTCCACGATGTCCACGAAGTACCTACAGTCTTACCGAAACGTCCGATGGAGTTGAAACCTTTAAACACATCAGCTTTCTCACCTTTCCCTGTTTAGGAAAGATTGAAAGTCCCTGGTTGGGATGCTATTTGTAAAGCAATTCCTTCCATGATATCATATACCTGGCCTTGGTAGAAATGCTGAAAAATAACTAGCTGGGTCCGTCCGGGGTCAGTAATTTCTTTTTCAGCAGTGCCTAATTTTTTTAACTGAAACTTTAGATTAACAAACTGTTTGATAACAAGAAATTGTACTACAGTAAGTTATATACAGAATTAGTAAAACAGTTGTTATGGAGTGAATGTTTCCCCCTAAAATTCGTATGTTAAAATCCTAACCCCCAATGTGATGGTATTAGGAGGTGGGGGCTTCGGGAGGTGATAGGGTCAGAGGGAGGAGCCCTCATGAATGAGATTAGTGCCCTTATAAAAGAGACCCCAGAGAGCTCCCTTGACCCTTTCACCATATGAGGATATAGCTAGAAAACAGCCATGTATGAACCAGGAAGCGGCTCTCAAGACACTGAATCTGCTGGCACCTTGATATTGGACTTCCCATCCTCCAGAACTGTGAGAAATAAATTTCTGTTGTTTAAGCCACCCCGTCAATGGTATTCTGTTACAGGAGCCTGATGGGACTACATTAGCAGTCAGTGCAAACATTTCTATTGTATACATATAAATGTCACCCTCGTTCTGACCATGAGGCCTCCTCCACAGGGAGATGGTAGTAATCGTGGGTCTCAGCCACAACCGTAGTCTGTCTGATGCTCTCTGTTCTGCTTCTCTTCCTGTGTGCTTGGTATGGGTTGGTAGCCTCCCTTTGCACTTGCTCAATTACAAGAGCTTTACTGACCCGGCCACAAATTTAGATTAGTAGAGCTTTTCTGATGTTTCTGCCTTTGTCCTCTCCATTCACTGCCACTGTTTCCCCAACACACACACCCTTTTCTTTTCTTTCTTGCACTCAGCAGAGCCCTGGGCCAGATGAGGTCACCTCACCTGAACTTGGTGATTGTGTTGCACCTGCAGCACTCCACTCCCTTTGTAAGTCACTCTGCATCTCTGGTCAAAGCTGGACTTCTGGTCCTCCTACCCAGTCCCATGATCCTCCCCTGCTGCGGTCCCTAGGATCAACAACTGCACTGATCACAGCAATTACCAGGCCACTGTGACCCTATCATTCAAAGGCCATGCTGTTCACACCAAGTCCCACAGCTAAATGCCAAAACAGGCCTAACTCATTGGCTTCGTTATCTGATGGACAAGACTACTTACCAACCCTCTGGCCACTGGGTGGAGAACAACCCACTATCTGGCTCAATGCACCAGGGAAGAGAGCCCCCCCAGGAAACAAAGCAACCCTGTCTCTATGATGGGTCCTGTTTCCTCCACTGTGATACACACCCCACATTCCTGCAGTGCGGAGGGACTGGAGGAGCAGGCTGCTGAGTCCCTGGGAGTGCTGCCTTCCCAGCTGCAGTCCTTCAACACTTAACCCTCAGACCCCTGCCTCCCACTGTGTAGAATATCTAAATGGGGCTCTGAAGTAATAAAGTCGGTGATTCCTATCAATCCCTCCATCTGCCCCCAAAGAGAATCTATCCCATAAAAACCCCATCTGAAAAGACAAGCACTATAATATTATTAATCACAAGCATTTACTGAGCACTGACTCCTTTCAGGGCATTCGTAAGATGCTGGGGATTCAGAGAGGGCACAGACACTGAACCCACAGAGTTCCCAATCTAGTGTACATACAGTGTGTGTGTGCGTGTGTGTGTGTGTGAGAGCATGTGGGCATACTTCATTTCTTCCTGTGTCATAGGCTGATTCATTCACAAATAGATAATGAGTGTTTTAAGTGTCTCCATGTCAGATACTGTGCTGTAAGCTGGGCAAGAAGTATATTATCCCCATCCCATTAGCAGATTACAAAGCACCTCCACATACACAGTCTCATTTGATTTTTTTTAGGCCCCTGGAATGAAAGCTATTACAGCTCTTCCATCTTCCTAAAATGGAAAAGCTCTAAAACAAGATTATCATTTAATGTGAGGCAGTCATAGAAAAGCCTGATTAAGGTAACACTTCTTCATGATCACAGTGATAGAAGAATTTCTTCTGGCCTCAGCATTCTTGAACCTAACCCCTCTCCCAGAACTGCCCGTCCCCACACTGTCTACCCTCGGTGGGAGAGAGGGATGTAGTGGTTAAGACTCCAGCTGCAGTTCAATCCTGGCTTCAGCATTACTGGCTCCATATCTGAGAGCAAGTGACTTAACTATACCTCGATTGTTCTACCTTCCACAAAACACTAGAACGTGAATACAACGCGGCCAAGTTCTTTGCCACTTTATAACAAGGATCGCTTTTCCTCCAGTTTCCAATAACTTGTTTCTCATTTCCATCTCAGACCTCATCAGAATGGCCTTCACCATCCGTATTTCTACCAATGTTCTGTCCATGATTATTTATGTGTTCTCTAAGACGAAGGAAGCTTTCTCTCCAGCTCCCTTTTCTTTTTTGAGCTCTCACCAGAATCACAGGAAAATCCCTTCACAAGAAAATATTTGCAAACCATATGTCTGATATGGGGTTAATATCCAAAGTATATAAGGAACTCATACAACTCAATAGCAAACAATAATAACAATAACAATAATCCAATTAAAAATGAGCAGACCTGAATATATTTTTTTTTTCCCAAAAAGCATACAAATGGCCAACAGGTATGTGAAGGGACATTCAACTAATCATCAGGGAAATGAAAATCAAAACCACAACGAGATATCACCTCACATCTGTTAAGATGGCTATTCTCAAAAAGGTAAGAGGAAGTATTGGTGAGAATGTGGAGAAGAGGGATCTCTTGTGTGCTACTGGTGGGAGTGTAAATTGGTGCAGCCACTATGGAAAACAATATGGAGGTTTCTCAAAAAACTAAAAATAGAATTCCAGCAATCCCGCTTCTGGAAATATATCCAAAAGAAATGAAATCATGATCTTGAAGAGATATGTGCAGCCCCATGTTCACTGCAGCATTATTCATAATAGCCAAGCCACAGAAACAATCTGTGTCCATCAATGGATAAATGGATAAAGAAAATGTGGTGAATATATATGCAATAGAATATTATTCAGCATGAAAGAAAGGAAATCCTGCCAATTGCAATAACATGGATAGATTTTAGGGCATTATACTAAGTTAAATAAGTCAGAAGAAAGACAAATACCAGGCAATCTCACTTTTATGTGGATTTTTTTTTTTTAATGAACTAATAGAAATACTGAACGATGGTTGCCAGGGATTGAAGGCAGGAGAAATGAAGAAATGTTGGTGACAGGGTACAAATTTCCAGTTACAAGATGAGTAAGTTCTGCGGACCTAATATACAGCATGGTGACTATAGTTAACAATGTTGTATTATATACTTGGAAGTTGCTAAGAAATTAGATCTTAAAAAAAAGCAATTATGTGAGGTGATGAATGTGTTAAGGAACCTTATTGTGGTAATCATTTTGCAATATAAACATATATCAAACCATCACATCGTACACCTTAAACTTACACAATGCTATATGCCAATTCTAGCTCAATAAAGCTGGAAAAAAGCTTTTGGACCTCAAAACTTTTCCAGTCACTACCCCATCACCAGGTCCAAACCTGCTTCCACATTTTTACGTATTTGCTATAGCAGCATTCCACGTCTCGGTACCAATTTCTATCTTCGTCTGTTGAGGCTCTGTCACAAAATGGACTGAGTGGCTTAAACAACAGCTACTTATTTCTCGCAGTTCTGGGGGCTGGAAGTTCTGAGGTGGACGTGCTGGCACGGTCAGGCTCTCGGTGAGGCCCTCTTCCTGGCTGATGAATACCCATCTTTTCTTTGTATTCTCACGTGGCACAGAGCAGACAGAAAGGCAAGCTCTCTTTCATCTCTTCTTATAAGGGCACCGATCCCATCATGAGGACTCCATCCTCATCACCTATCTCCCAAAAGCACCAGCTCCAAATATCATTGTACTGGGGATTGTGGTTTCAACATATGAATCTAAGGAGGACACAAGCATGTGGTCCATAACAGAAGGCATACTTGTGTCCATTTTGTGGATAAGGAAAACAAGCCTTAGTTTAAGTCACTTGCTAAAGATCACACAATCCAAAACTTGTTCCTGATAATATTTGCCAAATCACAGTGAAACACCACTCACCAGGGCTTGCTAAGGTGGGGACCAGGATGCTAAGTATGATGACAGAAAAATAAGAATCATGAAATATTCACAGGAAAATCTAATTCCATAAATTCCCCAGTACAGAAATAGAAAAAATTTAAATGAAAATACTTGTAGACAAAATTAACAAATACATACTTCCATTTGTAATTAGCCATTTCATTAGCATAAAAACAATACTCTGAAATCTTTAAATTATCTTATTCTCTAATACATATTTCTGCAATCTGCTTTATGATACAAATTTCCTTAGCAAACTTGTTCAGAGAGAACATAAAGAATAATTTTGACACAGCCAGTTTTATTTAGATCAAATTGTAACTTTGCCCGTCTGAATTAATGAAGCTTGCACTAGTTTATTATTGTTGCTGTACCAAAGTACCACACATTAGTACTTAACACAAATTTATTGTCTTATACTTCTGGAGGTCAGAAGTTCAAAATGTGTCTCACTAGACTAAATTCAAGGTGTCATCAGGGCTACATTCTTTCTGGAGACTCTAAGGAAGGATCTTTTCCACATTCTAGAGGTTCCCCCCATTTTATTTTAGGGCCAGCTGATTAGCAACCTTAATTCCATGTGCAAACTTAATTTCCCCCTGCCATGTAAATTAACATATTCACACGTTCTGAGGACTAAGACATGGACGGACTTCTTTGAGGGGCCATTATTCTGCCTATCACAAGGCTTTTCTTATATGCCAGATGCCAGGGAGCAGAAACACTGGATGTTGAATGCTATGGTAGTAATATATATTGTCCAATGACCATGTTCAATCATGCCAGTGATCCTCACTTTCAAAAGGGACACTTCCCAGATGGAGGAAGGTAGTTCTTGACACCATACCAGGATATACAAAATAAATTGGATCCTAAGCTTTGATGTGAGCTCCTATGCCAAATGTGAGCAGTAAGACAAAAGAACAGGAGGTACACTGAGGAACCAATATATTCAAACAATAGATTTTTCTCATAAGGATAACAACAGAGAGATAACTTCTTTTTTTTTTTTAAGATTTTATTTATTTATTTGACAGAGAGAGAGAGACAGCAAGAGAGGGAACACAAGCAGGGGGAGTGGGAGAGGGAGAAGCAGGCCTCCCGCCGAGCAGAGAGCCCGATGCGGTGCTTGATCCCAGAACCCCGGGACCATGACCCGAGCTGAAGGCAGACACTCAACGACTGAGCCACCCAGGCTCTCCGAGAGATAACTTCTTTAGGTGAATGTAATATGTGAAAAGACAGATTTGCCCACAGGATGCAATTGCATTCGTGTGAAACGTGACAATAACATGGATAGATTTTAGGGCATTATGCTAAGTTAAATAAGTCAGAAGAAAGACAAATACCGTGCAATCTCACTTTTATGTGGATTTTTTTTTAAATGAACTAATAGAAATACTGAATGATGGTTGCCAGGGATTAATCAGCACTGAACATATTTCATTAAATTCAAATAATGATTATATGAAACACTAAGAAAGAAGAAGATTTTGCCAATACACCATAGCATGCCACTGATGTAAGCACGGATGAGTTTAGTAATGTTAAAATGTAAGAAAATCATCTTAGTATTGATGTAATAGGTTACTACGCATGCTTAATTACTGCACATACATAGATAAATCTGGGGAAGAGGAAAGAATATGGCAGGTTCTCTACCATTAAAAGCCTCAGAATGAGGTTAGAGAGAAAGATTTTACACATAAAACAATTAGAAAGCATACAAAACTGTATTTTAAAGTAATGACTGTGGAGTGTTGGAGCAGGCTCCCATTGGCTCTAATGAGATAACTGTTAAAATTTTCAGGAGTTTTGCAAGCCATTGTTAGCTTGAAATTGGCCATTGTGGGAGTATTTACACCACAGAAATTAACAAACACTATGAATCAGGGCTTTTTTTCTTTCTGGAAAGCCAGTTTACCAGCACACCACTAACTAATTTCAAAAGTAAGTAGCAAAATACATCACAGGAGCTATTAAATAAAATTGATTGATTATATGAGTCAACCTACAGAAGTATGCCTTACATAGTTTTATCCAGAAATTCATCTTCTATATGCAGTATTTGACCAAAGGGGCTCATATATCCATTCAACCACCTCCTATCCCCAACAAAAAGAACATGAGGACTCTAGCAAATACATTGACATTTTCAGTAGCATTTCAATCAAGAAATGTTATGCACGATATCTCTTTACATTGCCACAAATGGAAAGGTTCAACTCAGCTACCAATCTGGAAAACTGATTACATCATTTTATGCTCAACAAAATCAAATGAGACTTAGGTGAATGAGCACAGTTTTATTACTGAAGATGAAGAGCCTAATCGAGAGGTGCTTTGCATTTCAGAGGTCACTAAATCTGCAATTTGTAGAGTTTGACAGTGTTCAAGGAGGGCCTACATCAAACCTCCACTGCCAAGCAATGACAACCAGATGAAATGTTTCTGCAACTCACTTATCAAGTCCTTGTATTGGGAAAGCAAGTTAAACAAATCATAGGATATTGTGGTTTGATTGCCATTATGTTACAATTCACAAGCAATGGAGCTCTACCTCCTGACTTATATGCCTTTCTCACTGGCCATCAAAAAGATTTGTAAGAATCCACAGAATTTTAGCTCTATGAGGAAACTCATCATACTCAAGTCAACCAACTAAAACTAAGATTTTGAATCTCAGCAAGATTCTTAGCAAAGAAGTTAATAAAATCTAAATGGGAACAACTTCTCCAAATAAAATAACTGAGAGCAGCACAAATAACCAGAAAAATAAAGAAAAAATAAACTATGTAGCTTCCCATCACTGAAAACTGCACATCTGTCATTTAAGAGTGAGAAAATTTAAGAACAGACACCTTAACTCCTAATAGGTGCAATGATTTTCCTGTAGTTATTTAAGGCAAATAAATCTATATCAAATACTTCAGCCCACAGTAAATTTGATAGGATAGAAAAGGATGAGATTTGGGGCTAGAAGGCTTGAGGTCAAATCCTAATTCTACCCCTTACAAGGTGCATGACCCTGGTGAATTCAATTTTCTTTTTTGCAATTGTCACCATGAAGTCAAATGCTGTGACTGCTTCCTGAAGTGGATGATCTAAGTTTACTGGTCTGGAAATGTATTTACCTGGATCCACGGGATTATAGAAATGACCACATGAGGTCTAATCAACTCTCTCATTTTACATTCAGGACACTGAGGTTATAAAAGTAGGCAAAGCTCATCAGTAAACTCAGACCCAAGGACTCAAAAAGAAGATGCCAGAATGTCACAGGAATTCCCATAGAATTGTACCTTTCCCTTTCCTTGGGCCCTTGTCTCGCTACCTTGCACCAGAATTTCTTTTATCATGTTTGATCACTCCCTTTAGATTCATATAAGATCCCTCCGTGTATCCCTCTCACAAGTTGTACAGTGGTGCCGTATCTACAGTAAACACTTCACCAATATTTGTCGAATGAATGAGATTATAAATCAGTTAATGTAAACAAAATATACTGGTCCAATTCCTTGATATATATCCTTTAAAAAAAATCCATGTGTAAGGATCATAACCTCTCTTCTGCTTCAGGATAATAACTGAAAGTAGTTTATGTCAAAAGAGGTTCAAAAGCATGCTTTACATATTTTGGCTTTTTTAAAAAAATTCAGAGTGCTCAGTATGGAGGATCATGCTGACAATGTTAGTTTTGTTGTTTTGTTTTTGTCAAATAAATGCTTTGCAGTGTGATACAAAATTGCATTGAAAGAAAAGTTCCTAGGGAGGCAGGAAAAAAAGAAAAACCTTTTGAGGAAACTTGAAGGAAAGACCAATACAGAAGAGTAATTGACATAAGGGTCAATTATTTTCCAACCCTTTATAAGAAAATTCTTTGCCAACTAAAATTAGCCCATGAGTCTCTGCTGCCTGCCACTTTATAGAGGGTGATTGAACTAATATTATATAAATGATTTTATATTACATTCTTCATTCTTTTTATTTGTATCCAAACCTGCCAGATCTTAGCAATTATGCTAAATATTGATTTACAATTTCTCTCAGCTTATCCCAACGATGTAGACAGATGAGAACCATAATATTATTTTATTTATAGCCTTAATATGATGGTTTGAAGTGACTAGTAAAAACAAAACTAGTCTCCAACTGTGCTGACTGCTGGCGAGATAGTTTTGCAGTGTTCACAGATGAGGCAATAGGAAAACAGCGCATGGGAAGTCAGTAGGCCTGGGACTCCCTAAGGTGGACAGTTCCCAAAAGAAGAGGTTTGAGCCTTTAAGCTCTTCTCTGGAGACTTAAGAATTTCAATACTTTGGACAGAAAAAAATAAACTGTGGCCACTTAAAGAAATATGCATTAATAGAAATATAGTATGCAAGCCAAGGGAGATTAAGGAGGCTATTTGGAGAAAAGGTGACAGGAGGGAAAGTTCTAGAAACCAATAATTTTCATCACTAGTATTTATGGATCACTGAATGGTCTTGTAGTGCACACAGTAAACACTCTATATAACATGAGCTATATATTTTAATTCTCAAAACAACCCTGCAAAGTACTATTATCCACCCTCTTCACGGAAGAGTAAACTAAGGCATAGAGTGCTTGGATGAGCAGCTCATAACTAGTTAAAGGCAGATCCACAATTCAAATCAGGGACTGTTCTGCTTTAACCACTAAGCTGAACTGTGTTCTACAAGGTATAGTCTACAGTCCAAAGAGCTCAGCCTAAAGAAGAGAAAGCGTATAGGGGTCAGATAAGTGAATGGTTGACCTGTGAAAGATGCTAAGAAGGCAGGATGATCCCAAATGATGGTGGAAAGTACAGAGAGGACAGTTTGGCTTAATAAAAGGAACAACTGTTTAAAAGTCAAAGGAGTGGCCTTGAAGATGGTATGCCCAACGGGCCTGGGACTGGCCAGTTTTCTAATAGCCATGGAGGGTTTTAAGCATGGAAATATCATGACTAGATTATTCTACCACCAATATCCTCCTGCGGTGTCTTGAGTAGGCAGAGTATGGTAGTTAAGAGTTTCACTTCAAGTCCAATTTCCTGAGTTTGAATCTTAACTATTTAACTATCTCAGCTACTGAGTAGATTAGCAACAAGGGGCAAGGTACTTAACTTCCCTGTGCCTTATATTTTCCTCTGAAAATGGAAATAATAATAGTGCTATTTTCTAAAGTCATTTAGAGCATTAAATGAGTCATAGTAAAAACTTAGCAAATTACCTATCACATACTAAATGCTCAATGGATTTTGGAAGTTACCACTGAGTTGATGTACTTTAAGAATTAGATGCTAAAGATTTAAGGATGTGCTAACTAACCTATCATTTCATAAAACATACATATATAAAACCATCACACTGTACACCTTAAACTTAAATACTGTTATTTGTCAATTATATATCAATAAAGCTGGAAAAATTAAGCAAGAAAAAAAAACAAACAAAAAAGACTTAAGCAACATATGCTTTTCACGAAGATCAATATAAACACACAATAGCTGCCACTCACTGAGTCTCTACTATGTGCCAATATTCCTGCAAGGAAGGTATTTATTAGCCCCAATTTTTGAAAGAGGAAAGTGAGGCACAGAGTAATTAACTTTCCTAAGTCCCCATAAGGCACAACTGAGATTCAAACCTATGTCTCTCTGACCCCAAAAATATTCCTCTTTCTACTATAGCATGTTCATCTCTTATTTTTTTAATGAAACATTGATTTTCCTTGTGGAATATCATTCCTTTTCATTTAGAAGAACACACAAAAATAAGATGATTTTCAGACCGTTCCAAACTTTCAGAGACTTAAAGTCCTTGTTTGTGCCCCCTATGAAATGCTCTAACCTTCTGTCCACACTCCCCCGACAGTTTCTAAATTTCCTTGGACCTTGTCTCCCAGCTTGCTTCTTGAGCTCCCCTACTGCCTGAAATAGGATTTTGGGATATCTGGTTCCTGCCCCAAGCTCTTGCATTTGGTCCTGAAACTTCAGACTTTACCTTTTTTTCTTCTGTGGGCTGATCTCTTCACCAAGGACTGGAACCTCAATACCCCTCTACATAGACTGCAACCTCAGGTCGGCCTCACTCACTCCCTAAGCCCATTTCCTATTCTGGAAGATTCCAGCCTGGGCCAAAGCTCTAAGTCTCAAGTTTGACTGAGAGGAAAGAAAAATGTGTAGGAAAGAAAAATTTAACAGTGATAACCTTATATAAATCCCTATGAATTACGGTGAAAGAGCCATTTGCTGGTAGTTTGAGAGATTCCAGACTACTGATTTCAAGGGGAAGAAATATCCAAACTCACTTTATGAAGGTTTACAAGATGAACAGAAATAAATCTGAAATTAATTTGACCTAGAATTAAAGGCAAAGATCTTTCACTTAAAAAAAAGAACCAAAAAACCAAAACCAAAACAAAACAAACCTAGTGTGTATATTTAGTGTTGTATCTGAGGTTCTAAAAATGAGCAAGAGACAATAAGTGGAACCTAACGGCAAAACCAAATTTGAGGTATCGATTTCTCAGGCCAGGCCAGCTTTCACTTGGTTTTATAGCATCCTTGCCTGCTCCTAAGAAGATGTCAGCTCAATAAATAAGCAAATGTTGTCTCCTCTCACTTATTCAAAGTCATAACAGGCAACTACAATGATACTACAGGTTTCCCTGCTAACCGAAAGTAGAGTGTTCCTGTGAAGTCTTTCGTAAACCAAAATGGCGTAAAGCAAAGAAGCAATCACCATTGAATTACATGAAAACATTTTTGAGTATTCCCAGACCCAAGAAGTAACCTCCCGTAAGCATTTCTGATACCTTAGGACACATCTTGCTAATGAATGAGCAAACTAAATCAATATAAAGCACAGATACCAACAGAGAGTTCAAAGCTGTGGTGGCTAATGCCGACATGCTGAGTGTAGTTCCCAGAGAAAGTGCTTGGCGGGGCCACTCTTGCTGCTCAGAACGTGTGCTGCCTCCCTAAAGGCTCGCTGCAAACACATGCTAGACCCTATTTTGCTTTTCACCTTGATTTCTAAAGGCAAAAATCTTCTTCAGACTTCTTTCTGTTAGCAAAAACAGGTCCTCTATGGGTCTTTAGAAAAGTGGTTTAATGCAAACTTAGGAAAAGCAGGGGATATCTGTACCATGTACTTACAGAGTACTTTTTACTCTCTTTAAATGTTTCTGGATAGTGTATCTGTATGTATCTTTTATATATGTATCCAAAATTTTTCCCCAAAATTAATCTCTCCAGGAATGCCTTGTCCAATTAATCCAACTCTACATCTAGCTCAGGACTTCAGTGTGCAAGTTCTCTTACAGAAATTCAGGCTTATTTATGTACATTAGTACCTGTCCCAGTGCTACTAAGCACTAAGTTAACATATTTAACACTTACTATATGGGAGGCCCAGTGCTAAATGTTTTAGAGGATTTTATTTAATCCTCACAACCTACACAACAGACGTATTTTCCACATGGATGAAAAAAAAAACCAATCAAGAATCAGAGGGATTATGCAGAATTAATGTAGGGCCACACAATAGCCGTGTGACAAATCTGAGCTCAGATCATAGTATGGAGCTAGACAGCTAACTACTGACGCACTGTGCTGCAGGACACTGTGGACTGGTCCCAGAATCCATTCCCAAACCCTTCTCCTTTGTCTGTCTCCCACTGAGCTTGTAAAGGTCAATACACTCTTTCCCACACTCCCTTGCAGGTAGGCATGCCCACTAATGCAGTTCCGGTCAATGAGATATTAAAGGAAAGTGTTGGAATGTTCTGGAAATGTTTTCCTCCTTGATTAAAAAAATTCTTCTTCAGGCGCCTGTGTGGCTTAGTTGTTTAAGCCTCTGCTTTCGGCTCAGGTCATGATCCCAGGGTCCTGGGATCGAGTTCCGCATGGGCTCCTTGCTCAGCTGGGAGTCTTCTTCTTCCTCTGCCTGTCCCCCCGCCGCCCACTTGTTCTCTCTCTCTCTCTGTCTCTCTGACAAATAAATAAAATCTTTTTAAAATCTTTTTAAAAATTCCTTCTTTCAGCCATCTTTTTCCTTTCTGTTTTGGATGCTTTTATAAAAATATAATGACTGGATCTAGGGTAATCGTCTTGCTACCATAAGGAAAAGACCAAGAAAATTGTACAGGTAAGGACCCAAGTCCTGATATTACAAAAAAAAATTGAATCACCTACCTCCAGACTACTTGTGAAATAAATAATAAATGTTGTTATGGTTTAAGGCACTGTTTGTTTGGTTTTCTGTTACTTCCAGTTGAATGTATTCTTAACTGATATAATTACCCTACTGCCCTTGGACAGCAAAACTCAATGACGTTCAGTGACTTTTGAAAACTTTTTTTTTAAAAAAAGTCACTATTTAGGTTTTCTTCAAGAACTCAGATGAATTTCTGGAGCACAGTAAGTGCTTAAAATGGTAGCTTAGTAACTAGTACATACTCATACTTGGTAAATATTAATTGAATGAATGAGCAAATGTATTCTTGAAATTAATCACAAATGATCACTAACATAGGAGACTTATGTCAGCAATTATTGAGCTAAGTGCAGGGCATAGTCCTGAAGTACATGAAGGACCAAAATATGTAGAGAGGTATGGTCTCTACCCTCAAAACGTTTGTAGTTACAAGGGAAATATGAAGACAACTGGAATGCTATGAGGGAATTGCCCTCCTGGTACTTGTTGGTGTAACTTTAAAAACAGTACTGTCTTAGAAACAGCTTTTCAAACAATATAGTTTTGTCAGTATAGCTTTAAAAGTAGGATAATACATAGGAAAATGGAGAAAAACTATAATGACCAAAAAACCTAACTATGATCATTAGTGGGAGGATTTCAAGCAATTTTTCTTTTTTCTTTTATATTTTGCTCAAAGTAGAAATTTTTCAAAATACAGATAAATATAAGGAAGAAAATAAAAAATAACTTGTATACCTAGTACCTAGAGACTTGATATCCCCTCCAAGTCTATTATTCTCATTTACAGCAGATTATTTTTATTTGAATCTAAACAACAGAAACAATATTATTGTAAACATCTTGGAGCAAGCTATGAAGAGAGACAAGTTCTTAATATGAGAGCCACATAATATTCACAAATATAAAATATTATAATCCATGGCATATAGAGAATGTCAGATTAACTGCTACTATAAAACACTGATTCAATTCAATTTAAAATCCTTAGTTTTTAATGCTGTTTCATAACTACTATGTGCAATTTATATTGTCTGTTTAGTTCCCTGCTGTCTTTTCCTTTGTTTCAATATTTTGCCCTAAGAATTTTCATTAATTTATAAATGTTTATTACTATTATAAGAAAATAATAACAGTCACAGAAAAATGGATCACCAGCTTAAAATGTTCAATTTTCTATCCCAACTAGTGTAAGATGCTGAGAGGTAGGGAGTAATTTGATTACGAATCAGACTAAACAGAAAAGTTCAATACTTACCAGTAGAGACCACTGACTTATTATCTTAATTACTTCTCCTCACTAGTGCTTTAATCATACTTTCTGTTTGCTTTGAGTTTTATCTCCCTTTTCAACTTTTGGCTTCCAATCTCCACTCTTTATGAGCCTCATATTGTTAAATTATTTATTTCCAGTGACTACATTTCTCATAAAGGCCATCTTTAACTTTTGCAGGACCAAGTAATAAAGAGCATCAGCAGTGACAAACAGGTTGTATTAGTGCGGGAGGGCTGTCATAACGAAGTATCACAGACTGGGGGGCTTAAACAACAGAAACTTATTGTCTCACAGTTCTGGAGACTAGACGTCCAAGATCAAGTTGTCAACAGGGTTGGTCTCTTCTGAAAGCCATGAGGGAAAGATCTGTTCCAGGCCTCTCTCTTTAGCTTACAGATGGCCATTTTTTCCCCCTCTATCTTCACATGGTTTTCTTTCTGTGTGTGTGTCTATGTCCTAACCTCCTCTTCTTATAACAACACCAGTCATATGAGATTAATGACCCCACTGACCTCATTTAACCATAATTACTTCTTAAAGACCATATCTCAAAATACAGTCACATCTGAGGCACTGGGAGTTAGCAGGTTACATATGAATTTGGTTGGGGGTACAATTCAGCCCATAACACAAGCACAGTGAAAAAGACACCAATTGAAGTATGTAACTTGGATTTAGACATAAACAAGGAATATATTTCTTGAGTAAAAAGAAACCCACACTTTGATTCCAAATTATCTGTGTTGGCAAACAGAGATGGGTCATTGATGATCCATCCAATAGGGGAACAGATAATTCTGGATCCTACCATATCCAGGTAGGTAGTTTGGATGGATATGGAGAGGATAATGAAGCTCTCCAAAGAGATCCCCCAAAGCATTGGGCAGAAAAAGAAATTGCACCTCACAGTAATCTGCCCATAGACCAAAAAAGAGTTAACCATACAAAAGAGATCGGAAGACAAGAAGAGTGAGGGTCAGAGGAGACCCTAAAGAGAATGAGAAGTTATTAAGGAAGCCTGACCCATACATCTACACTTTGAAATGTTCTTCACTTTTAAAGTATGTGTCTTGTGGCTCAATATAAAAGCAATGCTTTGACAACGACTCTCAAAAAACTTCTAATCCTAATATTGACAGAATCTCAGTAAGGCATGATTTTTCAAGCTGCATCTACTGAACTTGTAACATCTTTTTCTCTTTTCTCTGGAAAGACATTAACCCAGAAAGGCAAGCTCTCAGGTGAATTACTTTAATCCAAATATATTTTCTAATACAACAACCTGCAGCAATGATGTTGTCAATGAAGGATGTGTTCCCTAATTGGAATTCTTGGAAGAGGAAAGTTATTTAGAGCTTCTAGCTAGTAAAAAAACCAAATGGCTTCTGATAAGTTAGAAACCAGAGGTATAGTGGAATCCTACCTAACATTTGGGTTGACTTTTTTAGTTAGCACAAGATGCAAATGTTTTATACGGTAAAAAATATTCTTAAAAATCATGAGCTTAATCCATAAAGTACGATAGTCATGGTTTTGTGTATGCCGCACCACTCAGTAATTCTTTGTATGCATAAGTTTCAGAACCACAGAGGTAGGCCAAAGCAAGGAACTAAAGAAAAATCAAAATGCAGTGTCTATACACTCAAGTAAGTCCCCTTTGAGGGCATTGCCCAAGTCTTATTCCATGCAATCAAGACCAGTAATTGATCATTCAAACCAAAAATTAATTTAATGAGGTAACTATATATAATACATTTACCTTAAATAGTTTATTTTAACTGAAAGCATAAATGTCCGTCAGTTCACTATATTTATTTTTGTTTGTAGTGCCAAGGGTTTTACTTTGTGACTCAAATGATTGTCCTCTTCCCTTCTCCTTTTGAAAAATATAAATCATATTCATAATGTATCACTTGGGACTTCAAGTTTAGGGAAAGGTGACGAAGATGCTTGCAAATCTATATGAATATTGAATCCTAGATTTTTTTTCTTTTTTACAGGTTTTACCCCCACCTAATTAAACAGTTTATTTTAAACCCATGGACATTTACGGAATCACTCCAAAGCCTACACTATTTTCAACTATTTGTGGGGGGAACTGAGTAGGTCATTGGCAGGAAAGATCCAATAATTCAATCTGCATACTACTTCTATTGGTCTGTACCAAAATTATTTATTAAAATTAAAAAGATTATTTCAGTACTATATTCCAGAATCTAAAATTTCATCGAAAATGGCATCTCTGGAAACTTAAAAGTCCTGAAAATACATAAACAACCAGACCCAGATTATTTGAGGCTGATTCTGGGTTTGAAAATTGGGTCACAGAAGTTTTATTTTCTTATCTCCCTGAAAAACTGTTTGTAGTTATTAATAATCAAAATAAGTTGGGGAAGTCTCCACTTTTCGCAGTTAGAGAGGCCTTCCTTCAGCAGAGATTTTGAGAAAGGAAGTGGGGTGCTACAGTAGACTGCATCTGACAGTGCCCTGTTCTCTACACAAGAAGTGTACATACTGGGATATGCACATTCCTAGGATACCTAAAGACTTTCCTAAGGGAACTTTCCTAAGGGCAAGGATAGTTTTAGGGGAATTAATTTCTAGACCCTCTAGTTTCTTCTGTGCTCTCCTAAAACTGATCTGACTGCAAATGCACTTCCACACCATATTGATCCATACCCCCCTTCCCTTTTATAATCACCTTTCCATTTTTACAAAAGAAAGGCACACCTCTCACCACCCAGTGTCTTATTAGGGTGCACTAAACTTAGAAGGATATCTGAAAAGTAAAAGGACTACCTGAAGTATTGCATAGATGTTAATACAACAAGTGCTTTCACGACTGGGCAACAGATATGATTGCAAGTAATGTCCAACCCTCTGCTTTTAGCACAAGTGAAGGATCACATTTGAAAGATCACTGAAAACATTTTTTGGCGATAGATCACTGTGTGATTTTTGGCAATATAACTCTGAAGAAATTCAAAGAATTGAGTGATGTTGTACAAACAAATCCCTTTCCAATCCCACCTATGTATGTGAACAGGTTTGTTAAGCAAAGGGATAAGAGATGACATCCCATCTATAACAAAAAGAGCAGATTCTATAATAGATGATCGGAGAAGAAGTCAAGACAAATGAACATATTCAATTCACCTCGTTTAGTCAGAAACAATTTATTCCTGAAGTTAAATTGTTAATATGTAACAGGAGGGTGAGTAGAAACTACCCAATTTGAATTCAAATATTTAATGACTTCAAGTCTGATTTTCTGTGTGACAAAGATAATTTTGGTGGTGGGAGAGTGGTGAGCAACGAACAGACTAGAATGTTACTATAGCCATATAAATCACTACACTTTGCTAGGAAGGCAGAGACACCACAATAAATCTAGTTAGCATTCATCACCACACAGTTACAAATTCTGTGTGTATAAGAACTTTTAAGATTTACTCTTTTAGCAACATTCAAATTTAAAAAAAAAATAGTCTTATTAGCTATTATCACCATGACGTGCATTACATCACCATGATTTATTTATCAACTGGAAGTTTGTACCTTTTGACTCCCTTCACTCATTTCACCACCACCCTCCCTCCACCCAGCCCCGTCTCTGCCAACTGCCAATCTGTTCTGTTCTCTGTATCTATTAGTTCATTTGTTGTTGTTGTTGTTGTTGTTATTGTTTTGGATTCCACATATAAGTGAGATCATACAGTATTTGTGTTGATCATTTTGCGGGACATAACAAATATCGAATTATTATATCATACACCTGAAACTAGTGTTATATGTTAATTATATCACAATTTTTAAAAAAAATACCCTGTTGAGCCAAACAAACAAAAAAGGCAGAGACAAAGTGCAATGAGAACTCCAATTGTAAATGACATGGTGGGTTGATAATTTGTTGTCACTTTTGGATATATATATATATATATCCACTATCTAAAAATTGACAGTTTTACTCCCAGCAGTTTTCACCTGCCTTTGATGAAGAAGGACTGAGTTATCAGCAAGTACTAGGGATGGGTTAATTCTTTCTATACCACACTTCAGTATACAGATGGTCCCCAACTTACAATGGTTTGGCTTATGATTTTTTGACGTTACGACGGTACATAAATACGACCCAGGAGAAACCATTTTGAATTCTGAATTCTCATCTTTTCCCAGGCTAGCAATATGGGGGATGATAGCCTCCGGTGATCCTGGGCAGTGGTAGCTCCCAGTCAGCTCTAAGTCACCAGGATAAAAAACTGATACACTTAAACTGTCCTGTATGTACCCAGATAGTCATTCTGTTTTTCACCTTCGGTATATCATTCAATAGATTGCATGAGATATTTACCACTTTATTATACAACAGGCTTTGTATGAGATGATTTTGCCCAAATATATAGGCTAATGTAATTGTTCTGAGCACGTTTAAGGTAGGCAAGGCTATGATGTTCAGGTTCCGTGTATTAAGCGCATTTTGGACTTATATTACAATGGGTTTATTGGATCGTAACCCTGTCATAAGTCGAGGGAGATCTGTACTCCGCCAGTACAGAAACATTTGTTTACATTAAAAAGACATATAATAATAAGTCTAAATTTTTAAAAATAAGTGTGTCTAAACCTTGGAGCAATCTTTCCAAGCATACATCTTCTGCATTTTTATCTTGTCATAAACCATAATGCTCCCCATTCTTCCAATTCCTTAAAGCAAATTTACAGATGAGTGTGACTATCTCTACTTAGAGCCAAGCTTATCTTTCACACAGGGAGTCAACTTCACATGGATTCAGTGATGATCCTTTGAAGGAGTTAGAAGAGCTGTATCATTTCATCCTCATGCAGGACTGAGGGGTATAAAATCCCCATTCCACCTCCAGGACTAGAGTGCAACCCACAGACACGTGCACGCGCACAGAAAGAGCAACCCAGGGTGAGATTTAGCAAACCTGAGGGACTATCAGTTGAAATTTTCCACTCTAAAACAATTGCATCAGAGATGGCAGTGCCAGGAGCCGTGTTTTATAGTTGACTTCCCCCAAATTACGATGCAGCTCAGATTCAAAGTCTCTATTATAATCTTTGGCAGAAGTTTTTAAGACCATTTTTATTTACTCCAAACTCTATCTGAACTAAGTCAGCACAGGCCCTTTGCAATTTTTACATCAAGTGTTTCAAGCTGTAATTAAATGAGCAGTGGAACTCCAAGGAAGCACCGAGAGAAAGCATCAGGGCATCACTTATTGATTGGTGGAATTTTAGGGATTCGAAATTTCTGTTTTATTGTACCACTGCACTTCATTACCATTTATCCTTAAAATGTAATAAGTACAAACTGCTTCAGCAATGATGGAAAAGCTTTCTCAGCTTTAATGAAACCTTTTATTTGCTACTGAAACTTTTATTATTTCCAAATGGTGGCATAGGCAAGAAAAATAATCCCTACTTATATTGACGAGAAACTTCAGCAATTTGAATAATTTTGTTCTTGGATGAATTCTAAGGCATTTAGAGTTGTTATTCTTACGTTTATTGTTTTCATTTACTTTTGATGAACTAAAAACAAAAAAATTACACATATACACGTTGCTACAAAATAATTTTCTAATTATATATCAAAATGCTAGATAGCCATGTACAGCAATCACTTGTCAGATGTTGGTCTGATCTGGATAGGAATTTCTACATATCTAGGGCTCCAATACATCTCAGCTATTGGCCATGAGATGCAATGCAGTGTAATTGCAAGTGCACAGGCTGTGAAACTGGATGGCCTGGTTTTGCTTTGCAGCCCTGACACCTGCCTACCTGTGAGATCTTTCGAAATTTTCAGACCTTAGTTTCCTTCCCTGTGAGAATGAGGGTGACTAGAACCTGCCACATGAAATGGGTGGGAAAATTAAACGAGGTATATCATGTGAAGCATTATTTTACAGCATGGCACATGGTAAACACTTGTTCAGCTCTAGTATGCTTTTCATATGTGAATACGTCCACCTCCAGACTGGAGGGGGTGTCAGAACACACCATTCATTCAACAAACATTTACTGAGCTTTACTTTACGCAGAACAAGGTCCTAGGTAAAGGAGGCACAAAGATTAATAAGATAGTGCCTACTCTCCAGGAGCTTACAATTTTAGTGCAAAATTATTGTTACCATCTTAATATCTTTCTCGAAGAGTACCATGAAGCATACTCCCTCCCTAGATCATAAATTTTCCTTTTTTCCAATGTGCTTGGAACTAACGGAGCTTCAGAAAAATTTCACTTCAGTTTCTGAAATCTTAATCATGCACAATTTAATAAGCAGCTACAGGTTTTTCCACATTTTAAAATGGATGATTAAATGGCCTAATAAGATTCTAACTTAGCCAAAAACTTGAAAAACATAGGAAGACAACCATGACTGACACATTCATTTTCCCGAATGTGGACATACTGCAAACAGCAGCTGCAGAAAAATAGGGCCATTTACATCCCACATGACCCACGGCTAACTAAAATTGCACAGGAGTTCAGCATCAAAGTGTTAAAGTACCTAAACTAAATTCAATTTGAGATAAAATGAGAAGAAGCTTGTTTAGTCGGAGCTACACTGCTTTCCAAAAAAAGTTCTGAAATTGACTTCCAACATGGCACCTTGTATACCTCTAGTTTTTCAAACATTCTGTTCACATCATTACACTCAGTGAATTCATTAAAAAATAAAATCTTGAAGTTCGACTATAAATCCTAAACACAATGACTAATGTGGTATTTCAGACATCACAAACTCCAAATGATCTTAAATATGTTGTCCTCTACTAATTTGCTGCTCTTGAAAATGTGCAATAAATCCAATTAAAAAGGAAAACATTTTCAAATTAGTTGCAAGATCAACTAGAATATGATCTGCTTACTAGATGTATCATAATAAAAAAACCACCTAATATGCATTACATTGTTTAATTTAGGAGGACATTGGATATTCTCCCTTCCAACAAAAGGACCAAGACCTTTTATTTCTTAAACAACATCCAATAATGACTGTGTTAACTTTCTAGAATAGATTAAATAATTGCCAAATACATCTTCTGAGGAGGCACCCTGCCCAAAGCAACAGGAGATCATGTGTAAACACACAAGGACACAATTCTTTCCTTCTCTCCTTCCTCTTCAGTATCATACCACCTTCCCTGGTCAAAACCCTTTTAAGGATCCCTATGACCCTGAAATAAGGGGCACCCCTCACAGTAGAACCTCCCTCGACATTAAATCAACTCACACCTCGTTTCTCTGCAAGACGCCACAGTGAAAATTTTTCTCTCGTTCCCAAAGCTCCAAACGAATGCATATTTTGGTGACCTCTACTTTTGCATTCAAACACACATGTCCCACGCCATGGGATCTTTTTGATCCCAGCTAACGTCCCTGCTTAATGTATGCGTTTTTCACATCCATTTTTTAATCCTTCCAGAGTGAAAATTTCAAAGAGGCGAACGTCGGTGAAAGAAGCGAGGAAAGGGAGGGAGGAGATAGGAAGCCTGGGATTTCTGCCATCCTCAGCGCAACCCAGAATCCGTATTATTTGTTTCTTCTTCCCCAGCCTCCCTCTCGCTTCCCCCTCTCGCCCCTTCCCCCGCAGCAGGAGGGAGGAGGAGGGGCCGCTGGCTGAAGCCGCCACCTGCCGTGGGGTGGAAAAGCTCCAGTTGTCACTTACCCAGCCGGGTGAGAATGGCTCATTTTTGCAGGATCCCTTTTGGACCCCGCGGCAGGTGCGGAGGTCGGGTGCGCGGGGCCCTGTGCGCGCTGGCGCAGCGACACTTGCGCTCGCAGGGTGGCTCCGCAATGCGGTCGCCCGTGCGCGGGCCACCTGAGCTGGGCCGCCGCCGCCGCAGAGCTGCCCTGTGGCCTCCCGGGCCCCCACTCGCTGGCGGTATCCATAGCCTCGCGGTTGCTAAGGGAGGAGGGAAGGCGAGCGCGGAGGTTCTGGAAAGGCCCAAGCGCTGCTGGAGCGGAGCCTGGGGAAGCTGCAAGGGCAGCTCACTTTTTCTGGGTCCTAATGTGGGAGGAGACCCAGGCCGCTGCTCTGTTGCCCTGGGCGCGGGTTCCCCAGGCACCTGTAATCTGGAAACAACACACACACACACACACACCCACTCACTCACTCACTCACTCACGCACACCCATTTAGGCTGGTGTGCTTCCTGCTAGGCCCTGGGGAAGGAAGGGCTGGGTGGTGGCTGCAGGTAAGGGTAATGGAAGTCCAGAGCTGCTCCACGGTGATGTATGGGCTTTCAGTTGTAAAACAGTCCCTAGATTGCAAGTTCAAGGGAAAGAAAGAGGTCTTTCTCAATCTGTTTGGGGTTTTGATTTTGATTCTGATCTCAAAGGCATGGCAATCCCTTCATTTCCTCTTTGGAAAATCTCCATCCTTGCTCCTACTGAGGTCCCCACTCCCAGCAGGCAGTGCCCATAGGTCTGAAGTTCAGAAGGTGGGACGGTGCAGTTTCTCAGGAGCATGCTAGAATCGCCCTTGTATGAATCCAGCACAGAGAAGGCAGGGCTTCCGTGAAGAAGCCTGGATTTACAGGAGAGGCCCTTGGTGTGGAGGAAGCTTAAAGCACTGGACTTAGATGACCTTTCCCGCGTCCTGTTTTACTTTGTCAGGTTGTTTGTTGCAGGACTTGATCTCTGGCCTCAGCTTCCTCCTGTGTAAGGGACAGGCTGGACTGAGTCACATGGTGACTGAGCCCTCCACGGATCTCCATTCTAGCTCAAACACTTGCAGGCATTCTGCTTTCCCACACATCATAAAGACCCACTGAGCATGTCAGAGTCCGGTTTCCTTCACTTGATATTCAAGGTCCCTCATCACTGGACCCCTGCATCCCTCATCAGTCCCACTGTGACCACTTTCTCCCCCTCTGCTACCCTTACCTCTAGCAAAACCAAATCTTGAACCATCCTGTGAATGGGAACATACTCCTTCCCTTAACCACTGGACTAACTTCTATGCATCTTTCAACACTTACCTTGCACACCACCTTCTCTGATGTCCCCAGGTGTGCTGATGACTCCCATGTCTGGGGCCCCGCTCTCCCTGGGCGTACCTCTGTTTTACACCCCCACTCTGCACGACTGCCCTTGCTGGCAGATGGCTGTCTCTTCTACTTGAACGTGAGCGCCTCTAGTTCATGTGGTACATGGATTTTATTTCTCAGTCTCCTCAGAAGCAAACAGTAGTGTTCAACAAACATTCGGTGTATAAATGAAGGAAACAGATTTTTTAAATCTTGTCAAAGTGGTAGTCTTTTTATTGACCACTTACTCAATGCTCTCCTCAGCCTTTTATGATCATTATCTCATTTAATCCTCCTCTCTATTCTGTGAGGAAGGTTTTCTCCTCCATTTCACAGCTACCCAAGCTAAGACACAGAGGAGCTAATTATTTTGCTTGAACTCTACAATAGCTCCTAAGTGGAAAAACAAGGATTCAAATCCAAGTCTCTCTGATTCCAAAGCCCACAGTGTTGTTTTTTAACAATGACAACATTCCTTCCCCCATGATTCCTGTGAGTTGCCGCAGGGGTCAAATTTCCTCCGCCATCAGAATTTTCTGACCTGAAAAATCAGAGCCATCCCAGCAGGGGGAAAATAGAGTTCTAGTTCAATGGCTTAGATCCTGAGACTGAGGACTCAAGGCTGCTTTGGGGACCAAGGCTAGAGCTAGAGAAAAGCAGAGGTTGTCAAAGAAAAAAGATGTGAGATGTGAAAGTGGCATCTTACGCTTCAACAAGGAAGTTCTATAGATACCTAATCACTGTGCAGCCACAAATGGGACTTGAGCCAGACCTGCCCCATAGATGTCTACTCCTACTGCCTGTGGTTCCTATTTGATGGTGTCCTTCTTGCTCCCTGTTAACTACATTTCACCTGGATAAAAATTGGCCAGGAGGGAGGGGGTACTAGAGAAAGACATTATAATTTGCCCAAGCGCTGCCAACCCCTAAGGATGGTGTAAATAATATAATCTCATACAGGTACTAGTTGTTACATATTAATTCATTTGTGCAAATAGAAAATGGTATTTGCTCACTGGTGGAATGAGAAAGGAAATTAAAATACACTATGTAGATACTCAGGATTCTGTAGAAAAGAATCCCTGGCACTCAGCAGACAGCAAGGTACTCTCGGCAGCATGTACTAATTCATAAATGGGGTTTGAGTTCTCCACCCCTGTGAGCTGCACAATTTCACATCCCTGATGAAAACTGCAAGGAAGCTACTAATTTTCACTTCAGAAAATGCTCACTGTGAAATTGTATTGGGAATTTAGCCAGAAAGAATTTTTATGTTAATTTCTAGTATGGAGATAGAGAAAGGGAAAAAAAGGAAAAAAAGAAAAAAAAAAACTAAAACTGTTTCAGAGACCAAATAGTCACTGGGGTCATTTTCATTTTCTCACAGGTAAACAAGTCCCCAGATGTCCCCAGTAGTACCATAAATTTATAAAAAGATTTTTGTTTTGTAGAAGACCTGTGGGGCTGGGGTTGGGGGCAGGAGACAAGCAGATCTCCACTTTGGTTGAACAGGAGCTACACTTGGGAATCACAGATCTAAACTACCAGTGACCATCTCCTAGGTCAGGGGTGGGATATCTATGGCTCAAGGGCCAAATCCAGCCCCCTGCCTGTTTCTCTACAGTCCACAAGCTAAGAAGAGTTGCTATATTTGTAAATGGTTCGAAAAAATCAGAAGAAGAATATTATATGATACATGAAGATTACACGAAATTCACGTTTCCATAACCTTAAATAAAGTTTTAATAGAACACAGCCACACCCATTTGTTTATGAATCATCTATGACCACTTTGGTGCTATGAAGGCAGAACTGAGTAGTTACAACATCAACTCATGGCCCACAAACGGAAAATATTTACTATCTGGCCCATTACAGCAAAAGTTTATGTTGTTACTGCAATCAGAAAGGTAATTGACCTTTCGAACTCTGAGAACAGATACCACATCTTTCACCATTTTATCCGAGCACCTGTCACAGTGCCTCTCACAGAGTAGGTGCTCAAGAAGCAAATGAGGGAATCCACAAATGGTTGGGAGGAACACGTCTTCCCACGGGTTTATCTTTCTCCCACAAATAAAGGTGAAGTCATCCAGACTTCTTCCCAGATAAAATTACTATGCATGATGATCTGATGTCACCCAGGGCTACTTTCTTTTATCAACCCATATAACACCACAGTCAGTAAGGTAAGCATCTCATCAGGTCCCAATTGTGCAGATGGTTAAGTTTGTAAGAGTGCTCCCTGATACCTTACATCCTCCAACATTAGCTTAGGTCACTCAAAGCTACAGCACTGAGAAGCTGGAGAATGAAAAGCACCTGCACAAGGACTTAACTTCAAACCTGACTTGTTTTCCAGCCTTCCCTAATAAGCTTCCCTAATTAGCTCAATTCCAGTAAGCCACTTAGTGAAGCATGGCGTTAGGGATAGGAAAGGCTGAGAGAGCATGTACGACAGAGTGACAGACTTAAAGGGATATCCCTCATTCAGAGTTCTGAGTAACCCAGACAGGCAAGATGTCTCCAGATCCTTCTATTCCTACTTATGAGTTGGATTGAATCCGCAGACAGATCAATTGAATTGTAGTCAATGAACTTATGTGGTGGCCACGGGAAATCAGTGGTATTTACTACACCCGAGGTCTCAAAGATGACCAGAACTCCTGTCTGCCCTCAAGCTTGAAGGCTATCGGCTCGATAGACATGTGGGCAAAGAATGACAAAGTGCTAAGTGCTATGATGGAAGTACGCAAAAGGTGCAGTAATGGTGCCTTTTAACTAATGCTCCTGTCCTATCCTCATCCCCCACCACTTCCAGCCATGTTCCCACTCTTTGTGATGCTGAATATCACTTCTCAAGGAATCACATTATTATTCTCTCTAGTCTTGACACCCCGATTCTTCCTCACCACCCTCTCCCAGGTATTATATACCAGGAGAGGAAAAAGATTGGCCTTAATGGAGGAGAAGAGAAGGAAAAGAGAAAAACATAAAGGCTACTGGGGAGGCATAACCATGAAGAAATCTGCAAGAAAAATAAAGGATATTCATTATTTTTATTGTTTTCGAGTAATTATATTACTGATAAATACATTCTCCAGCCCTACCCCAAAAAAGTTTCTCTAGGGAAGTCAGAGAAAAACTCACGGAGGAGGCAGTTCTTACAATGGGCCTTAATAGCTGTGCAGGAGTTGGCCCGGTGGATGGGGCCTGGGGAGAAGAGCTAACAAGCTAACACCTCCCTGCTTAAGCTTCTCGAGCAACAGTGGACTCAGTCAGTGTCTACAGACCCTGTTCTCATTCTTGTAGCCCAAACATTAATGGAGGTTGTGATCTGGAATAGAAAAAACGAAGAGGAGAAAAGGGAGAAAAGGTAGGAAGGTAATGGCTTCATCAAGGAAATGGGGTTTGAACAGGGCTCAGTTGTGTCAAGCCCCATCTGTGGGGTCACCTCCCTTTCTGAACACTTTGCTCGATTCCTCCCCACATCCCAGAGGCAAGGAAGCATGACCACACAATGGGGAGGGTAATAACTGTCAGGTCACTGATCCCAAAGGAAGAATGTTCTCAGTTGTACCAACTGTTCTCCTCCCAACTTTCTCTAAGAACAGTAGCTCAATAATGTGACTGGTGAAAAGAAACTGAAGAGCAGGAATTTCATTTATTACCGCACATCTGTTTTCCGACAGAGCAAATAGAACATTCCACATCCTCTAGCCTTTAAGAGCACCCATCTCTAAAAAACTTTACAGCTTCATTTGGTTTAAATAACAATGGCCTTGGCTCTTCTGCTGAAGCAGAACGGTACTGGTCTTCCAGAATGCCGGCATCGCAAACTGCTGACTGAATTATCTTGTTCTCCTCTTCTCTACAGCTAGAGGGACAGGGGGAACTGTAACTCCTTGCATTGGGTCGTATAAACAAAACTGCACTTCTTTTTTTTTTTTTTTAAAGATTTTATTTATTTATTTGAGAGAGAGAGAATGAGAGACAGAGAGCATGAGAAGGAGGAAGGTCAGAGGGAGAAGCAGACTCCCTGCCGAGCAGGGAGCCCGATGCGGGACTCGATCCAGGGACTCCAGGATCATGACCTGAGCCGAAGGCAGTCGCTTAACCAACTGAGCCACCCAGGCGCCCCAAAACTGCACTTCTTAACCTCAGGTTGGAAGTACATTCTCAGCTTTGAGCAGAAGACTGGGATTGTTCACATGGGAGGTAGGTGATAGTCAAGCTCACAGAACAAACCATCTAAACTATAGTAACTTTTAAAATAAAAACGTAGCTTTCTTACTTACAAATTCATACTGTAACTCAGATTGAGAAAGTGCTACCTGATAGGGTCCTGAAGAAATATTGACTAGATAAAGATATTTTTGGTAATTAATCTAGTAGTTTCATGTAAATAAGCACCCCTAAAGGAGTTTGAGTATGCTTTCACTAATGATTGCTCAAGCCAACAGTTTCTCCCTAAGAGCACAAAAGTTAAAAAAAAACTTTCATCATTGTTGGAGGGATCAGAAATTCTGAATTAATGAGACTTATCCTATTGTGACAAAAGAAATGCAAGTGTGGATGAAGCATCAAAAAACATGCAAAACATGCACACAGGAAAACCATTCTGGAGTGGGAGCTGGAGATCAGGATTATCCACCCGTCAACCTGCAGGAAAACCCAGTGCAGTGAAAAAAAACAGCTCCTGAGCTGTATAAATGCATTTGGAAAGAAAAACGTGGCAATTCCTTGGGATATGTACAGTTCAGTAACACAACCCCCACTGCTGGCCCAAGATCAGAATTGTGGGATTCCTCCCTTCCTTCACATTTTTTTTTAAATAAGTTTTTCTCTCATTCAATAAAGACCACTTCAGATTCCACATTTGGGTTGAGCAGGAGGAATCGTGACTGCAGGGTTGATTGTCTGCACCTGTGCAGGGCTGTCTCCACAGGGAGCTTTTTTTTTTTTTTAAGATTTTATTTATTTATTCATGAGAGACAGAGAGAGAGAGAGAGAGGCAGAGGGAGAAGCAGGCTCCCAAGGAGCGGGGAGACCGATGCGGGACTCGATCCCAGGACCCTGGGATCATGACCTGAGCCGAAGGCAGATGCTTAACCATCTGAGCCACCCAGGCGCCCCCTCCACAGGGAGCTTTTATCCCTGAGCTAAATGGTTGGTCGGGCAGAGAGGCTGGAGAATGCTCTTTTGAGCCCAAGTTCCACAACACTGGAAACAGAAGCACAAAATGTCATGGCCTCGTCCCTCCGATGTGCCCTATAGTCACACACAGCAACTGAGGCTATTTCCTCAGCTGTAAGCCAAAGGGTGGGGGGAGGGGAAGCAAAGTTATTTTATTTTATTTTATTTATTTATTTTTTTTATTTATTTGAGAGAGAGAGAATGAGAGACAGAAAGCATGAGAGGGAGGAGGGTCAGAGGGAGAAGCAGACTCCCTGCCGAGCAGGGAGCCCGATGCGGGACTCGATCCCGGGACTCCAGGATCATGACCTGAGCCGAAGGCAGTCGCTTAACAAACTGAGCCACCCAGGCGCCCCATTTTTTTTTAAATTTTTATTTATTTGAGAGAGAGAATGAGAGACAGAGAGCATGAGAGGGAGGAGGGTCAGAGGGAGAAGCAGACTCCCTGAAGGGGAAGCAAAGTTGTTAACACCAGGGTCTGCCATGATGTAGAGAAGCATCAGCAAGAAGGGACAGGAGGTCAAGAGGAGAAAATGCAGCTTTACTGACTTAAAAGGCAACTAAATGACAAAGAAAGAGGCAAAGTCTTAAATGGAAGGTACTCACTCAGTTCCAATTATCCATAATCACAAAAAGTAGAAAACCCATAAATCCCCTTCATTTTGCTTGGCTTCATGCCTTTGCACTTGGACTTGAGCAGTCACATCTAGGTGATATTGTAAATTGTGAGCATTTTCTTTAGATGTACCAGTATGGCCATGTTATAAAGAACAGCTTTAAGAGGAGGTAAGAGGTTCCGGCTCCCCTATTTTGTCCATGTTTAAGACGGGGACCTGGGTTTGAATTGGAATTCTGGCACTGTGGAAGGTGTTCCTGGTTACCAACGTCTGGTTCTTGTACACTTCAGGATACAAGAGAGGCTGGCATGTCTCCATCATCTTGAAGTTAGGCAGGACCATAGGACTTGCTCTGGCTAATGAAATGTGAGTGGAAAATGATCTGTCACTTCTGGGTAGACTATTTTAAGAGCTTGGGCC
This sequence comes from Leptonychotes weddellii, assembly GCF_054177405.1. Lineage (NCBI taxonomy): Eukaryota > Metazoa > Chordata > Mammalia > Carnivora > Phocidae > Leptonychotes > Leptonychotes weddellii. Next base: position 56,664,457 of record NC_138372.1, read on the forward strand.
GATTCTCTGTCTTCCCCTGGGCCCAGCAACCAGCAGACTTCCAGATGGTGGCACTTTCCTCAGCCTGTCCTCCCAAGTGAGGACAGCATGGAGCAGAGCCCCCCTCCCCGCCTCCCCGCCCCAAACCCCAGATGGACAGGAACACAGATGAGCAACAAACCTTTGCTATTTAAAGCCACCGAGATCTGGGGGTTGTTGGTTATCACAGCAAAGCTGGACTATAGTGATGAATAGGCTATATAATAGTTCCATGACTTGGGGAAAGCTACTGATAGTAGCTATCCCTCAGTCTTCTCATCAGAAAATGATGGAGGCCTGGTATATAGTGAGCACTGAGAATATGGTGACTTGTTCGTCTTCATAACAATCTACATCTTAAGAACTACCTACACCAAGCCAGTCACTATCTTCTCTATACATACATCCTCTCTCATCCTCAAACCAATCTTGTAAGTTAGGTGTTACTGATCTTTTTTATAAATGGTGAAACCAGGCCTCAAAGAGGTTTACTAGCTCATTGAATGTCGACCAACTTGTAAGTGGAACCAGATCTTTCTGATCCAGAGCTCTTGCTTCCTCCCCTAAAAGTTATTTCACTTCTAAATAAGTGAAAACTTAGTTATAGTATGTTAGTAATTAAGATAAACACCTTAGATTTAAAGAAACAAATAAGAAAGGAATAGATCATTTGGAGTTTAAAATCATCATTTTCTTCAATACACATAAGATCTTTCCTACTAAATGATTTGGTTTTAATGATCCCGGCTAAAGCCATACCTGGCAATTCCTAATCTGGGGTTCCCAACTCCTAAGGGTTTATTAAGGTAATAATATGGGTTTGCAAGCTATTCTCAGGATTTCCATGTGTCTAGAAGAAATAATATATTTCCAGAGGGCGAGATGACCAAAGCTAAATAAGTTTTCCTTTTTTTTTCTTTTTTATCTAATTTATAATGGGTCATTTCATTGTGGTACATTTGTACATTGGTACAATGTACAATATGCTTTGGTCCATTTATGATGATTTACAAGGGCCACTATTGATGCTTATGAATTGATAAGAAAAAAAAGTAGATCTAAAAATGTTATGGTGTTAAGCCATAAACTCAAATCTTTGGATAATTTGGGAAAATAATTTCAAATAAAATATTTTTGTATCTATGACATTAATAAACTGCATTTTATATAGATTTGTGAATTTGTTTCAATAAATATTTCTACCAGTACAAAGTTAAAAAAAAATGTATATAAAGGTTGTTAAATACTGCTATATCCCAAATCTCAAATTTTGGCCAGGACAAGCCTAAATTAACCTTTTTCTCTCTCTTTGCAATTTAGCTCCTAATAACCCACGTCATCCTCTACAGTCCAGAGAGGTTCTGGGAAGCAGCACAGCAGAAACACAAATGACTTTTTAATTAATTCAATAAAAGGAAGAGCTGATGAATGAAATAAAAGTGACTGAATCAAAGCAACCTTGTCACTTTGGGGGACATAGCACACCTCGAATTTTGGGGAGGATACATCTCAGTGGATTGGCAAGAGATTTTAGTAAAAAATGTGGGTCAAAATGAATGAGAAACCAGCAAAATGGCATTCTGTGGGCGTTCCTCCCTTTACCTCCCTCTGCTGGAAATCAACCAATCATTTTCAGACTAAATTAAAGGCACTCAGTTGTCCTCAGAGCAAGCACAGTGGTCAAGGGTGTTTCAAAGTGACCTTTTGTTCAGATTTCTGGAGGACAGTTATAGGCCCTGTCATCAAAGAAAATAAGAAACCGTTATAGTTGCAGCAGTAATGACAATTTTAAAAAGTTACTGGATCCATGCCATGTGCCAGGCTCTGTGCTAAAATACTTGAAATGTCATGTGCTAAAATACTCAAATACTATTATTTCCCCCTTTTTGCAGAGAAAATTTCTGAGAAGCAAAGGATTGAAGTAATTTGCCCAGAATCACCTGCTTTTTAAGTGGTGACACCTCCTTAGCAATGGCTCTCAGCCCCTGTGTTATACTGTCCCCTGCAGGGTATCTCGGAATGATACAAACTGAGGGTGTCATCATGAAGGCAGAAGGGAACCATTTATGGAGTCCTTCCAAAGAGCTAACAATCCATTCACATTACTTCGTTAAATTCTCATAATTCTGAGGGTGGGCAAGGTGAGGCGGTACCATTATTCTCATGGCACAGATGAGAAAATCGAGACTCAAACAGATTAATTAATGGGTTGGCCAACAAAGAAGACAGTAAGATATAAACTAAGGCATTCTAAATCCACGTTGAATAATCTGCCTCTGTAGCAAGCTGGTTCTGATTTAACCTCAAAAAATTCTTTGCACATCTACAATATCAAGATATCTAACCGAATTACAGTCTGTATGAGAAATACCTGGATGGTTGCTTGGAAACTCAATATAAGGCAATTTTGAGATCAATGTGATCTCAAAACTAAAAAGATCAGTGTGATACTGGTTTACATTCTCAGATGTGCAAGTTCTTCTATATTTTGCTTTGATAGGATGACATCTGGAACACTGAGCTTCCACGAGTCATAGCTCCATGTATATATCATTCACTGCATTTTCCAAATTCAGAAGCGAGGTCAAAGCTCTCTGAGGTGGGCTCTAAAAGCCTTTCTCATCTGGTTTAAGCTAAGGGGAAAGCACTCCCTCTTATCCACGATAGGTGTGCGAAATCAACACACTTACAGCTCTCTCCAGTGAAATCCTCACCACCAGCTTCTTCCTTCTCGCAATGAATTTTCTTTCTTTCACTCTGGTAATAAGTGATGGGCTGACACGTATGTGCGTGTCCAGCACTTCTCTCTGGGAAGCGTCTAGAACTTTCATGCAGAGTCGCACAGGGTCATGCAGGACTCCAGGGTATACGGCTCCTGTATATCATGATGTGAATGGTGCCCCCTGCAGTTAGTTGTGCACCTCGGCAGCCCTACTGACGCCTACCATTTTATTCTCTGCCTATGGAACCTCTGCTGAAACTAAGATAGAAAAAGCCTGTTTCACTTACACCCAGGTATTACAGTCAACATTTCAAAAGAAAAGAGTTACATTTAAAAATGCAATTATCAGGAAACAACAGGTGTTGGCAAGAATGTGGAGAAAGGGGAAGCCTCTTACACTGTTGGTGGGAATGCAAACTGGTGCAGGCACTCTGGGAAACAGTATGGAGGTTCCTCGGAAAGTTAAAAATAGAGCTACCCTACGACCCAGCAATTGCACTACTGGGTATTTACCCAAAGGATATAAAAATATTGATTCAAAGGGGCACATGCACCCCGATGTTTATAGCAGCATTATTAACAATAGCCAAATTATGGAAAGAGCCCAAGTGTCCATCAACTGAAGAACGGATAAAGAAGGTATGGTATATATACACAATGGAGTATTTACTCAGCCATCAGAAAGAATGAAATCTTGCCATTTGCAACAACATGGATGGAGCTAGAGTGTATTACGCTAAGCAAAATAAATCAGAGAAAGACAAATACCACATGATTTCACTCGTATGTGGAATTTGAGAAACAAAACAGATGAACATAGGGGAAAGAAAAAAAACGAGAGGGAGGCAAACCATAAGAGAGACTATTAACTATAGAGAACAGAGGGTTGCTGGAGGGGAGGTGGGCAGGCGGATGGGCTAAAGGGGTGATGGGTAGTAAGGAGTGCACTTGTTGTGATGAGCATCAGGCTTTGCATGTAAGTGATGAATCACTAAATTCTCCTCCTGAAATTACTATTATTATACTCTATGTTAACCAACTAGAATTTAAATAAAAACTTGAGACATTCCAAAAAATAAAAAAAAGCTTAAATATTTGCAGAAGGTAAAAAAAAATAAAAATGCAGTTTTCAAGTATAAGTTTATTAAAACGGACTACACTGGAAGTCATTTTATAGAAGAAACCATTGAAATAACTGGTGACATCTAAATTAAGCATGATATGAATATGGAAAATATCAGCGCCATCAAATGTTTAAAAGGGTTTGATGCAGAAGAGAGAAGAGACTGGGAAGTTTCATGGGAGATAATTAGGAGAAATTATAAGATGATTTTTGGTTCAGTAAAAGAACTTTCTAGAAACAAGCAACAATTAGAGACTCTATTGCAACAATCCTATGAATAAGTGCATACTTTACAGCCATATTATAGAGAATGTTTCCAAAATAGAATGGGCAATGTTTGATGGTAGACAGTTCCTTATCCTGAGAAATGATCAAGAAGGGGAATCAAATGTCTTAGAGATCTTCACATAGAGTTATATTGAACTAAATGGATTACAAGGCCTCTTCTAGGATAGAGACTGCGACAATTTGCTATGAACCTCCACCAGCCCTGGAAGAAGGAAACCCCTTCACCTTCCCTCTAAAGGAGGATGAGGCCTTATATAAGGTGTTTGATCCAACCTTTACATGTGAAAATTTCAAAGCTCCTTTCAGGTCTTGTGTAGCTAAGCAAATAGCCCCAGAGAGTATATGGTACAGTAAAGACCTGTTTTATTTTTTATTCCTTCATGATCCAAGAACCACAATTTAAAAAGGGAGTGAGAATAGAAATACAAAACCTAACACTGCTCTGTATATTAATGAGTTCTGCCAACTCCACTCTGAGAGAGATGTTTAATCTAGAATGCTTTTTTTCCTCCTTACGGTTTTAAACCAGGAGTCAAAAACTCAAAAGGAGAAAGAAAAATGTAAGACGCTAGGGAGTGACAGGCCTGTGCAGATGAGACTGCATGGCGAGTCTAAAAGTCCAGTCTTACAAGGCAGCTGATCCCAGGTTCAGCTGCTCGTTGCCTTCTAGAAATGTTTTCTAGAATTGCCATATCTTATTTTTCCAAAGGAGCTAAAAAGCCAGATGTCTTTGGTGAAATTTTCTAATTTTCAGGACATTATCAGGCTGAACAAAAATTATCTGTGGTTAGAAATCTGCCCACTGGCTTCTAGCTTCTGGCTGCAGGAAGGCTGGTCCTTCACAGAAAGGTGGTGGGCAGCCTGTGCATGCATTTATGTCTCCACGTGAGCCAGCAGGTATCTACTGGGCAACTGAAGATAAAGAAAGTACAGACAGGGCGCCTGGGTGGCTCAGTTGGTTAAGCGACTGCCTTCGGCTCAGGTCATGATCCTGGAGTCCCGGGATCGAGTCCCGCATCGGGCTCCCTGCTCGGCAGGGAGTCTGCTTCTCCCTCTCCCACTCCCCGTTTGTGTTCCCTCTCTCGCTGTGTCTTTCTCTGTCAAATAAATAAATAAAATCTTTAAAAAAAA
>NC_138372.1:56670238-56686900 GCF_054177405.1 Leptonychotes weddellii
AAAAAAAAAAAAAAGAAAGTACAGACAACTATGTTGGTGGGAAGATCTAAGGGAGACTGGGTGAAGGTTTCTGCCCCCACATGAGGTTGCTCAGCAGGGTTTGAAGGATGAGAGGCTGCCCTTCCCTGTCTTGCGGGAATTCCTGGGTGTCCCTTTCTGGAGATCGTCACAGACCTAGGAAGGCCACTGGATCCTCAGGCAACTCCAGCCCCAGTAGAAGGGAGTAGATGTTTCCCAAAGAGTAAACAAAAATTCTCAAAGCCAAAGAGGAAAATAATTTTTAAAGAAAGATGCATTCTTAGAAAGGAGCAGAGATCTAAGGGAAGTTCAGCAAAGACAGAGATGGGAAGACCACCAGAAGACCCTCATGAGTGCTTCCATGACTCGGGACTTTTTCCCTCACACTGGGGGGAAAGTCTTGTTTACTGTATAATTTACTGTCTTTCCCTAAGGTATAAGCCTTCAGTACACAGTGCACCTGACAGCAGCCCTGTTTTTAGATGCAAGCCCCGACAGCTTGTTCATATAGATTTTAGTTTTGATAGAAGTTTGGTTAAACAACAGAGCACTAGAAGCACCGAAAAAAGTGACAGGCACAGAATGATTGTTTCACTGTGTGGGGAAATGTGTTTAAAAAGAAAAAATGGACAAAGAACAGAGTTTGAGATATGGTTGGATTGTAAAGGTGATGGATGTAATATATAGGTATTATAGCAACGTATTCTATAATCACGTGTTTCCTAAAATTACAGACAAGTCACAGAGAGGCAGTCTTTACAACTCTCTCAGATGGAGAAGAAATGTGATGAGCAACATCAGGGTTTACACACTGTTTTTTACTTACTTAGCTCATGCTTGACACACTCTGCTATTCAGAGAAATCCATCAACGGGGAGAACAGCCACATGATGAAACTGCTGGCCAAATCAGGCCAGATGGCGTGCAGCCTGAACCTCCCCGCACACAAATGGGTGTCAGACAAGGTCACCAATAGGCCCTAAGCCATCCAGCTTTTCCCGCACAGGGATGGTCAATGATGCAACAAGAATGGTGGACACCTGGGTGAGGAAGAGCCGCTGCTCCTTCCCAGAGCTCTTTGGTCTCATCAGATGGCTGGCCTCCACTAATGTCTTTGGGGGCAGGCCAGCCCTGAGTGACTGAGTGCTAACGACTATGAACTGCAAGGTCATATACCTGAGGACATATACCCAGTTGTCAATCATTTCTCAAATTTGGCGCCTCTGTACAAGCTGACAATTAGACTGAATAAAGCTAAGGTGATGTTTTTAGTTGCCCCAGGCAAATCAGGCAAGCAACCAAAAATTACCATCAATGGCATGGAGTTAAAAGCCATATCCAATTCCCACTGCTGTGTAGTCCGCTGTCGAATGACAGGTCCTCTGCTCTGCTTTTCTGTAGTTCTTTGAGCAACCACCAGTAAAGCAGCTCATTATCAGAACGAGAAGTAACAACCTGTATTAATAAATCCAGCTTAGTTGGGGGAACCTGACAGACAGGATTTTTGGAGATAAAGCATCTGATTACGGATAAAGACCAAAGTGCAAGACTACCCTGCTGTCCAGTCTCCTCTGTGGATGTGAAGTTTAGTTCATTACCATTGCCTCCTGGAAGAACATTAATTCCACTCTGCAGAAAACATCAAATATCAACACTGGTAAACTTGTCAAGGAGTAGAGCTACTAATCAGCAACTGACATAATAGTTGCCCTGTCTTTTTAGTAACTGGCGATAGTTTCAGTTCAACAGTCATGGAAATAATGAAATTTTGCAGACGTGCCCAAGAAAATCTCTGGGAGTTATAATCCATTGCAGAGATTAGCTAATATTCCAACAGTGTTTATGTGATACTGATCCAAACTTCTACAATTTTTTTAGGATGGAAGTTTAATTTCTTGCATTATTCGGTTTCCTTTAGCAGCGAATTCCTCAAATATAACCCATATAAAGGCAAAGGACAAATAACAGGATCGAATTGAGGACACATACTGTTTTAAGGGTTTGCTTTCTACACCTTAACCTGAGTAAGATCTTGGAATTTCCTTACTCCTTCACTATTTATTTATTTTGTCACTTCTTTTTTACTCAGGCCACATGATGTTCATTAGAATAACAACCCTCTTGACTCCAGTGCATCCAAAAATATGTACACGCCAAGAAAACCTATTTTGCCTGTCCAAATCCAATTATTTTCTGGAATGAAAATCACAAACTACTAAACAAGTTATAATTCTGTTCCTGTATTGAAACCAATAACCTTAGAAATATAGATTGCTAATATTGTCAGGTATAGGGACTAATCTTAATTAATTTGGTAAATGTTTATTGAGAACACATCCAGGGCAAGCAAGGTTCTTCCTGCTGTATCCAAGTGTTATCTTCCAAAATTGGTTTTACCCTGTAATAGAAGAAACCTTTTCAGAAAACACAGTCTCGTCTATTCACCAGATAAGGTCTAAAAGTCGTATGTATTCTTGATCTGATGGCAAATTCTTTTATGTCTTTTTCCTTCAAAAGAAATCTTCCACCAGGCATTTGTTGGCAAACACCTCCAGAGCTTTCTTAGAAGCTCTAATTCTAACTCAGCACCACCACCACCACAAGGCACCTGCAAGCTGAACACTACCAGTTCTAATAAAGCTCACCCCTTGGGAAGACCCTTCAGTGCTTAGGGGCGGGTAACAATATCCATGATTTCCGTATCTAAGGGATATTTACTGGAACACGGTGACAGGGCCAAGAAAGAAAGGGGACACAGGCAGGAGGGGGCTGTGGCTGCAGTTCATTGACTGGAAGAGAGTTTCGTCTCACTGGAAGGAATCGAAGTCGTGTTTATGTGTAGTGCCCAGCACTCACCTGCCACAGGGAAACGCTCAATACACGTTACCTTGACTTTTCACCTGTAAGGCTGCTTTATGTTAATGTAGCATTTTAAAGAACACGAATCGTGTTCATAGGAGTTATCTTATTTGACGCTCATGACACTGGAGATAAGCTTTATTTTATGTTTGGAAACACGGATGGCCTGAGAGGTCGGCTCTATGGGGCCCTCGGTCACACAGCCAGTACATTTTAGAGTTCATAACCCGGATCTTCTGATTCCAAGGACTCTCTTCCTCCTTTATTGCTCTGAGCTGCAAGTATTCAGCGATGTGGACCTGGGCACTTTCTTATTTTTTAAAAAACAACCTCTCTTCACTTACGTCTTCGTACCTTCAAGGGGCATTTATACTTCCTCATGTCTCCTTTCCTGTTTGCTTCTCCGTCTCCTCCAGTCCTGTGTACAAAAGTGTTGCATGTATAATGTTCATGGATCCAGGATTAAGAGTTCTTTACTCAGGATCTTGAGGTCTTCAAAGTTAAAGAGACCCTACAAACAAGGCACATTTCCTTCTGGGCCTTGTTTTTCCTTTCAGCACTTTTGCTCAAATACCAAACAAAATTCCCATTTTGCTTGAGATGGAAAGAAACAGTTGTGTAGCTGTAGCTATTACTGGACCATTACCATTCTGAGGTGTTGATTTTGTGCTTCGCATTTTTCCTGTGTTCTTCACTTGATGCCCTATCTTGAATTTTTATTTCGCTCTAATCATTTTTTCAATTTGAAGTCTTCCTTTTTACTTTGGCAATTTCAGTTGGAACGCTGGGTTCGGAAAAAAAAATGTTCACAGAAAAACTGAAGGTTAAATCAGTTTTATTCTGTAAACAGTGCCTAAATTATCATCTCCTTCCCATAACAACCCAATTAATATGTTAGAGCACAGCCGGAAAGCCAAAAACGGTGCTGAAAACGTAGAGTTAGTGTGACACCTTCTGGTGAGGAACAAACTGCATTTCGTCGACAGCAGCAAAAAAACAGACAAGGGTCCCCCAGATAGCTTTTATTCCAACAAACCCATCTTTTGTGAATACCCGGTGTTGTCCCAGGCTCTGCCACAGGCCCCGGGGCTACTGACAGGGGAAGGTATGATTCTTACATTCAATAATCTAACCAACCCCGGGGGAAGAAATCTCTCTTATCTTCACACCTATCTACAGAGATTGCAATCGAGGATGTCAGCACCTAGAGTTAGGTTGGGTGTTCATAAGATGCTACATGGGCCCACGGAGCCAACCCGCCCTCGTGGATCAAGGACAGCCTCACAGGGGCAGGGATGCTGAAGTCTTGAAGGATGAGCAGTTTTGGGGAGGCAATAAGGTAGGAAGTGGGCATGCAGTGGGGGAAAGTGTCGCATATGGGAAAGTGAGGGGACAGCAAGTGTGCAAGGCTGAGAGGCTGAGAGTGTGTGTTTACTGACCAGAAGTTATTTCAGGCACCTGGAGAAGACAGAGCATGGAGAGAGGGGTGGCTTAGAGACCACACAGGGTCTCAACCCCAAAGGGCTTTGGAAACTTAGCTTAAGAAGTGTGTGTTCCGGGGCACCTGGGTGGCTCAGTCGTTAGCGTCTGTCTTCGGCTCAGGTCATGATCCCAGGGTCCTGGGATCGAGCCCCGCCTCGGGTTCCCTGCTCCGCGGGAGGCCTGCTTCTCCCTCTCCCACTCCCCCTGCTTGTGTTCCCTCTCTCGCTGTTTCTCTCTGTTGAAGTAAATAAATAAAGTCTAAAAAAAAAAAAAAAGTGTGTGTTCCATGATCCAGGCTGCAGGGACCCATTGGAAGATGTAAGCATGCCAGTGATAGGATCAGATTTTTCCACTAGAAAAATCAGCCTGGCTCCAGGGTGGAGGGAAAGAGGAAGAATAGTTAAAGTTCTGGTCAAGTAGGAAGCAGTTAAAATGGAAGAGAACCTGAACTGGGCAGGGAATGTGGATGGGTGGAGGACAAAATGTTTTAGGAAAGGGCATCATCAGCCAGTATGAGAGCACGTTTAAATGTGGACTCTGAGAAAAAAAGAAGGGTTGTGTTTTATGCTTATACGGCCCAAAATAAAAGGAATATTTCTTTTCCTTAAACAAAGAGAGAAAACCCCACCTTTTAATGTAGATGTCTTCCTTCTCTTTGTATGTGGTCTTAGGAAAGAGTTAAAATATTTCTCAACATGAGAGGATAATTGCTCCACAATCCAAGCATGCAATTTTATAAACTAAATTTGGAGACTTTCAAAAAATATTGATCGCACCTGAAAACATTTAATGAATGCAATTTGGAAACAAGGGCCCAGAGACACCAATTTGTATCAACAGTGCTTAAATAGTCCCATAAAAAACACACCCAGGGCCTTGGGAAATCTGGATCACTATAATGTGCTTTCAAAGGAAGGTTTGAAATTTTTAGATGAACAGCTATAATTATAAATAGAAATTAAATATAATGCAAAAGAGGCCATGATTTCCCTTGCTGTCAAAATAAATCTAAGGAATACCTTGTGTCCACCGACTACCAGACAAGGGCATGCACTTACTCTCTGTATAAACCACTTTCAGCTTTGGGTAGCGGAGTGTTTTTACTTCTGTATCCAAATGCTAATGGATATGTTTTTTCCATCTAACTCAGATTTAAAATCTAAACATTTCCACTGATCTGCAAGGCTCCCGGTTACCTTGCTGGTGTTAACCTGTTACTCTCCCACTCCCTCATTCCACCCCAGTCAGAGCACCTTGCTCTTCCTGAAACACAACACGGATGTTCCTTCCTCAAGGCTTTTGCACCTGCTACTCCTTCTGCCTGGAAAGTTCTGTGTCCAGATATCTATCTGCACCACTGACTCCCTCATTTCCTTTAGGTCCCTCATTCCTAGGAAGGTTTCCCTGATCACACTACATAAAATAGCACCTGCTCTCAATATACTCTTGCCCTTTATTCTGCATTAGTTCTCTGTATAGCTCTTATCACTCAACAGTCCATGTACTTTTTTATCATTGCCTTTCTCCACTAAAATCCAAATGCTATGAAACCACAGGCTGTCACTCATGTAGAACCAGGGAGTGGAACAGTGCCTGGTTCAGAGTAGGTGCTTAACAAATATGTTAAATGAATGATGTTTATTTGAAGTATTTATTAGGTTTTTAGTCAGATGGGCAAGCTAGAGGTTTTCTATCAATTCACCAACCACGTACTATGTGGCAGGTACTGTTCTCTACCTTTCATGAGACAAAAGACCACCTTGGGTAAACAAAGCAGTGGGAGTCAGACAAGTCAGTTGATAATTATTGTCAATTATACAATAAGGCTGGGGAAAAAAAAACCAGGTAACTGTAATCCATCCGTTCATTCAACATATATTTACTGAGTACTTAGTGGAAGAGAGCTAAGTTTCTTTGCAGGCTTTTTATGTGCCAATAGTGTGCAAAGGCATAGAAAGATGCATCTAATATATTTTTTAGAACAACCAGTAAGGTAACTATTATCCCTGGTTTAGAACCATGAAACTTGAAGCTTACGAAGGCCCAAGGTTGCCACACTAGTGAAAAGGAAGACTAGACCAGGTCTAGGTCTAACTCTGATTAGTTATTCTGCTAAAGGAACTCAGAGAAAAACCATCTAACCTATTAGTGGGGTCAGAACAGCCTTGAAAGCAGAAGTAACACCTAAGGTAAACCTTCAAAGTAATGGGTTAGAATTGGGCAAGAGTGGAGGGTAAGGCGTGCTGAGCTGGATGGACAGCATGACATTGTACCCTCCATAAAGAAGGAAACTTCTGGGCCTTTGTTTTCATTAATAAAGTAGGTTAAATTTTGGCTCTCTGAATTATTGAAATAGAATAAAAAATACTTCTAAAACTAATGAGGTAATGTATGGGGATTAACATAAGAATAAAAAAAAGAATAAAAAATACAAACACACACATACATACCGCATTATAAACAATAGCAAAATCAATTAAATATGTGGTATAACTCAATCATGCAATGCAACTAATCAGCATGAAGAAATAAATAAACACAAGATTGAGGGAGATCTAGTATTCCAGATTTTAACAAAAGAGATGTGATTGCCTATAAACAACATTTTCCATTTATAGCATATAATTAAATAACTTATGTGGCAATTAAATTACATGCCAATTAAATAGAATTGCAAGCTTTAATAAAACAAGTTAAAGACAAGTGGAAGTTATTACTGAAGCACATCAATTGCTTTTTTCCTACTAAGTTGAATTGACATTTAAAAATTAATACTTACCTGTATTATGCACTTTCTATATTTAGAACGTAAGTTTAAGAATTAGGCTGTTAAAGGTTTTCAAGCTAAAATTAAATAAGGTTTAGAAGTTTGGATGCTTGTTTCAGTCAAATAAAATAATAAAGGAAAACAAATCTTTTAATTGATAGGTTTTACTTTTATTTTCTTTAAAATTCCATGATTTTTTCCTCTTAACCATCCAAAGTGAGATTTTCTTTGAAGCAAGATGGCAGGTACCCAGAGCTGAGCTTTGACGGTATATAAAGCCAATTTTTTTGTACTTGATCCAAATGTTAAATCTGCAATTTACAGTTAATGTACCAATATGTTTACATATCTCTGTGGGTTCTTCTGCAATACAGTTTAAACTTCAAATTAAATATATATACATAATATACATTATATGTGTGTGTGTAATACTTGGGATACAGCATTATTTGTAATAATACTTGGTAAACAAGTATTATTTCTGGGAGATGTGCTTCCACCTTGTTTGTGGTTGCCCAGGGTTATGTTGCATAACTGGGACTTCATATGCTTCAAAGAGTTTAGATAAACACTGGCCAGGATTACTGGGAGTTAAATATATACACACACACAGACACACATATGTGTGTATATATATATATATGTAATATCAAGGTATGGCAAAGCAGGCACATAGAGCACTTGAACCTCCTTTGTACCTGTCTGGAGAAACAATATAAATAGTATACTAAACCTGACTAAGGCTATTACAGTCAGGTTGTTTGAAGGACCATTTTACCCTCTTCTGTCTTTTGTCCCCACTTTCCGATGTACTCAAGAAAATTGAAAAATTGTAATGGGTCAATTTAAAATATTTTATTTTCTAAAAGCCTTTTTTGCCTGTTGTAAGGTGCACAACCCTTCTCCTTTGATAGGAGAGACAGGCAGTTATCTAAATCTAGTTTAAAAAGGTTATGTAAAAAGAAATTGTAATGAAAGGGATACTCTGCTTTCCAAGTCCTTGCCTTCTCTTCATCTAGATAAGGTATATCCAAAACAGATATGTAAAGAAAAAAAATAAAAGTTGTCTTTATGGGAAAAATAAAAGTTTAAAAATACATAATCATAATAAATACAAATGGCACTATAAATAGAACCTGATAGAGCAGAGTTTACAGGTGGGAAAACCTAACCCACCATTATAATCCTTCACTCCTCAAACACTTGAATGCCTGTCCTCTACAGCAGTGTGTTAGATTTTAATTCCTCACCTCAAGAAGCTTAAATTCTATTTAGGCAAAAAAGTTCAATCAAATGATGAAAATATTCACTCCTCCTGATTAGCAACTGCTTATCATACTAAGCTTCAGCCATTCCACGTTCCTTCCCATCATGTGGTTTATAGCAATTTGCTTTCATTAACGGTTTGAGTGACATCTGATTCATAGCTACTCCCACATTCTACCTACCTTCTAGAGGGAAAAATGACTTGCTCATCTTCCAATTACTTCACACGGGGATATATAAAGATCATCTTATAATTAATCAAACGCTTAATTTCTGAATGTATCTGGAGAAAGGGTAATAAATGGGACATAAATGGCATGAAGGAGTAGAGGCAGAAAGTTCTGGGTTTGAAGGGCAAACGAGAGGAGAAGGCTCGGCAGCACATGCTACATTTGACTGGCTCGATTCCGTAAGGTTGGAAACCGGAGGTTGATTACAGGTTTGATGCAGGGTTAGGTTTCGTTGAGTGGTTCTGTACGAGGATGGTGGTTCTCACTAGTTGAGGGTATTCCAGTGACCACGTAGGCCTGGTGCAATGTGAGGGCTGGTTCAGGCTAATGGACTGAAGAGCAACGAGGGATGAGATGAACCGAAGGACTGAATGCAAAGAGCAGGTATAATCAGAATGTTAAAAAAAAAGGACTTTAAACTACCTCTGCTCTGAAGCGGATTTCTTCACTCTCTGCTCACTTCAGAAAGGTGTGTTAACTTAAATTTTTCCCAGTCCTCAACATTCGGGGGGCTGGGAGGAAAGCAAAGGAAGTCACAGTAATAGTAATAACAGAAATTCTATTATTTCAGTGAGTCCAATGTCTGGTCTAGGGCAATCAGCTCCCTGAAAACTCTTCCCCAAGTATTTCTGGGGACCCAAAGCTGTCTAGACCGTGGTTCTTTCCCTGGTCCTGCAGCTGCTGCTTTTCTTCCGTGCACCCCTGTCCCCCAGTCAGCCTGACGGGCCTCTAGCAAAAACGGGCACAGAGCTAGGACCCACTGGTTGCAAATTCCCCACTCCTTGGTAAAACCGCAGTGTTTGGAATTTTTACTTTACAAATGCATTCCGAATACATATTCATGCAGAAGTTAAGGTACATTCCACAAATCAGTGCATAATAAATATTTATTAACTTAGTCAATAAATGTTTGCTAAGTTCCTTCCACCAATGAGGCACAGAAGACGGGTTTAGGAAATGAAAGACAGAGTCCCTTCACTCAAGAAATATACACCACTCTAGTCAGGAAAGCAGGCAGATAAATAGTAAATTGCAATGGTGCAAGATGTGCTTTTTTTTTGCTTCTATGTTTGTGTGGTGTGTGTGTGTGTGTGTGTACCCATCTTCTTCTAAAAAGAATTTAATATCCTAGGCAGGGTGGCAAGCGTTCAGATTTATTCTAGGAGCAGAGAGGAAGGGTGCCTGAACTCTGATTAGGGGTGGTCAAGGAAGATTTTTCTCTGGGAGGAAATTCCATGTGCTGCTGTCATATCTTTGAGACTCACAAGGCCCTAAAGGCTTAGCTGTGAGCTCCCTACTCTTGGCAGATATGCCCCCCACCTGGTGGGAAAGGCCCCCCACCCCTGGGGTTTGCTAGCTGCAAACCATTCTGTCCTCAACTTAATCCCACACATTAAGGGATTTTAATCAGACATTTCAGAGATCACTCTGGTACTGTGTGGCCAATGGATTCAAAGTAGGGCAAGAATAAAGAGCGAGCAGCCAGTGAGAATGCCAGGATGGAGAGCCAAGCCGGAAGTAATGAGGGCTGAGACCCAGGCACGGACACTGAGTCAGGTTCTGTGGTACAAAGATGAGATGCCATTCAAGTCAGTGGCCGAGAGGATGCAGTACTGGGGATAAGGGAGAGGGAAGAACTGAAAATGGCTGCTGGACTTGGGTAGCCAGGTGCAAGCTGTCGTCATTCACGGAGCTAGGGAAGAATTCAATTCTGGACATAATGATTCTCAGAAGTTTGTGGAACAATATCCAAGCACTGTCCAGTGGATGGTCCCTACATGGGCCTTAGAACAGGCCTGAGATAAAGATTTGAGCGTACAAAGGATATACTGATGTCTGGGGTCTGATACCAGTCAAGAGTAATGTATAGAGAAAAAAATCCAAAAGTAAAGCATGCAGACATTTAAAAGGTGAGTGGAAGAAGAGATGTCTACATAGGAAACTAAGAAGGGGGCAGGGGTATCAGGACAATGTTGTTCTAGAAGTCAGGATAGGAAAGAATTTGAGGTGTTTCTATGTGTAGGGACATGATGAAGCTACAGGATTCAGGGAATACTTGATAGAGCAAAGTTCATGAAGAGGCCAGAGCAAAGCGATCCAGGGAAAAGATAAATTAATGCTTAATAAGCAGGATGGTCATCACTTCCAATGAAATAGCAGATGAAGACAAAAGGATGCAAATAAATGTGTAAGTATAAATAGCTTAGTGTTTTCTTCATGGTGAAATAAAAATTCCAGATAAATTGCCTACCACCGGGTGGAACAAAACTGGAAAACAGTGCTCTTCATTTAGATAACCAGCGGGCTGACGATAAAGAGGCAAAGAATTCTAGCAACTTAAGAGTTTTCGTTTATGTGGAAATGTAGTTTGATAGACATAAAAAAAAGGAACATAATCTGAGAAGCACTTAGAAGCTATAGTGATAGGTCTATAAACAAGACTATGTGAAACCAGCTAATAAACTCAAACCTACTTTAGGATAAAAGAAACTGCAAGATATGTAAAAACCCAAATTACATGGATAAACTGTGAAACAGAATTACAGTGTTAATTCCTAAGCAAAATAATATTTCACCAAATAAAACATGGGTATAATTTTGTTAAAATGCATTTGTCACACCTACTAACAGTGCTTTGATTACAAGTGATGCTTACAATTGGATTTCAGATGTGATGCTGCAATCAAAATAAACATCCAAGACAAACTGATAAGCCCAAGTTCATCTGGGTTTTTTATTAACCATAAGTTAAATCTTGGAGTTCATTACTAGAAATGTACATACAGAGTTTTCCCAATATCAGATAGTTCTCATCATCTGAAGAATACTTTATCTCTTTAAAACAAAGGAGTATTTTCTGAGGACAATTTAATATTTCAAAAACAAGAATAAAGTAAATAAATCATTACGATCCACTTAGTACAAATTGAACACATGCACTGCCATAATTTTTTACAGAGCATGTTGTAAGAATAAATCATAAATTACCAACACAGGTAAAAACTAGTTCTGAATATGCAGACATACAATTACAGAAGATTCAAGATAAGATATATATATATATATATATATATATATATATATACTCTGAAACTTAGTAAGTCATTTATTTTGATTTTTGATATTAAACTCTTTAGATATTAATATTTATTATTTGAAGGAAGCATTTCTTTTAAATAAAATTTTGCTGCTGATTTCCTAGAAATAACTTTTGTAAAAAATACTTGAAAATGTTGAAAAACTAAAAGTGTTGGGGGGGAAATCTTTATAACTCTACTACTAAATCAAAACCTCTTGATTTAACAGGCATCTCTTGAAATGCATAGGTAAACACAATGAAATAGAAGTAGAATTACACATATTTTGTATCTGCCTTTTAAACTTAATATTCTTAATACTGTGCCCTGAACATCTTCCCATGTTAGTAGCTATATATCTACGTGATATTCTAATAGCTACATCCTATTGCGCTGTACAAATATATCAGCTTTTTAATCACTTGATGAAAATCTGGGTTATTTCCAAATATTTTACTATGATTAGCTAGGCTGCAGGGAAAGCAATCTTGACATATGCCTCTACAGACATGTCCATCTCATTAGGATAAATTTCTGTAGTGGAATTAATGGGTCAAAGGGGAATCCACATTTTAAACTTAAAGACATTGTCTATCTGCTCTCCAGAAGAGAAGGAAGTGTATACTTTTTTTTTTTTTTTAAAGATTTTTATTTGACAGAGAGAGATACAGCGAGAGGAGGAACACAAGCAGGGGGAGCGGGAGAGGGAGAGCAGGCTTCCCGCAGAGCAAGGAGCCCGATGCGGGGCTCGATCCCAGGACCCCGGGACCATGACCTGAGCCAAAGGCAGACGCTTAACGACTGAGCCACCCAGGCGCCCCAGGAAGTGTGTACTTCTATCAATAGTCCATGAGTGCCCATTTCTTGTATTACTAATAAGCATGAACAACCCTTTCCCTAAGTTTGCTGGCTGTATGCATCTTTTCTTACATGGATTATCCACTCATTTCCATGTCTCTTGTGGGGTGTTCATCATTTACTAATTAATTTGAAGAATTCTTTTTTTTTAAGATTATTAATCTTTATCTGTTACTACAGATCTTTTTCTACTTTTTCTATTTTGCTCTTTCATAGTTTGAGCTTCTGAGTAATGACGTAAGGGGCTGTTCACCTCTCAAGATTATAAAAAAATATTCTACCATGTTTTTGTTTTATATAATTTTATTTATTATATTTAAAATTTTGAACCATCTCAAAGTCTATTGATGTTATATGTGAAGTAAGATTCTAGCTTTATTTTTTTTCCCAAATGGGTAGCCAGATCTCTTAATAAATAACTTTTTTCCCCACTTAAAAGCCATCTTTATCACCCCATAAGTGAGAAACATTTCTAGACTCTCTTTTGTTCCACTGATCTTGGACTAATATTTTAGTCACTCTGCCTTGGAAAAAAATTTTTGTATCTTCTGAGACTCATTCCAACCTTTTTTTTCCCTCCCCTTTCTGAATTGTCTGGCTACTTGCCCATTTTTTCCACAAAAAAGGCTTTAGAAACATTTTTTTTCAAGTTTCTAAAAAGTCCTATTGAGATTTTTGTATGAATTACTTTGAATTTCCAGAGTATGAGGGAAAAATCTGTACGTGAACCTGACCAAGAAATCTTTTGAGTATTCCATTTTGTCCCCCAGGAGTTTTGCAGTTCTCTTTTTAAGGGTCCTGTACGTTTCTTGTAAGTTGGGTCACTTATATTTCACTGCTTTTTAAATTGGTATTAGTAGTACTTCTGTTGTGAATAGATTGTCTTTCCATTATATTTTCTGACCAATCAACAGGTTTATATTAATCTTTGTATATTTATTATGCAATTGGCTACCTTTCTAAACTCATTAGTCTTTCCATTTGTTCTCTTGCATTCTCCAGGTCTTGAATAACATAACTGCAAGTAATGATTCTTCTGTATGCTCCCTTCCAATATCTGTATGTGTGACTTTTAAAAATTTTAAAGGATATGTCTTATTACTAGCAGTTTTCATTAATTTTGCATAGACCTAATAAAAACTGTCAGTAAATAAACTTAGCTCTTTGGGTTAGTTCTGGAAAGTTTTCTTTCTTTTTTTTTTTTTTAAGATTTTATTTATTCACCTGACAGAGACAGAGACAGCGAGTAGGAACACAAGCAGCGGGAGTGGGAGAGGGAGAGCAGGCTTCTCTTGGAGCAGGGAGCCCGATGTGGGACTCGATCCCAGGACCCTGGGATCATGACCCGAGCTGAAGACAGCCGCCCAACGACTGAGCCACCCAGGCGCCCAGGAAAGTTTTCTTTAATTATCACTTCTTTCATTTTTCTGTTTTCTTTGGGCTGGCACACATAGAATTCAAAAATCGTATTTTTCTTTCTTTTGTTTGCTATATCTTAATTTTTTCTCATTTTTTTTTTTTTTGAGAGTGATCAAATTTACCCATATGACCTATGAAGTTTTCAGTAGTGTCAATTATGCTGATTAGTTCCTCTTATGGGAATTTACTTTTGGAGTTTCCTTTTATTTTTTTTTTTTTTCATATTTCAGGATGCACCTTTTCATTCCTTCTCTTTATCTCAATCTATTCCTTCTTTATGGCTAATAAAAATGAAAGTAATTATTTAAACACTTCTTTGTGCAAGCCAGAGCACTGAGCACTTCAGACTTTAACTTGCTTACTTCCTACAATCGCTGAGGTAGATATCACTACCATGTAATGTGTGAGGAAACTGAAACTCTGGATGACTAGGTGATTTGCCCAGCACTCTACAGCTGGTCAGTAGGAGAGCCAGGATTTAAACCCAGGCCTTCTGCCTCCATAACCCATGCTTTTAACAACCCTGCGAGAAGATTTCCACATGCCCTTGGGCCTCCTCCCTGTTCACAGGGCAGTTCAGTTCCTTTTAGATCTATATCTTGAATGAGGTGGCCTCCTAAGTACCTGTGTCAATTCCAGTGCCTGCTGGACTAAGGCAGGAGCATCTTCTGCTCCAATTCTTAGATACTCTGCGTAGGTAGCTGCTACAGTCAGACAAGTGTTCTTTGAACAAGTGTTATACACTCTCAGCATTTGCTACAATCTAGGGATCCTCCACCCTCCATCCATTTGCAAGACTTCTTTGCGGTGACTGTATATCCCAGGGGTGCAAAGTGCCCCTCACTCCTCAATCCACAGTTGTACCAAAAATTGAAATCTGCAGTTTCTATCATGCAGGTGAAAGAAAGGGGCTGAGGAATACTGCAGGGGTGGGCACAGATCTCAATTCTAGCGAGCTCAGATGATGGCTGGGCAACAAGGATTTGATTTTCAAGGTGGTGTAGCTCCTGTGTCCTGAGTTAGTGACTGAGTTGGGGCTTTTTCTTAACTTCTCTCCAGCTAATTTGGATCCATGAATCAAATGATGGGCACTGGAGTTAATATAAATTCCCAGTGGATTTTGGCACAGGGTTTCCTCTTTAGTTTGTAGTACTGTTACAATCTTTGAGGGTATTTTTGCATGAAGCTGGGAAAGGGTAACCAGGGATTGCCAACCTCTGGCACGTTTAACACATTTGACAAGCATTTGTATCAGGCGGTGGGTTTGGGATTTAGACTCACTCTTAAGGTTGTCCCCATCAACACCTAGCAGTCTGACTCTAGACCAAAGTGAATGTAGATTCCTTTTTATGATATAACATTTCTGGGCTCTTTTCTTGGATGTAGGAAGTTCCCAAAATATGAGCTATTCCTAAAGCCCTATGGATTAGTAAAATTATCCTATGACAATTTTCAAATGTTGTACTTTTTAAAAAATCACTATGCTAATGGTAGTGTTGGAAAAAGAATTAAGGTTTGAGCTGAGGTGTTTTCCTGTCTGTGAGATGTAGTTGAGGAGGCAGAGAGAGCCAGGTCAAAGATACCCGATAGGTTTTGCTATTCTTGAGCGTTATCTTGCACAGAAAAATGCTCTTTACACTGTGAATTGTGGAACCCCTTGGCACATAATTTCTTGCCTCAGTAAAGCTAAGCTAAGGACATTATAAAATGTTATCCCCCCCTTTTTTTTCCCTCTTCAGAAGTATGTATGTTATTTTGTACTTCCCATGGCCAAAGCTACTCTGGATGGAAGCAGCTAACAAATGCATCAAAAATATTAAATGTGTAATTGGAAATCCCAAGCTATACTAAGTGCCCCTCATCTGTGTCCCTATGTCACCTTCTTGTGATGACTGATTTTATGTGTCAACATAATATCACCATGTTTTGTTTATGTGTTTACAAAGAGTCACCTGGTGACTTCAGGTAGATTATCCTCAATAATGAAGGTGGGCCTCACCCAATGGGTTGAAAGCCTTCAGAATGAAAACTGAAGTTTCCCAGAGAAAGAATTCTGCAATATAGAAACCCTACTGGCCCACCCTATTGATTTGGCTTATCAGCCCCCATAACTATGAGAAAATTCCTTAAATCTCTTTATATACACATGTGTGTATGTAGGTGTGTGTTTGTACATATATTAGGAGGTTATGCTCGTACGAAGAAAAACAAGAACAAAAATAATCAAACTTCATTTCCTTGCACATGACACTGATGGCAAGATTTCTAAGTAATCATCCCTTTATTTAGTTTCGATAAGGACTTCCAGCACAGAACACTGTTAGAAATTAACCGTTAGGAACTACGTAAAAGAGATGTAAGGCAAGTACTATATAAAGACCAAATAGATAAACACAGGTTTTATTTTTCTACAGAATTTACTGCAGGTTATCATGTAATAAAGACAAAAGCAGATCACTCTTAATGTGTCAAATTTGTTTAGTAATTTAAATAAGAACATAGGACTCCCATCACACAGATAATTCTAAATCTATTTTGAAAATCATCAGGAAGTATCTATGTACTACCTATCATATCATACCAAAAATAAGGCTGCTCTCCTCATAGAATATACGGATAATGAAGGTGGGGAAATCAGAGGGCGAGATGAACCATGAGAGACTATGGACTCTGAGAAACAAACTGA
>NC_138372.1:56687400-56734959 GCF_054177405.1 Leptonychotes weddellii
GGCGCCTGGGTGGCTCAGTTGGTTAAGCGACTGCCTTCAGCTCAGGTCATGATCCCAGGGTCCTGGGATCGAGTTCCGCATCGGGCTCCCTGCTCTGCGGGGAGCCTGCTTCTCCCTCTCCCACTCCCCCTGCTTGTGTTCCCTCTCTCGCTGTGTCTCTCTCTGTCAAATAAATAAATAAAATCTTTAAAAAAAAAAATACTGTATCACAGATCTAAAAGCTGCTAACAGTAGATCTTAAAAGTTCTTATCAGAAGAAAAAAATTTTGTGACTATGTATGGTGATGGATGTTAGTGAGATTTACTGTGGTGATCATTTCACAATATCTACAAATATCAAAAAAAGTAAAAGGAGGGTGCCTGGATGGTGCAGTCATTTAAGTGTCTGACTCTTGGTTTCAGCTCAGGTTATGATCTCAGGGTCATGAGATCGAGGTCCATGTCCTGCTCCACACTCAGCATGGAGTGTGCTTGAGTTTCTCTGTCCCTCTCCCTCTACACCTCCCACTCCTCCTGCCATACTCGCTCTCTCTATCTCTAAAATAAATAATAAATCCATCAATAGATGAATGGATAAAGATGTGATGTATATATTATATATATATATAAAATATATAATGGAATATTACTCAGCAATCAAAAATGAAATCTTGCCATTTGCAACGACGTGGATAGAACTAGAGGGTATTATGCTTAGCAAAGTAAGTCAGTCAGAGAAAGACAATTATCATATGATCTCACTCATATGTGGAACTTAAACAAGGCAGAGGATCATTGGGAAAGAGAGGAAAAAATAAAAGAAGACGAAATCAGAGAGGGAGACAAACCATAAGAGACTCTTAATCATAGGAAAAAAACTGAGGGTTGCTGGAGGGGAGAGGGGTAGAGGGATGGGGTAACCAGGTGAGGGACATTAAGGAGGGCATGTGATGTAATGAGCACTGGGTATTATATAAGACTGATGAATCAAAGACCTGTACCTCTGAAACCAATAATACACTATATGTTAACTGAATTTAAATGATTAAAAAAACCCAAAAAAACAAAACTAAATAAATGTTAAAAAAAAAAAAGAACTCAGGGCTCTAAATACAAAGCTATGACTTTACTTAAAATGTGACTACATTAAAGAGTAGCAATTTTTATAGCTATAAGACTCTGGAAAGGCTAGGTTTTATTTGATAAACATAAACAAGACAGATGAGAGTAAAGGTTTGAAAATTAGACATCTCTGCTTTTTAATTTATTAAAACTGTAAAACACATAGGCATAAAAAAAGAAGCGAACAACTTTAAGAGAGTGGTTGATAAGAAAAAAGAACTTACAAAAAAAGGAAGTCTCCCAAGAAATAAAATTTACTTTTATAAAATTGTAGAATAATTTTACCTTAATTTTATCAATATAATTGAGTTCTCTGTGATTGAACACTTCATGGGCTCCATTTTGCAAAACAATGTTTTGTCCTTCTTCAGTACCAGCTGTGCCCAAAACCTTTAAGCCATAAGCTCTGGCAATTTGGCATGCTGCTAGTCCAACCTGAAAAACAAAATATAAATGCCTAGTTTTAGATTCTTTGCATCCCTGCAAATATTTATTAAATATATGTAATAAACTTAAGGTTCTTCTAGGTCCTACCCTATCCTTAAGGAATTTCGAGCCTAAATGAAGAAATAAGAACAACAATAGCTAACTTTTATTGAGCACTTATAATGTGTCAGGTACCACTCAAAAGACTTTCCATCCATTGCTTTATTTTAGCCTCACAATAAGCCTAGGAGGTAGATATTATTATTGTCCATATTCCATAGATGAGAAAACTGAAGCTTATAAAATATAAGTAACTTGCCCAGGTCACAGAGATGGGAACACGGCCAAATCACAGAGCTGGACCAATTCAGTCTGTAGAGCTTGAGCTTTTAACCACGGTATCAAAATGCTTACTATTAAGCATCTACTTTGTGCAGAAGGTACGGGGTTTAAAGATATTCAAAACTTGTTCACTGACTTCATACTTTAACAGTACATATAAAATGCTAAATGACAAATGTGACACCATTTAAGTGGAAGAGATAGGTATATGAGCAAATTAATCCATTCATCCATATGATGACCATTTACTGAGTGTTTACTATGTGCTAGGCATGGTACTTCATGTAAGAAACTTATATTCTGAAAAAGGGGGAAAATAATAAACACACAAACAAATAAATGAATGAATAAAGTACATTCAGAAAAGAAAAAGTGCTATGAAAAAAAACCTAGCCTATTGGAGATAGGGAGAGGGACTAATGAGGTCACCAAGAAAGACCTGAGTGAAGTGAGGGATGAGCCGTGTGAGTATCTGGAAAGCCTGGTGGAGAATGCTGTAGGCAGAATGGTTGTGACTCACCTGGTGACATGGGAATGAGCTTGGGGCATTCAAAGGACTGAAAGAGGGTCAGCGTGGCTTGACAGCAGGGTACATGGGAGATAGTGCAAGATGCGGGCAGAGGGGCATGCAGGGCCTTGCAGGAATTCACTTTGAAAATGCTGAGCTGTATTTGCTCACTTAACTGAGGATGTGCAGTAATTAGCTAAATACGCTAATGGACTTGGGAGCATCCAGAGTTGGAAATATAAATTTGAGATTCATCACTTTATAGTTGGTATTTAAAGCCATGAATTGGGGGCGCCTGGGTGGCTCAGTCATTAAATGTCTGCCTTCGGCTCAGGTCATGATCCCAGGGTCCTGGGATCGAGCCCTGCATCGGGCTCCCTGCTCGGCGGGAAGCCTGCTTCTCCCTCTCCCACTCCCCCTGCTTGTGTTCCTGCTCTCGCTATCTCTCTCTGTCAAATAAATAAATAAAACCTTTAAAAAAAAAAAGTAAGAAAATAAAGCCACGGATTGCATGAAATCACTAGATCACTAAATAAATGTACTTAGGGTAAAGGAGAAATAAAAGCATATAAGGAATATAGATAAAAACAGTTATTTAAATTGCAATACTAGGAAATCTATGTTTGGTTACATGCCACATGAACGGTACAGGTAAGTGTCACATACATTTAGAGCAGGGTTTCTCAAACTTAGCACTACTGACATTTGGGGCTGGACAATTCTACGTTGCGGGGGCTATCCTGTGCTTTGAAGGATGTTTAGCAGCATGTCTGGTATTTATCTACTAGACACCAGAACCCCTCCACCCAGTGACAACCAATAATGTCCCCAGACACTGCCCCAAATGTTCAAGGGGGAGGAGGTGATGCCAAACCACCCCCATTGATAACCAATGATTTAGAGGAAGGTAAAATCATTATGGATTGAAAAGAATTAAAATGAAAAATGATGATAGAAACTGATTAAAATTGTAACAGAATCACAGACTCCCAGGTCTGAAATAGACTTTAAAGATTGTATGGCATATGGGAGTGATGAGCCTGAACTCAGTTGGGTTTTGGCAGGGATTTGTTTGATTTAACCAAAACAAACAAACAAACGCCCAGGACTCACGGTCTCATGAGTCAGAGAGACATTCAACTCCACAAAATACTATGGAGTTAGCACTATTGATTTTTGCTACTTTAAAAAAAAAAAAAGGCCTCTAATAAAACTACATGTAAACTAAAGATTTAATGCAAATATATCTCCTTCTGCTCTAAAGAGGCATTTAATAGCTATTCTGAAAGTACTGTTTATGCCCTTCTTGTCAACAATTATACCAGGAACAGTACTTCAATAGATTATATACCATTATGTGTCAATTATTGTTCTTCTATTTACTTTGCTGACACTAAAATAGGGCACTCCCCACCAACATATCTGGATAACAGCTGTGTTCATAAATTCCACACCATTTTAAATACACAATATAATCCCAGAGGAATTTGAATTAAATGAGGACAGAAAGTACAAACAGAAGCAAGACAAAACCCAGTACTATTTCCCTCTAGTAGGGCAGGGAGGATCAGAAGCGCTTCTCACACCAGGCCACCAGCCTATCCCTGCCAGCCAAGGATTTAACAAACTCAGCCAGCTCAGAGAACAGTGTGGATTTTGCCTTAAAAAAAAAAAAAAAAAATTAAAAAAATCATGGTGAAGTGACTGGGCTTTTTACAAGAGGGTAAAGGGAATAAAAAGAGATTTTCTTTAAATTCTTCTCTGCCCTTCCTACTGAAACCTCTCCCTTTTATACAGAGCACCAGGTTAGCTCTCTGAAAGCCAAAGCAATTTAAATAAATGGAAGTTTGACAGATCATTTAGTTATTTTGGGTTAAATTTAATTTAACCCAAAAATAGCCTCTTTGGTGAAGCTAAGCAATGGGAATTTT
The DNA here is from genome assembly GCF_054177405.1 of Leptonychotes weddellii. NCBI lineage: Eukaryota > Metazoa > Chordata > Mammalia > Carnivora > Phocidae > Leptonychotes > Leptonychotes weddellii. The sequence continues at coordinate 56,691,709 of NC_138372.1, forward strand.
TGACAAGGCATATCTGTCATATTTTCTCAAGCCCCAAAAAGACAATCTTAGTCTTTTTAGTAAATACTCTGATCTGTGAAATCCTTCAGAATTGATCTATTTGAGGTAGACAGGAGGCTAAGTGTGGAACCTTGTGCTTCATCTATTTAAGGTAACAGAAACACAATGGGCTGAACGCTCTGTAGTCCCTGGCCACCTTTAGAGGTAAATTCACATTTTTAGGATGCCACTCATTATTCCAGAACCATTCCAGTGCCATTTGACAGGCTACTCCTTTCAACTACTCTGCGGAATACACAGTGCTCTGAAAGGGTTAACCAGCTTCCTCAAGGTGAGCCATCTAGCCCCAGGCCCTGTATTTTAAAAAACATGAAATCTCATCTCCAAAATTTCTAAAGCCTCTACATGCAGGATAGAGGTCATGTGGATTTCTTGTTAAATTCCAACCTCAGAGCTCTAACTTTTCCTCTAAGCTCCTCAGAGGCAGATTGACAGCCGGTTTCTTGAAGAAGCTTCTGACAGCCCTGTGTTGGGTTTTTCACTGAAGGGCTTATTTTAAAGTTCTCAGTCCCTCCCCCCTCCCCATTAGCATTTAAGCCATGGGTTGTGGTGTTAAGGAGACAGCTGTACACCGTGCACTCCATGAATGTCCTCAAAGCGCAGCAGGCAAGCAGTGGAAGGGAGATAGAAGGGTCTGAGAATTCACAATGTGGCTTTGCAGTGCTGTCTGGGGCAACACAGGTAAAGCTTTAATGAGCCTTAGTTTCCTTAGCTAAGGGAATATGGAATTAATATTAACTTTAAAAAACTGTTTAAAATTCCAAATAAATACTCTTACAACATATGCTACTTGAAGGCAAAAACAAAGCCAGTTTATTTTGGCCTGCACCTGACACAGGTGGAAAACCTAATACAGACATTTTTAATGGGGTGATCTGCTGAATGTATTAACCAAGAAATGCTAAACTCATGACAAGGAATCACCTTCAGAAGACAGCATTTAAAGAAGCTTTACTACAAAAAGGAATATATGTACTGACTACAAGTATTGACCATATTTATTAACATGACTTTTAAAAATGACTGAAAAGATGGGCGCCTGGGTGGCTCAGATGGTTGAGCGTCTGCCTTCGGCTCAGGTCATGATCCCAGGGTCCTGGGATCGAGTCCCACATCGGGCTCCCTGCTCCTTGGGAGCCTGCTTCTCCCTCTGCCTCTCTCTCTCTCTGTCTCTCATGAATAAATAAATAAAATCTTTAAAAAAAAAAAAATGACTGAAAAGAAATATAATGTGAAACCCACACACATAAGCTCCTTTAAACATAAACTTAAAAATAAAGAAATACTTACTCCTCCGCTAGCCCCATGAACCAGCACACTTTCTCCAGCTTTCACACGGGCACTGCAAAACAAGACAAGGGTTCATCACCTCAAGTTGAAGGTAATGAAGCTCAGGTGTTTGTCATTCTTCTTAAGGAAATTCTACCCTCAGTTCAGCTAACGCGTCCCCAAACAGGAAACTCATTCTGCTCTACAGCCCAAAATATTCTCCAAGCTTCACAGGATCAAATGAGGGTTCTACAGGGCCATAGACGAAAGAAAACATGAAATTCATTTGTTCGTTCAACAAACGTTTAATGGGAACCTATTATGTGCCAGGCACAGTGCTGGATGCTGGTAGCACATCAGGGTGCTACCTTCCTTCTGGGAGGCTACAGTTTTTGGAGGCACGTGAAGTGAAAGAGCTGAACCTAGAGGAACGGGAGTCTCTCGTTCATTCCTACAGAAAGTGTCTCAAAACAGGCTTATGATAGCCCAGTCTCGGTTCTGTGACCCAGGGTAATGCCCAAGAAAACGCAGAAGTTAGATGATTTAAGAAAACATTTTCCTTCTCTATGCCTTTGAACATCAGGTCGTACAGCCTCTAAGCCCACATTTCAGAGAGCAATGCTGAGTCAGCAGCGCTACGAGGGTAAGAAATACGATCAATCCTGTCACAGAGGTTTCCATGTCACACCAAAAAATGTCTAGATCCTCCGGTAAGATGACATATTCTTTCTACTTCTGGTTCATCTGACTACTTTTCCATTATACCGAAAATAAGGCACAGGCAGCAAGACAGACAGGAGATGCTTTATTATTCCAGATGGACAAGTGCTAATGTCCCAATCCAGCAGCTGTTCTGTGATCCAGATCGGACTCTCGGGGAGGATCTCTTACTTCCTAAAATACTGGGGGTGGCCACACTGTACAGACATTATGTTCAATCTGGGAGTAAGAACACAGTGACCCAGAGTCATGCTTAAGGCTGCGTGCCAAGAGCTGACAAATAGCAATCACGAGCAGTAAACGAAGCTTCTTCCAATACTCTTGTTTAGAGGTAAGGGGACTGAGGGCAGTGAGTTAAATGGAGAGTCTAAATGATAAACTATTACCAAACACTTTGAGATTTTAAAAAGTAAAATATGAATGTAAGGGAATAGGATTACTGATGTCATACTATGGCATATGAAATACTTTTCCCAGTAATGGTTCTTTTAAGAATCTTACAGACAACCCCTCAAACACTAAGAGCACATTCTCCTAAACCACTGGGCCTGGGGTGGAGGGTGAAAAAGCAAGCTAACCCTCTCTCGGACCCCACTGCTATGATCCTTCTACCCTTGCACAGAGTCATTGTGATGGTTAATTTTTGTGTCAGCTTGGCTGGGCCATGGGGCCAGAATTTGGTTAAACATTATTCTGGATGTCTCTGTGGAGGGCCTCATCCAATCAGCTGAAAGCCTTAAAAGAACAAAAACTGACTTCTGGAACAAGAAGTGATTTTGCCAGTAGACTGCCTTTGAACTCAAACTGCAACTCTTTCCTGGGTCTCCAGCGTGCCAGTTTACCCTATCAGACTTTAAACTTACCAAGCCTCCACAAATCAATCTCTCTCTCTCTCTGTATATGTATGTATGTATGTAATACGTACATATGTACATATACATTCTGTTGTTCTGTTCCTCTGGACAACCCTGACTAATATAGTCAGCTCCCCTGGGGGCTCATGGCAGGGGCTCGAGCCTTGGCCTGGCCTTCCATGCTGTTGTTCCAGACTTCCTCCCAGTCACTGAAGATTAGTACCTGGCACATTAGTACCTGGCTTTCTCTTCCACGCCAAAACCGGCCCTAATCTAAAAGATTTCAACATTCTCTGGGAAGAAAATCTTGAATCACAAGAATTCCTGAATTCTCCCCTTTAGCCACTCTCTCCCAAGGCGGAACCTGGTAACCACCCCCAAACACTCTACTAGAGAAATATCAGACCCTAATAACCAGTGTTATGACAGTAATCTCCTATCCTAATTCTGCAAGCCCATATTCTCTCAAAATCTTTTCTCCAACTTCCCAGAGATTACCATCTCTGGATTGCTCAATTTCTGCCTACTTGTTGCTCCTGCCCCATTTCCTGAACTAGCCAGCCAGGACCCCATAGCAGGTTACCCCGGCTCCTCTCTCTTCCTCTCCTGTGCTCTCATTTCCTTCATGCTACTCCATTCTGTCACTAACATTCCAGCCCTGGATTAATGTTAAAATCCAACTTCCTTGATAATCTACCCAAAGGGCAAAGTACTATTAAAAAAAAAAAAAAGATCACGTGCCCATGCACTTTGGTGCCACTTCCGTTCTGATTCTCAAAAGATTACTTTGCCTCCCATTTAATTATGAAAAGTGAGGCAATCTCATATGAGTTCCTTCAACACTCCACCTCTCTACCCACACATTTTTCCATAGTTATACCATCTTTACCTCTTCTGGGCTTAGCAGACAAGATGTCCTTTAATATCTGAGGCCAATCTCTCCACACGTCCTACTTCTTTCCATCCCACCATCTGCCACTCCACCCTCTCTTCCAAACCTTCCGTCGCTCCCTCTGCTAGATCTTTCCTCAGCTATAAACATATTCAGCTCCCGTCCAACCTTTTGTCCCCACAAACTCCCGAGTACTCTTCTACTTCCTCCTCCTTATCTCCATTCAAGGAACCCAATTCCACCTCCTTCCTCAGCCCAATCAAGCTTCTGTCCCGCCGCTCTACTGGGAAAGTGACCTAGACTCAAGTCACCAATCACCTCCTAATTGCTAATCCTAACTGTTCTTTTTTTTTCCAAACACACCTCACTGCTGCATTTGACAGCTAGCTTCCCTTCTTAGTAGCAACATCAACCACTGCCCCTAACACCACCAACACCGACGATGGAGTACTTACTCTGTGCCAGGGTCTGCACTGAGATTCACAGGTATGACTTCACTGAATTCTCACCACACCCCTAGGAAGGAGGTGCTATTAATATTCATGTTTTTCAAACCACTAAACTACAGCTGAGACAGGGAAGTAACTGGACCACGGTCATATGGCTGGTAGTAGGAGAAGACAGTCCAGTAACAAGTCTTTCTGTCTTCAAGGACCATGAACTTAACAGGTGTTTAACAGACACCATGACCTTGGCTTTGGCAAACGCTCCCTTTGGTCTCTTAGGACTCTGTCCCCTACCTCTGACTATACTCCTCCATGCTGATTTTCTCTAACTTTCTATTCTCACTCCACTGTTCTTCACTCCCTGAAGGCTTTCAGTCACTTTCATCTTGTCAACTCCCACCCACAGGCTGATAACCCCATGTTGACATCTTTACCCTTCAGGCTTCAGATTCTTTCACACAACAGGTTGCTGGTCTTTTCCATCATGACGCCTATCTTGGTTTCAACTCCAAAACTGGACCAAGCTTCCCTTTGAAACTTTTTCCTTCTTTTCTTTGTCATAGTTAAACATTTACCAACCTAAAGAGCTAGAAGTATCCGTAAGTTCATCTTCTCTCTCATTCTCCACATGCAAACAGGCACCAAACACACCTGATTTTACCCTCTAATAGTTGTCCTTTCCCTTCCACCTTTTCTACCATGGCTTTTGCTCTGGCCCTTAGGTATTTTGCCTAAAGGATACTCGTATAAGACTCACCCATCTCCTTCTCCACTCCTGTCATCAAATCCATCCTTCACATACTGATAGGTGATCTTAATAAAACACTCATATAACAGTATCACTCTCCTGAATTGAACATTTCATGACCCCCAATCCCTTACGGAACAGTGTGTGAGCTCTATCATCTTGCTTTTTACAATCTGAAACCTACCTATTTCATGTGACAGCTAATATTTATTAAAAGATTACTATATTCCAACCTAATTCTATGCCACTCTTTGCCTTGTAATCTTTTATCCAACAAAACCAAATTGCTATAGCTCTCCTTAAATATCATGATTCTCCCCCCTCCGACACCAGGCTATTCCCATTGTCTAGAATTTCCTCTCCCCTCCCAGCTATCCTTCCCCAAGATAACTCCCTGCTTAAAGTACATATTTTCAGAGGGGCGCCTGGCTGGCTCAGTTGGTGGAACATGTGACTCTTGATCTTGGGGTTGTGAGTTCAAGCCCCATGCTGGCTACAGAGATTACTTAAAAATCAAATCTTTAAAAAAAATTTTATATATATATATATATATATATATATGTGTGTGTGTGTGTGTGTATATATATATATGTATGTATATATATAAAAATTGTCAGATCCCAGCCATGGAGACTGACCAGTGGGTCTAGGGTAGGGCCCTACATGGTATTTTTAAATTGCAGCAATTAGTTTCTAGGGCTGGATAACAAGATTTTTTGAACCATGACTTTAAAATAATCCAAGCCTTACATCTTGGCAGGAAGCCCTATCTCATCACCACTGTTACATCCCTTATGATCCCATAAATCCCTATGCACATCTACACCACTGTACTTTCCACATTATACATCAATATTATAACTCTTGGGCGCCTGGGTGGCTCGGTTGGTTAAGCGACTGCCTTCGGCTCAGGTCATGATCCTGGAGTCCCGGGATCGAGTCCCGCATCGGGCTACCTGCTCGGCAGGGAGTCTGCTTCTCCCTCTGACCCTCTTCCCTCTCGTGCTCTCTGTCTCTCATTCTCTCTCAAATAAATAAATACAATCTTAAAAAAAAAAAGGAGCCCTGGGGAAAAAAAAAAAAACATTATAACTCTTATGTCTGTCTCTCTTACTAGACTGTCAGCATCTTAAAGACAAAGACAGCATTTTGCTCTTCTTTGTATCCCCAGTGATTAAAATAATCTTCCAAATTAGCACAGTTTCCACTCCATAAATGCTTAATGGTAACTAAATAGTAACCGCATAGGAGAGATATATGGATGCGTGATAGGAAGGCAGGCGATACCGGCTCTATGACCGACCGTGTGTGTCGTTACCTGTGGAGCAGAGCTCTATAAGCAGTAAAATATGGAATGCCGATGGCAGCTCCTTGCTGAAAGTCCAGTTTTTCTGGCAGTGTGTAAACACTGTGATCTGCTGCGAGGGCATACTCGGCGTAGCCCCCAGAGATGGTGCTGGTAGTGAAAACTCTGTCACCTTTCTAGGGAAAGCAATAAATGCACCAGGGATTAAAAATGATGTCAATGGGTATAATTCTTTACAATGCAATTTTTATAACAACAAATAAGTATTTATGTATTGTTTTCTACATCTTAGGGTCTCATAAAACTATCTTCTGCATATTGAACATTTTTAAAGGTTTTATTAATAGAAACCAAGAAGAAGAAAACTCAAGGAAAATAGGAAAAAAAAAAAGGAAAGGAAAGGAAAGAGAACCTCCAGAATGGTATAATGAGAAGACAACTAACCTTTATCGCCTTTATCGAGAGAGCTTACTGTGCAAGACACTGTATTAGGAGTCTAATGAGTATTGTCTAATTTGATCTTCTCAAGAGCCTATGAGGTAAGTACTTTTCTTATCACCACTTTAGATTAATTCCACTATACAAATGAGGAAACTGAGGGACAAAGAAGTTCAATAATTTGCTCAGATTAAGCAGTTAGTAAATGACAGTTAATACAACAATTTTTTTCTCCGAAATACTAGGAAGAAGAAACAAATAAAATGTAAGGTTTCTTCCACACACCAAATACGTGTTCTAAATCCGTCCCCTGGGTTTCTTCACCCCTGCATTCTTTCCCTCATTTTTTATGCATACACCAAGAACAGGAAACTATGGCTGAATCCTGACAGCAAGATGAGCTGGGACAGGCTTCTTCACTTGTTACAGCATCAGAAACACAGTAAACTCTCAGGAAACTCTGCTGGGTCCTGGCTATTGAAAAGCAGACGCATAACCGAGAGTGAGGTAAGGCACGATGCAAGACTTAGAGCCTGCCCAATGTGACCTGCATGCCAGGGAAATCAGACTGTCTACTACAAACACCTGCCCGAACTCTTCTTTCTGGAAAAAAATTAAATATTCCTTGGAATAAGCAAAATATTAAGGCAAGAACTTTCAGGATTATTCAATTGCCCCCCCCCAAAAAAAAGATCTAAAAAAGTAATAGCACTATGTTGTGGGATAGAAACAAAAAAGATTCAAAAGGCATCCATCCAGCAGTCAGAGACTCATCCCTGCTTAACAGTGCCACGTGCAAATGGTCAAATATGACTGTGTTAAGATTAATCCTGCCTTAATAGCTTAAAAAGATGTTGCACAGATTGCAATATAATTCAAACATGTTCTAAGAATTCATTACGGAAAGCAGGACTTTGAGTTCTGTGATGGATATTAATAACAAAACAACTTCCCCCATTGAAAGCATCCTAAACCCTAAGAAGAGAGAAAAGGAAAGGATAGGAATAACTACAATGCAAGAAAACATGATGAACCATCGAAGATAAGTAACCAGGAAAAGAAAGGAATTATTTCTAAGTTGAAGGAATCAAAAATAGCTTCACTGAGAAGCCAATATTTAAGGTAGGCCTTGAGGAATTGGACAAGATTTTGAAAACTAGAACTGACAACAGTCATTATGAGTGAAGGGAACAAAGTAAACAAAGGAACAGTGGCAGGAATAAATGCTGAGAAACCGCTAGCATTTGTGCCCAATGAGTAAGTAGTCTAATATATGGAAGGTAATAGTTTCAGAGATAAAATGAAAAGGAACTAAAGCTGGAGGGTAAAAGCCCCCGCACCTATGTTTGTAAGTTTCAGTTTCATTCTGCCAAGCAGAAGAACCAATATGAGCAAAGACAGAGAAGGAAGAGCATGGGGTATGCACCTTATTAGACAGCACAGGTCCACAGCTTGGTGGAAAATTCTAAGATGTCACATGTGATCCTGGCAACCGTGGGGTCATCGTGAAGAAGGCACAGAATGCCGAAGTGTAAAGAGGACTGAGAACACTGGGCAACACTGAAATTTGAGGAGCATCCCGAGAAAAAGCAGCTTGAAAAACAATGCCTAGGAGGAAGTGGGGAAGAGGACAGGAAAAATGATGTCATAGAAGCTGAAGAAAAAAAAAAATTTTTTTTTAAGAAAAAGCGGCTGAGAGTGTCAAATGTCACCAAGAAGTCAAGAGAGATAATGACATAAAAGGGCCCATTAACTCCAGCAATGGAGAGGCCATTAGTGACATTAGCAAGAATGTTTCCGTGGAGCTATGGGGGCAGAAGCCAGACCGCCACAGGCTGAGGAGAGCAACGCTGTAGGAATCGGATGGTCTTCCTGTGCAGAGGCCACGTTAACCTTCTCTGTCTCAGTCCAATTTTGGTAAATGTGCTGCCAAAGTGGAGCAGATCAAGGAATTATGAGGAAAGATGCTAAAACATGAATATACTATCCATGTTTTAGATTCCTTTTGGCATATAAATAACAAAAGCCCCTATCGTAACATTTTTATTGACTCAGTCACCTTGATCTGAGGCAGAGCTCTAAAAATGTATAGTTGACCTGGCATTTTTTTCATCTTTTACTTATTATTCAAAAGAATTGGCCTTCCCTTTATCTTATGAAACTAAATTTATAAAAGGAATCAAACATTATGTTGGTTTGTGTATTACTGAGAGTTAGGAAATAGTATAATTTCCTTGCCTATTTTCTGTCCTTACATATTTCTGCTACATCAAAAGGATCACAGTTGAATTCTGTGAGGATGTGAAGGTAACGAATTTACCCAGCACTTGTCCCCAACAATGGAAACAAGGAAGACCTCCAGATAAAAGGCAATCTCTTTTTTTGAATAGAGGAGTCCCCCAAGTGGCAGAAATTGTGTAATGGGGCCTTTCATTTTTTTTAAGTTTTTATTTAAATTCCAGTTCATTAACAGACAGTGTAATATTAGTTTCAGGTGTACAATCTAGTGATTCAACACTTCCATACAACACCCAGTGCTCATCACAGCAAGTGCACTCCTTAATCTGTAACGGGGCCTTTTAAAGACTTAAATAACAACACATTTTAAAAGCCATGTTAAAAAATTTGAAAAAAAATATTAAGCCAAAATGGAAATAATTTAAAATGTAATACCTTGAAAGTGGATACGTTATCTCCAACGGCTTCTATTACGCCAGCCACATCTGACCCAGGAGTATAGGGTAAGAGTGGTTTCCTGCTGTAAGTACCAGAACGAATATACGTTTCCACTGGATTTACACCACATGCGTGGACTTTGATCAGAACCTGCAATGACAACATATTTTCGTTCACACGGAACATTTAGGCATTCATTCAGCGTTATGCTAGGACTCCACTGATTATGGGAATTATAAAAATGGAGGGGAAAACCTCACCTTCAACGGACTCACATTAGTTTTGCAAACCAACATATACATAAAAAAGATAAGACAGAAAGGCTTATTATGTGCTATATTAAGAACATTTTGGGAAAATAGTAGTGGAAGTACTTGAGAGGATGTGTGGCACAAACCTCTATGGGCTCATCAAATCTAATTCTTCCTCCTCCTGGGTACATAGGAAGAATATTATTTCTTGGTGCCCTATGATTGAGTTTTAGCCAACAGAATGTGAACAACAGTGATCAGAGTCACTGTCAGGGCCATTAAAGATGTTCTAGGCAATCCACACTGTGCCTCCACCCTTTTAAAGAAGTGACCCCAGAAGACAGAGGTGTTGAAGGTGGCAGAGCCACATGATGGAAGAAGGCTACGTCCACAAATCACTCTTTGAGAGTTACCCACCGATGTTTTAGAATTCTGGAATTTAGTGAATGAGAAGTAATTTTCTATTGTTGAACCACTGAGATTTTGAGGTTACATCTACCACAGAAGCTAATTTTACCTTACTTAATATATAATGATTACTTTTGCCGTAGGAGTAAGAGAAGGCCTTACAAAGAAAGTGGTATTTGAGCTAGGCCGTAAAAGGAGAGTAGATATTCTTTCAGAATGGGAGAAAAGGGTATCTCAGGTAGAAGGAATAGTATGAGAAGGAATAAAAGGGCCTCTTGGGGAAACCAGATAATGCTGCTTGTTACAGCACAGTCTATTGAAAAGGAACAATAAGAAATGAATCTCTAAAGTTAGGTTATGGCCAAATTGTAAAAACTCTCAGGAGGTTCAAGGTTCGTTAAGGAAATGAGACTTGGGAGTCATGGAAGGTGTGGTAATAAAGATACATAATTTTTAATGAGAAAGTATATCGTTAAAGTCACCAGAAATGATTAAACTCTTCATTTAAATTCTCTTAAATCACATATAGAAGGGCATGTATGCAGAAGAAAACCATTTTCCTACTGTGCACAAAATAGAAATCATGAAAGTGTGTAACAGAATAACTTGTTCAAAACTACTTACGACTCCATGCAGAAAAATTCAATTATGGCACTGCACAGATGATCCTCAGCCTCAAAAATGTTCTTATAGCAAGATATTTTTCCTTTTTATAGCTCTACCTCACTGTTATAACTATACTCTCTTTGTCAGAGCGCACATGTATCATCAGTATAAACTTTGTCCTAATTCAATGTCTCTACGAATTATTGTGAGTCTGCTTCTTTTGAACATTAACCTGATGTGCTGGAGACTCACACTCAGTGTAATTACTGTCTGTTTTTATGCAATTATTTCCACCTGATGGTCTTTTGGAATTGGTACTGCAATATCCGACTGGAGTTTCAGCACTTCTGGTCCACCAAATTCAAAAACTCGAATCGCTCTCATCAACTTCTGTCCAGTCGCCATGGTGATCTAGACACCAAGGAAAAAAATAATGTTCTGTCATATGGTATCTAGGCTATATCACTATGTTTTTTCCCCTGGAGGAGGCAGATCAAACAATTTTTCAAACAACAATTTAAATCATGAGCTTACACAGATCTCATTTCATGTTTAAGGGCCTTTCATCTTACAAATCCTTCAGCTACAAAGCAAAATACTTGATATTACTTCCTGTAGGGATTCAGTGCCTTCCACAAGGGAATCAAACATGCAAACAAAAACATCTGGCTAGACATAGCATGATACAGTATCTTAGGTTTCTTTTTGTGCAAGTTTGTGCTGCCACATCTTAGAAATTTGTTAAGTTTTATTAACATTAGAGAAATAGACCTATTAGATTATGAAATACTTCAAATATAGAGAGAAACATAAAGAATATAATGAACACATTTACCTGCCACCCTGCTTTAATAAATCTTAACATCTTAAAAACCTAGAACATTATAGATATAACTGAAGCCTTCTGTACCCATCCCCAAGCCCATTTCTGGCCCGCACTTTTAAGAGGTGATTATTACCATAAACTCAGAGCTCATCATTCCCATGCATGATGTCATATCACTACTTCATTCAACAATATGTGCCATGTGTTGCATGTTCTCAAACTTTATTTAGATTGGATCATACTGTACTTAATTCTGCAACTTGCTTTTTCTTCTCAACATTTTTTGAGATTTATCAATGGTGAACACTTAGCTTTATGAAGTTCATTCATTTTAACAAAGGAGGAAAACATTAAAAACTAAAAACACTGCTTTGTATGTAATCTTTTATAAATTACAAGGGTCATTTACAGTTAACCTTTCTGTCCTCAAATACAAGGGGGCAGAAGCAGGCAGAAGACATAAACCTAAGGTCACTGTAGAGCAGCTGGGCAGTCCCTGAGGGTGACACCTGTGTGGTGTGAGGACTGGGAAAAGGCAGCTCCCCCCATACCTGCCAACAGTCTCACTACTGAATTTCGATCTAGCTCTTCACTCAGGCTGGGTATTTCTTAGACAAGAAAGTGAAAGTATAAAGACAGTAAAACAGAAACAACACAACAACAACAAAACCAAGGTTGCCCAGCTCAGAGTTTTTCATTCTGGAAATAAGAACACAGCTTTCTTTTCCCTTTTTGTTGCCAGCATGGTGTTACAGAAAGAGTACAGGTTTTGGAATCTGACAGCTTTCAGTATGAATTCCGGCTCTATCAATTTACTAGCCAAATGGCCTTGGGCAAGGCAGTCACCTTTGTTGAGCTTCTTCATCTGAAAACTGGGCTCCCACTCAGGGTTACTGTGCTAGAGACAGAGCAAGCATCAAGCATTAAACCTGGCAGATGTTCACTCCTATATATAGTAGATATCATGATTCCCTTCCCATCTCTTTTCTCCTTTTCAATTTCTTATTCATTAAAATACTCTTGATTCTATAATTCCATAATCACTTTTGATTTTACATAACAATATTTACAGGACTCAGATTATAAAAACAAGACCCTGGCCTCAAAGGATTCAGTCTGGAGAATCATTTAAGCAAAACATTAATATTAAATATTGGTTGTTATTCATTCAACATGTATTTTTTGAACATTAACTGTAAGCGAGGCCCTGTGCTAACCCCAGAGAACACAAAGGGCAAAGAGAAAATGCCCCAGCCCCTCTCCTAGCTCCTGTTCACTCTGTGCTCTCATTCTTTCACACAGCTACACACACCACGTTAAGATCTGCAGCTCCTTTTCCACTTTCTACCTACTTCCTATTTATTTCTTTCAAGCACTTGCATCTACCTTTTCACCAACAGACATCATTATTATCCTCAAAGAACTGTAGTGGTAATAAAAGGAAAATTATCCCAAAATAGGATCTGTCAAAATTATCTAACACATACATTTCCCCCTACATTTTGATATCTGCTAAGTTGGGAGAAAAGAACAAAGGAAGGAGGATTCTCATCCTTAATACAGGATTTAGAACACCCTGCTGCCTTGCCTAGTACTATCATCTTATCCTACCGAGCATGTAAGGAGACCAGGTATAACCTTGACAGCGCTGTCTTCTACTTTGCTTCTGTCCATCTTATTTCCCACTGAGTCTTTGCCACTATGATCGATCAGGCTTCAATCTGTACAAACTGCCTTTGAAAACCCCCTCAACTACCCATAGGATCATCATCTGCTTCATAATACATAACACATAAGGTGATACGTCAAAAGGAATAATAAAAAGAAATAATACAACACACAAATTGTAATTATAATTCTTTTTTTTTTTTTTTAAGATTTTATTTATTTATTTGAGAGCGAGAATGAGAGAGAGAGAGAGAGAGCATGAGAGGGGGTAGGGTCAGAGGGAGAAGCAGACTCCCTGCCAAGCAGGGAGCCCGATGCGGGACTCGATCCCGGGACTCCAGGATCATGACCTGAGCCGAAGGCAGTCGCTTAACCAACTGAGCCACCCAGGCGCCCCTGTAATTATAATTCTTAAACCCAATACCTGATTTCTTCGAAAAAGCACATCTTTTATGTCCACTGGTATAATTATTTTCACAATAGGTAGAAAAGCAACCATTTAATTGTATGCAGAAATGGAAATAAAATCACCATCCATGTTATGGATGAGAAAACATCCCAAGAGGGTAAGAGACTCACCAGGGTCACACAGAAGCAGAGCTAGAATCCAAGTCCTCTATCTTAAATGTTGATTGGTGATGTACCCTTACTGTACAATCCTTTTCATCTTACCCTTTGAAATGTTGGCACAGAAGATCCTTTAACTTCTTAAAATTCAACTAACTTGCAGGTAGGATTACATATTTTATGATTAAGGCATCTGCTCAGAGTGTGAAATTTTCCAAATGTCTGTAAGTTAGGGGGATCCAGTAGTGATACACAGGACAAGATTCTATTAGGAAAACTAATAATTTCCTTATCTGTAAAATGGGGCCAGTACTCCCTAGCATAGGATCCTTGTGAAGATTAACTGCAACAGCGCAGGGTGTGAGTGCTTCACAGCATGCCCAGCATGCAATACGCTCTATTATTCAGACGAAATAATTTGTGTGTCAGCAGGCCTGCCACCTTGCTAGTGTTTTTAAATAGATTTTTCTATTTATCAAGTATAAACTTTAAATTAGAGGACCTGGTTTAATTTTTGGTTGTACTTTTGACCTATAAAAAGCTGCCAAGCATACTTTGGAAATCTAGGAAATACAGAATTTAAAATTCCTCCTCAAACAGTGATCTTCTCTATGCTCTGTTTCAATCTGTTTGGTTTAAATAAAAACTAAAGGGACAGGGAAAATGTTAGAACTATATTTCAATATAGAATGAAGAAATCAAGTCACAAAGGCATAGCAAGGGCACTTATGAGAGAAGAGCATAAGTAAAATTAAGTAAGAATTTCTAGCAAGACATAACAAAATAAGAACTTGGAAAGAGAATCATCATTACGAAATGTGCTGCTGCTGATCAAGAATGACTCACGTAAGCCTTTTTTTTTAGCCTTAAGCCAGAAATGTAAAAAAACCAAAAAATTAAAAGTAGCCTAAGAAAAGTCTCTTCCTGGCTGGGTGACCTTGTCAGGTCACTTCCCTGGTCTGGATCTCGGTGCCCACTTCTGATAAGAGGGGGTGGTGGAGGAGGAGATGAATAGATAATTCTAAACCCCTCCAGGTTCTTGGATGTAAAGATTGGGTGGAACTAGGCCGGCAGCGCTCCCGTGCTCGGGAAGAGCTCAGTGGGATTTGCTGATGCTGACCAGACTTAACATGCAGCGTGCCAGTGGCCTCAGCGGCAATCGCACAACTTTTCCATTACCAGTCCAAACTTGAGCCTTTAAATAGTTCAATCATGAACGCATTCTCTGGTCAAGCCTCATCTTGGAACTAAGTGAGCATTTAACGATGTGTTGACGCGGTGTTTTGTCATTTTTTTTTTTCCTTTGAAAATTATTCTAGGTGGGGGTCACCGGGGTGGGTGGGTGGGCGGGTCAAAGAAAATAGGCATTTCTCTCCAAAAGTAAGACAGCACCTCTGATGGCAGAGGCGACTTAAGACCGGGCGGGTGGAGCTCCAGAGCCCCGCAGCCGCGGGAACGGCAGAGGAGAAGCCTGTTTCCCCCCGCGGGGCTGTGCGCAGGGCCCGCGGCCGACGCCGGCTGCAGCAGGAACGCCCAAGCCCAGGCCTGGCGGCGGGAGCGGAGCCCGCGGAGCCCGCGGCGGCCTGCGGGGTGCAGCCGAAACGCAGATCTCACTGGAGACCAGGGCTGGGAGCTCGCGGCCCGCAAGTGAAAGTCCCTGCGTGATTTACGGATGAGGAATTAGCAGCCCCTAGAGGGAAAGGTCTTCGGCCACGAGCTCCTTTTTCACATTCTCCAGGACAGAACGCGGCACAAGAGCGCGACCCCAATCAAACGCAGCTCCTTTGTGGACGAGCGGCGGGGAGATCCGCTGCCTGAACAAGTAAAGGGGACTTTCTTTAAAACCACTTACCCGGTTCTAGAGTGGGGAAGCAAAACCTGCGAAGGCTCAGATTCCACAGAAAAGGGGACGGACCTGGGCGTCTTCTATACTTGCTGTCTCCGCCTCGCCCGCGCGTCTCTCCCCGCCCTCAGGGGAGGGCACGACTCGCTCCCGAACTCGGGACGAGGAGGAAGTTTGGGCCTTTCCGGCCACCACCCGCTTCAAAATGGCTTCCCCCAGGGAGAGGCGTGGCTAACGTCAAAGTATAGACTAAATCCTTCCTCGCATGGATCGTACCGCAGAGTTCAGGAGATGGAAGGCGCAGTGTCTGAGCAAAGCGGACCTCAGCCGTAAGGGCAGTGTGGACGAGGATGTGGTAGAACTTGTGCAGCTCCTGAATGGGCGAGAACCGTACTTCACCACCAGTTCCTGCGCTGGGCGCATCATCCTCCTAGACGGGGTGAGGCCCTTTTGTTCAGCGCCAGCCCTGTGGTGCCCACCCAGTGCAACACCCCAATCCAGCCTGTGTTTGTCCTTCTGATGGGTGGTTTCGGCTTCTTTATGAAACTTAAAGGTTGAATTAGACCAGTGCTTCTAAAACTTTAATGTGTCTATTAAAGAGCATCACCAGGTGCTCTTTTATAATACAGATTCTGATTCAGTAATTCTGGGATGGAGCTGATGATACTATGTATTTCTAACAAGCCCCCACGTGATGGCGAAACTGCTGGCCTGAGAATGCTCTTGGGTTGCAAGGATTAGAGAATATGATTCTAAATACTAGGGGAATTTAAAAACTCCCAGCAGGGCGAGGCGGCTTTTCTCTTCAGTCGTCTTACCAAATCAACTAGATAGAGCGTCTCCAGGGTTAAGGCGTTTACTGCCTCCTAGTGGCCCACTCCGTTATTACAGCTCTGGTAATTTTTACATTACTCTGAATACAATAAAATGTACAGTATGGGTTAGTCTGATGTACAGTATGGGTTAGTCAAGCCCTCAGACTTTGGAGTGATACTGCTTAGATTCTAAGCTAATTATGGGACTTACTGGCTATGTGATTTTAGGAAGGTTATCTAAACTCAGCCCCTCCCTGTTCTATGAACTGAGGATAATAGAGTATCGGCTTCATAGGGATTTTGCGTAGTAGAAATGGGATAATTTGGAACATTTAGCACATGCCTGGCCCATATTAAGTGTGCTATAAAAGTTAGCTGCATGTCAATTTTAACATTAGGATTGAATTCAGAGCATGAAAGACAGCACACTCATAAGCTCATTTTTTAGATCCCTCATTGACTGATAATTTGACTGATAAATTGACTGATAATTTGCTGGTCCTCCAGGTTAGCAGGGCCTGTATATTTTTATATTGCAACCATTGCCTCCTGAGCAGTGGCACTGGGCTTACTCTCTCCTACTGCCCTATTTTACCTGGATTTCTGCAGCGTTTTCCTAACAGGTCCCTTATCTACCATTCTCTCTACCCCAAACCATGTTACATACTGTTAAAGACAACTCTGTGCATGTCACTCATCTATGCTGAAATCTTTTATTACACATTTTTCCAACATCAGAAAATCCAAACCCTTATTCTAGTATACCTTCCAACCCCTCTGCTGCTGTGATATTTTCTGCTACTTCTCTTCATGTTTATCTCTTTACTAAAACTGAACTATTCTCTTTTTCATCTTATATTTACCTGCCTTTGCCTTTGTTCATATTTATTATTCCTGAAATGTTTCCCCCATCTCTGTATATTTGAGATGCGACTCCCAAAACTCCCCTCTCCCATCTGAACACAAGCATACACACCCACTTGTAAGTAATGACTGCTTCTTCTGAACTTCCTCAGGACTTTTTCAGAACCTCTTTTCATTTTATGTATATTATTTATTTTCATTTAGTCTTATTTCGGGAAGGATTTGCATCAACTTAAAGAAAAGCAATACAAGAAGAAAAAAGTGGGAAAATCTGGATGAAGGGAATATAGATAAGATGAAGCTAGAGATGGCATTAGTTCCTAAGTATGCCCCTAGATTCTGTAAATTTGCTAGAGGTGAGTCACACATTTGGTTCTAACATTTAGAGCAGGCAACATAAGATCAGATAAATGTACTGAGGTCATTCAGTGAAAACAAACCAGTTATTTAGGACAGGCACAGCTCTTCCTCTTTCCAAAGCTAGACAGCCAAGTCTCCTGTGAACTCATTGTAAAAATAGTTACTTTGTAGAAGTATAGTGATTTAGACCTAAGTGTGGTTTCCTGCATCTTCTTTCCAGCCTCCTTGAGGGTAGAATCTGTTTATACCCAAAGAATCTAAAAGAACTTTACAAATAAACATTTTTTTTTCAGTTAATTAAAAACAAAAACAAAAACCTGATGTTGAGGTATTGGCTTCTTGAAGCTTTGACCTTGCAGTCCTAGCTCTGCCCTTTGGGTCTATATATATATAGTCTAATCCCGATGTTACAAATGTATGCCTTTAGAAACTAGAGACATATTATAAGGGTGTGAACAGCCCACCTGTCAGTAAAAAGTAATAGGTCCTGTGTGGGATTGGGACAGTGCTTTTTTACAAAGGGAATTCCAAGTTGTTCTTTTGTTTGCTTTTTTAATATTGTGCAAGCCAAGGGGCACCTGGGAGGCTCAGTAGGTTGAGCATCCGACTCTTGATTTCAGCTTAGGTCATGATCTCAGGGTCATGAAGCCTGCTTAAGATTCTCTCTCTCTCCCTCTCCCTCAGCCCCTTCAACCCCCCCAATCATGCTCTCTCTCCTCTCTCTCCCTCAAAAAAAAAAAAATAGTTTGCAAGCCAAATAAAACAACTAGAGTATAACTCAGGGCTGCTAACATACAACCCCTTACAATAATCCCTTTTCTCCTGACAAAATCGTGACCATATTTCAGAAAATATTTTTATACCTTAATAAACAATTTATTTTCTTTATATTTCAACTAATTTGGTCTCATTTTTGTTTTGGGTTAAGTTTACCCAAAACCTAGTGAATTATTCTCAGTAATACTTAAAATTGCCACTTGGAATTATTAATCTAAGAAAGCTTACAATTATGCTATGCATTGTACTTATTATTTGTGTAAATATTATATGATTAAATTAAATTATGTTTATTTTTTAATTTTAGGATATAAATGGTTTTGAGGTTCAAAAGCAAAACCGTTGCTGGCTACTGGTTACACACAAACCTTGTGTAAAGGATGATGTGGTAAGTTTTTATATATAAACTTAGAAATAAACTTTTAATTCAGAATCACATTAAATACATATGAAAAAAACAGAACATTCAAGGTGGATTTATATGCTTAATTATAATGACTAAAGATTAGAAAACCTGAGAATTCATTACAGTGGCTTTTTTGATTTGGGAAATAAAAGTATAAATATGTATATAAGCATTACTTATTGCTCAACAAAACACATCCTCTTCAACATAGAGAGTTCATGGGTATTGGACACATAGTAGATTGAAAATTTGAACTTCATTTCTACCATTTGATAACTCTGTAACCTGAAATAAATTATACAAGGAGAAGGGAGCTCAGAGAAAGGGATTAGTACTATCTATATATTACCAACATACTGACATAAATAAGTTATACATTATTTATCTGGATTGCTTCTTGTAAATCTTCTGATCTGTCCTGGGTTATTTAGTTTCAGAAATTAAAAATGTTTAGAAGAGTTCATATAAGTTTGTATTAGTCAGGCACTTTACATTACCTGTTCAGGTGCCTAAATGTTGTCTTAGGTATACTCACTCATTCTTCATCTCTTTCTTTGGGTACTGGTTCTTTCTGCATATTGGCCCTTATTCTCTTCTGCTGGAGGCAGTCTCTGTAGTAGGAAAAATAGCTGCCAGCAGCCCCAGCAGAAAAGGACTTCTTCTTGCTAATATCCAGGTATTCCCAGAGGAGTCTGAGTCATTCTGCTTGGGTTAGATGTTCTCCCCTTGAGATCAGTTATTTTTGCCGGTAGAATGGAATACTATCCTCGATCAGACCTAGGCACTTGGCATCTCTGAGGTTATTATAGCAGGAGTCATGAGCGATAGGGTCATGATTGACAGTCCCATCAGAATCAAATGGTGTGAAAAAGGGAGGATACAGCCCAAGGATACTAGGTGGACAGAAATAACAACCACCTTCTATAAATTCTAGCTCAGACATATATGCATCTCAAACGTCAATCTAATAACAAAGCATTTAAACAGAACTTCCCTTTTTTTAAGATGTTTTATTTATTTATTTTTGCGCGCTTGCGCGCAAGAGGGAAAGAGAAAGCGAGCAAGTGCACAAGCGTCAGGGAGGGGCAGAGGAAGAAGCCGACTCGCTGCTGAGCAGGGAGCCCCATGTGGGGCTGGATCCCAGGACCCCAGGATCATGAGCCGAAGGCAGGTGCTTAACTGACTGAGCCACCCAGGCTCCCTAAACAAAACTTTCATATCATATTCCTTTTTTTTTTTTTTTTCAAAGTTGGCTCTATGCCCAACATGGGGCTTGAACTCATGACCTCAGAATCGAGAGTCACATGCTCTATGGACTGATCCAGCCAGACACCCGCCTACCATATTCCTTAGTGAAAATCTGTTACAGAGTTAAATAGAGTAGTAGTTTACTTTCCCAGGTATGGCTAGAAAGAATGACACAGAGGTTTATGGGAGAATTGGAAATCAGGTCTTTTAAAAGAATAAGCAGATTAATCAGTGTTTGGAGGAAGAGGACCAAGAAAGCAGAGTGAAAAGTTACTGCAGAAAAAGGATGCTGGATGATTCTGAATGTTTCTGGGAAAAACTGAAGTTGCATATGGTAAAGGGTCACCACAGAAAAGGATCATATATTGGTGTCTGATGCTAACACTTCTCATTTATTTAGATTGCAGCTCTGAAGAAAGCAAATGGTGATGCCATTTTGAAATTTGAACCACTTATTCTTCATGTGCAGTGTCGACAGTTGCAGGATGCACAGATTCTGGTAACATTTTATGATTATACTTGAATTTACAGGTATGTGGGTAGATTTAATTCTAAGCTTTAAATCTACCAAAAAATAATATGATTTTAGTTTAATTAATGAGTTTTTAAATTTAATTATAGATTTGGGGCTATATGTGTTTCTGCAATTTGTAGAGCTAACCAGTTTATTCGATTAGCCAGATTATCAGAATTTAACCAATTTATTTTTTTTACAGCATTCACTGGCAATAGATTCTGGTTTCAGGAACTCTGGCATAACCGTGGGAAAGAGAGAAAAGACTATGTTGGTAAGATAACTTTTGGCAAAAAGCAATTCTTTGGGCATGAAGTGATTCAGATTATTGAAAAACCTCATTAGACTCCTGTCTTTAGTCTCTCCCTACTCAAATCTTGCCATTCCCTTGCTCAGAAATCTTCAGTACTTTATTCTTTCCTACAGAGCAAAGTCTAGAGTTCTTAGATTTGCATTTGAGCTCTTATTTTATAGTGTCTTCCTCTATGTACTTTCAACCTGATTCTCTGTGCCCTCCTCATCCTAAATAGTCAAAGCTCAGTGTAATCAGCACCATGATATAGTGGAGAGAATCATAGATAGGGGGTCTGAAGTCCTCTACACAGAGACTGGCTACACCACAGCTGTGCTATATGAACTTGGTCAAGCTCCTAATCCTTCAGGGTCTCAATTTTCTTGGCCATATCAGGGGTCCAGCAAACTACTGCCTTGGGATCAAGTCCAGTCCACAGGAGGTCAGATCCTACTACTCCCACTTGATAAATTCTTGTCTCAAGTTGCTTTTGTGCTACAATGGCAAAAGTGAGTAGTTACGACAGATACTGTATGGCCACAAAGTCAGAAATATTTATTATCTATCCTTTTACAGAAAAAGTTTGCCAACCCTGGACTAGATGATCTTTAAAGCCCTTTCTAAGCCTCCAGCCTCTCTCAGTCCTTTCCTGGCCAAGTCAACTCCTATTGATTTTGCCCTCTTCTGATCTTCTATAGTATTTATTATTTGTAATGGTATGTATTCTTTGCTTTTTAACTATTTCAGGTTTTCTTCCATTCTAGCTTCCTAGACTTTCCTATTTTCTATCTATTTTTAACAAGTTGCCCATTTCCCAAATAGAGATGGCTTACAAAAGAAGACACCTATAAAAAAACATGCCTAAATAGAAAGTCAAAGCCACGGTACTGGTTTGTGTCCCTGTCTCCTTCCCATACACTCCATTTGGTAGCCCAAGCAAGAACAGAACCGTTCATTCACTTTCCATTCCTTTGTCTTTCGTATTCAGTTACAAGTCCTATCACATCTGCCTCTAATTTCTTATGCCCGACTCCACCTTTCTAAGCCCTCTGTCACTGCCCCTACTTAAGCTGTCATGATCCCTCCCCTTAGTCTTTACAATGGTTTCCCAACTCGTCTTCCTACTACCCATCTTCTCCTTCAGCCCCCCAAACCAATACTATCAGAATCCCCCTTTTAAAAAAGCCAGGGTCAGGCACCTGGGTGGCTCAGATGGTTAAGTGCCTGCCTTCAGCTCAGGTCATGGTCCCAGGGTCCTGGGATCAAGCCCCGCATCAGGCTCCCTGCTCAGTGGGAACCTGCTTCTCTCTCTCCCTCTGCCATTCCCTCCACTTGTGCTCTCTGGCTCTATCTCTATGTCAAATAAATAAATAAAATCTTAAAAAAATAAAATAAAAAAGTCAGCGTCTCCATATATCTCCCCTGGTATTCAAGGCCCTACCCAAACTATTTTCCATTTACCTTACTTATGCTCATCTCCTTCTACCACACTTATGCTCCAGTGAGATAGAAAACTATTAGCTGTTTCCCAAATGTATCGCGCTCTTTCACATGTCCATGACTGTAGATAAGTCATTCTCAGGCCACAATGTCCCCTGCCCCCATTTTTACATCTGGTGAAATTGCACTTATCCTTAAAATCCTAACTCAAATGCCACCTTTCCCCTAAAACCGAGGCCTGGACGTGTTCCCGTGTGTGTGTGTGTGTGTGTGTCTCCTGGCACAGCACCTGTGTTGTCTTGTCATTCTTTGTTCACTTATCTATTTCCTGTTTTAAAGTGTGAGCTTTCAAAGGCAGGGATCCTATTATGTTTATTCTGTGTCTTCATACCTTTCATGGGGCTGTAGATGCTCAGTAAAAGTTCACTGAAAGAATTTTTATTTCCCATGCTAGTTTTTGTTGCTGTTCTTAACCTATTTCCACTGTTTGGACTTACTTGGAACCCATTGACGGTTTCATCAAGAAGTTTACTAAGATTGGCAACCCTAAAGCATGGAGAAAGCAGCCACTTTGTGAGATAGAGCAGGCATGGTTTATAACCGCACTCTGCTCAAGCAGCACTAAGAGGCTCTTCCGAATCCAGTCCATTTGATTTTTCCCTTGAAGCTTCTGTTGAGATTTCATTTATTTCTTTTCTTTAAATAGCATATTAAAGCTTTCTAAGCTTTAGTGAGACTGAAACTGTTAAAGTGATTGGATTTTTGGATATTATCTGCTTTCCTGAAAGACAATATATAGAATGACTTTCTTAAGAAATAACTTTTTTTTTTTTTTTTAAGATTTTATCTATTTAATTGACAGAGAGAGACACAGCGAGAGAGGGAACACAAGCAGGGGGAGTGGGAGAGGGAGAAGCAGGCTCCCCGCAGAGCAGGGAGCCCGATGCGGGACTCGATCCCAGGACCCTGGTATCATGACCTGAGCTGAAGGCAGTCGCTTAACCAACTGAGCCACCCAGGCGCCCGTCTTAAGAAATAACTTTATGTGATGGGAAAATGTATTTAATCTCCTTCGATTCAGTTGTGTTTAGCTAAAGTATATTGAAGCATAAACTTAAATCCTATAATGGAACCAAACTATGTTTAAACACAGCCCTGACTGGGACTGTTCTTTAGTTATTGTCAGTGTGTCTAGTACATAAGTCATTATATCTAAAATTGTTTGTTCCTTGTAGGCTATCCGGAGCACACATGGCTTAGAAGTTCCATTAAGCCATAAGGGAAAACTGATGGTAACCGAGGAATATATTGAATTTCTGTTAAAGATAGCAAATCAAAAAATGGAGGAAAACAAGAAGAGAATTGAAAGGTATGTTAATTGGATATTTCTATGTTATTCTTATATATCTAGGCCATATTTAAAAATACTGGTACACACCATCTTCAGTTTATACTCCCAACTGCTTTTCTATTTGTCGTCTTATCTCAGATAATAAAAAAATGATCAAAGTAACAGATGAGAGTAGCCCAGACAGTAAAAGGTACTAAATGCAGTGTAAAGGGAGGATACATGGGGGATAGTGGGACATGACTACCAGCAACAGGGATAAAG
Source organism: Leptonychotes weddellii (assembly GCF_054177405.1). Classification (NCBI taxonomy): domain Eukaryota; kingdom Metazoa; phylum Chordata; class Mammalia; order Carnivora; family Phocidae; genus Leptonychotes; species Leptonychotes weddellii. Next base: position 56,715,615 of record NC_138372.1, read on the forward strand.
GGAGAGAAACATAATCCCTCAGGTAAGAGAGCCCAACAGCAATGGGGACCATAACTGATCAAGTTGAAGGCAGCCAGGGAAGAGGTACACACTGCCCCCTGAATGTGATCTACTGGTGATTATCCAGAATCTCCTTTTGAGGAAAGCAACCTGGTTAATTTTAGCCTAATAAATATTTTACATATGTGGCTGATTCTTATGGATTAGATCTAGAATTGCCATAATTGTCCCCGGAAGGATCATGGATCCCAGGATCATGACTACCCCAGGATCATGACTGTCAATTTATATCTTTATACCTTCTCTTCTCCTTAAATTTTACCTCCTGGTAAATAAAACTCTTACATTACTTTCTTTTCAACTTTTTCATAAAAACAGAGTTTTTGGCATAAAGAAGTGACGATGATGCTGTCTTTCTTAGATGAAAGGAATGCCAGCGATCTGCCATCAGCAAGGTGCATGCTTCTGAGTTTATCAAGGAGTGATGGCCAACTTGTTGTCATTTATAATGTCCTTTCCCCTTCTCCCCACCTCCTTGGCTACCTCACGATGAGTCACTCACTGCCTAAATAATTCTTAAATCATTCTTCTCTCCCCATCTGTACTGTCAGTTTCTTTATTCAAGACCACTGCAATAGCCTTGTTAGCTGGTCTCATAGTAGAATGTTTCTAGTGTGTCTCTCTGCCAAGCCATTCTCTATATCACCATCAGAATCCTGTCTGTAAAGTGCAAAGAAGTCCTAGTGTTTTACTTGCCTGCTTAAAATTCTTTAATACCTACAATTTTTTTTTTAAAAGTAGCTAAGGCTACAAGTGCTAATGGTAGCAGTGTACGATGGTGGAAAGAGGTAGAATTTGGTTCCAGAGGCAGAACTGAATTTGAATCCAGGTTCCACCACACTTACTCAACATTCTTGACTTCATTTTTCTTTTATCTAACTTGGGAGAAATACCTGTCTTACAGAACAGTTTTAGTATAAATAGCATCTGTATAATGACTGGCCCTATCCCTGTCATGTCATGGATTCTCAGGATAGGGTAGCTCTTTTCCTTCTTCATTGACACATATAGAAAATAAACCTATGATCACATCATTACAAACCATCCAGGCTTTCTTAACCAGGACTCCTCATTTGAACGATAGAATTCACGAAATTATTCAAGTGACTTTCTCTCTTGCAAAAATGGTATATATCTTCCATTCTAGATACATTGGGGAGAAGTTAACCCATTATAGACAATGGATGGCTTAGGGCATTGGAGCTTAATTTTCTAGAACACTGGTTGAAAAAAGCTGAGGGGTTGCCTGGCTACCAGGTGCTTTGAGCAAACATTCTAAATGAAGTGGTAATTTCAAGTAAGTACTGAGGAGCACCCAGCCACTTCACCAGACTACAGAGTTTGAACTACATGTAGGTACTTGTTGGTACCGTTCCGTAAGTTTACTACGTTTCTTAGATTGTATTCCAGTGAGACTCTTTGCTAAAATGTGGGAAGTAACAAATCAGTTTCTCTGTTTCCTTACTTGAATTTCAACAAGATTATAAATATAGCCCAAGAGCAACTAACTATACACCTGGTGAAGTTAATTGAGCCACGTTCACCAACTATAAAATCAAATTATACTTTAAATCCATTGACTCAAAAATATGTTTGGAGATTATAGTGTGCATGCTGCCATCAAGAGAGCCATGCTCATCATACAAAATCAGTGAAAAATTAAAGAAGGGTAAAAAGTGTCTTAAGATACTGATTAGAAGATTACATGTGAATTTAGAAAGGGGGAACAAATTAGAGAGCTCCTTTGGGAACAGCTGTACATTCAACCAAATGCAGAGAGAAAGTTACCCTTCTGATGTGGAAAAGTGAAAAAAATAATAAATACTGGAGGTGATAAGTTCTGCAATCAGACTTTGAGTACTAAAATTGGTTTGTTACAGGACCAAAGGTTCACAATTCAAATAACTATAGTAGAATTTTTAAAAGTCAAGTCCTAATCAGTAACATTTCAGCAATAAGAAATAGCCTAGAAATGTAAAAATCAAAGTTAAGAGGTAAAACATTTTTAATACAAAAAAAGGTTTGTGTGAAACAATTCCCAAGCCCACTTCTTAGTGGAAAGAAGATAATTTTATATATAATGATTTCCAGCTAAAAAATATGAGGTTTGGAGATCTCTTTACCAATTATAAGAGGAAGGCTATCTTTGGACTGTTAATAAGAGATCAGGACTGACTTGGGTCAGAAGAAACCACCATTTGACTCTGAGTACAACAAAATTAACCATGTTCTTCTCTTCACCAACTGTGTAGTAAGAAAATGCTAAGTAAAGAGTAAAAGGGCTGAATACATTGGCATATAATACCGTTGATAAAGCAAATTGGAGAGAAAAGTAAATGAATCTATTTCCAATGGTTGGTTATTTTTTTAAAACTTTTCTTTTTTATGGTAAAATATATATACCATAAAACTTACCAATTTTAACTGTACATTTCAATGGCATTATTATTCACATTGTTATGCAGCCACCACTGTCCATCTTCAGAACCTTTTCATCATCCTAAACTGAAACTCTGTAGCCGTTAAACAATAAATCCCCATTCCCCAGACTCCCAGCGCCTGGTAACTACTATTCTATTTTCTATTACTATGAATTCAGTTATTCTAGGTCCCTCATATAAGTGGAATCATGTAATATTTGTCCTTTTGTGTCTGGCTTATTTCACTCAGTATACGGTCTTCAGAGTGTGTCCATGTTGTAGCATGTATCACAATTTCATTCCTTTTTAAGGCTAAATAATATTCCACTGTATTTACATGCCACATTTTATTTATCCATCCATTCACTTATCAGTGGACGTTTGGGATTTTTCCATCTTTAAGCTTTTGTGAATAATGTTGCTATGAACAAGTGTGTACAGATGTTTGAGTCCTACTTTCAGTTCTGTTGGGAATTGCTACATTCGTATGGTAGTTCCATGTTTCATTCTTTGAAGGACTGCTGTGCTGTTTTCCACAGGAACTGCACTATTTTATATTCCCACCAGCAATGCACAAGCATTCCTTTTCTCAGCATCCTTGCCAATACTTGTTGTCTCTTGTGGGTTTTTTTGATAGTTGCCATCCTGACAGGTGTGAGATATCTCTGTGGTTTTGATTTGCATTTCCCTGATGGTTAATGACATGGAGCATTTTTTCATATACCTGTTGGCAGGTATATGAAATTCTGTTATTACTTTGCTGCTTTCCTTCCTGCTTGTGGTGCTCCTCCTTAGCTTCCTTCTGGATTTCCCTCACTAGTCTATCTGTTGGTTAAATATTATTGTTCTCTAAAATGCCGCTCCTGGCCCATTGCTTCAGCTACTTCCCCATATATAATGATAGGTCTTCCAAATCTCTCCCAAGTCCTGAGCCTAGATATCCAATAACCGCTTGAATGTATCTAACTAGAATACTCCATCAGCCTTTCCTGATTAACTTTCTTGTCCTAGTCTCAACCCCATAGCCATTTCCTTGGTTCAGATTCTTCTTACTATTTACCAGTATTGGTACAGTTTATTCCTCAATGCAAAACAGAAATATGAACCACATTGAAACATTAATTGCATGTATGTCCTTTTCTTCCACTACAATGTGGTCACATTGGAAATAGGACTGAGTTCTCCCTGCCACCAACCATACACATACACGCTTTAAATATTTCTTATCCCAAAACCTAAGATAGTGTCCAGCTCATAGTAGAAAACCAGTACATGTTTATTGAATTAATAATAAACAATAAAGGAACTTAAAAGTTAACCCATTAAATTGAGTTCCCCAAAGGCAATGACAGTTTCTTATTTATCATTTTCTGAGTGTCTGGTGTGAGAATAGTAGTTAATAAATGTTTTCTAAATTTGCTAACTGATTTTTCCATCAGTAGTGCTACTTACAAGGCTTCAAAGCCTTAGATGATTATTCTGGAAGATGTGTAAGATGGCTTAGAGATAAGAGTGAGCGGTGTAGGCTCTTGCTATATAGTCAAGGTGAGAAATAACAGGAGCTTGAATAGCAAGATGAATGGGAGTGATAGTGCAGAATGTAAACAGAACTTGGTGACAGACTGGAAATGGGGGTAGAAAGAAGGAGGAGGCAAGGATAACAGATGTCTTAGACTCCTCGTCATTGCTAGTCTTATTTTTAAAATAGAACTAAAACAGGTGAATAATAACTCGCACATTTCCCTATTACTTAAGATCAAAGGACCAAATAATATAAAGTGAAAACACATAACTTTATTTTTGTATAGTTCCCCCTTGGATATTCGGTTCCCTCATTTTTTTCCTCTCCTGTACCTAGCCAACTTCCGTCCATCCTTGCAATTCAGCCCCGGCATTGGGTGTTTTTCCAAAGAGCATTTCATGATCTCACTTGAAGCAGGGTACCAACCCCCTCCATGCTCCCCGTTCCTCTTGTCTTCTTCATGGCATGCTGAATATGTCTTTACAGTTCTGCTGCTCCCATTGAACCCTGAGCTCCTTGAGAGCACAACCGGGTCCTTTACCTCTCTTTCCAGAGCCTGGCACGGGCTCCATCACATACCTGTTTTTTAATAAAAATGCTAGAGTTTAATCAAGTTAATCTAAATACGTATCCATGAAAATAGCCTTCTTTGTTATTTGTGAATAATGGAACCCTAAAAGGGTATGAAATTGTGGCTAGATTTCATTAATTTTATGTTCCTATTTCAGAAGTCAGAGAAATATCAAGTGGTCCTCTAACTGACCTGAAAAACAAGAATTCGTTTTCCTAGTGCAGGTCTGAAAAGTTCTGTCACGAAGAGACTAAGTACAAGTTGCCCCATGGCATGATAATCTTGACTGCAGAAGTAGAGAGACTGAAGACAGTTTGATTTTCTTTGGGGGTGGGGAAGACAATTGCCTGTGCATACCTTTCAGAAGATAAAATATCTTCTGAGTTCTTTTTGTTGCCTGTGAGAACGGAGAAAATTGCACTTTGAGAATTGGGCTTCAGAGTGCTATATAGAGGGGCATTTTATGAGGGGAGAGCATGTAATTGCAAAACAAATTTCTGACTTATTGAGAAAGATAGTTTCCCAAAGAACTTTTTAAAAATTCCCTTTGAAAAACAAAAGGAAAAAGTATTTGAAGTATTTGTTCTTGGCTTTCAGACAACAGGGCCTTTGTTCCATTTTACCAGCTGTTTTTGGTACCCCAAGGATGTAGCTGTGAATTCTTAGGTCCTTTAATGGAAGATTAAAGTAAGGCACCTGTTCCTCTTTAATTACTTTTTTTATGTGATTGACAAGATATTTTACACAAGCTATTAATTCTCTATGATCATAAAAGAGCAATTTAGTCTTATCTTTAATTTTCTAGGAATAAAGTATAATCCAGAAAAAAGACTTGGTGACCTGAGTCTGAAGTTCAGGGTTGGGTGGAGAATGGTAGAAAGTGGAGTTGCACATCACTATAGCCTCTTATGATCAGATAGGGGTGATTCACACCACTTGGTGGCATGAAGTTTTGGACTTACAAGTTTTAGATAAAATGAGTCATTCTACTGGGTCATTTTGTTAAGCTATTGTAAATAGGCAGTGTGAAAGATGAGAAGAAAACCAGTCATTAAAGTCATCGGGGATGATGGTAGGACCTGGAGAAAGATCATGCCAAGTGTAGAAGTTTTCCTAAATGTAAGAGACTGAACGAAATATTGGTAGATGGCATGAGGGGCAGATGAAGGAGTTTGGTCTGGTGAATGTTGGTGAGCCAGCTCAGTTCTGACCGCATCCCAACTCTGTGTTAGGTGGGGTATAGAAAGAGTAAGCATCTCTGCTTGAGAGAAATGCAGAGCAGATGGTTGTCTTTGTGGGGGAACCAGGTTTTAACTAAGTAAAGATATAGGGGTGCATTAAATTAAAAGGTTGTTACCACGGAATAGGGTCTAAAAAATTACACATCAGTATTTTCCAAAGCCCTTTGCTGTACCTCCTACTATACTGCTTTTCCTTGTCCTGTACCTCCTCTTTGAGATTGATTTATTCACTGAAGAAATATCTGTTGAGCACCTATTATTTGCCAAGCCTGGTGCTGGATATCAAGGTATACCTAAGTGGTGAGTACATAAGTTCTTAAAATATGGACAGGATATGTAGTAAGTATGTTAGGTATGTATTAGAATTGTGTGGAGGGTGCCTGGGTGGCTCAGTCATTAAGCGTCTGCCTTCGGCTCAGGTCATGATCCCAGGGTTCTGGGATCGAGTCCCACATCGGGCTCCCTGCTCGGCAGGAAGCCTGCTTCTCGCTCTCCCCACTCCCCCTGCTTGTGTTCCTGCTCTCGCTATCTCTCTCTCTGTCAAATAAATAAATAAATAAATCTTTAAAAAAAAAAAAAAAGAATTGTGTGGAATATTTGGAAACTGGTGATTATCTTGGGTTTTTTAGGGCAGTTTTAGAGCCTTTACAAGTAGAACTTAGCCTATTCACTGAATTAAAGAAAGAAGAAAATTGGTCCAAAGAGCAATCTATTCCATAGGTGCCAAAAATTCCCTGTCACACTTTGCCATTATCATAGAATATAAAAGCATGATGAGATCCCCACAATGGCAAGGGAGTTCTCAGCTTCCAGATTCCTCTACTTGGGGACCTAGGATAACACATCCATATTCACCTTTTTGTTCAGTGGTTATTTATTCACTTATTTATTCACTTATTTTTACTGAGTGTGCCAGCATTGTCTTACATGCTAAGAATGTAACAGAAAACCAGACAGATGGGATCCTTGGTCTCATAGAATTTATACTCTGTAAAAATGGTCATATTGAGAACTTACTTTGTGCTAGGCACTGTGCTAGGTCCTTACATATATCACCTGTAACCTGACAACCCAGCTCAGTACAGGATAATGTCCAGTTTGATAAATGAGGAAATCGAGACTCAGTAAGGTTGGAATTAGCCTACCTTTAGCTTTCCCAGTGGAAGGCATCTGAAGCGCATGCGATACCGCATGCCACCTCGCTGCCCTCCCACATGTGCCGAAGGCTGCTGTGTCAGGCAGAGGATTGTATTAGGTGTTAACATGGGAGTAGAAGAGACATGAAGACCAATTTTCGGGGAGCTAACAGTTTGTTGTACCACAAAGTTAACACTAAAATTAAAGTAGAAAAATGAGGAAAGGAAAAGAGTAATTTACACTTAAGAAATCAAGATAGCTAATGAACACATGAAAAACAATTTCACTGGCAAACAAAAAAATGATAATTAAAATAATAAGATACCATTGTCACCTATCAAAGTAAAGTATGTTTTTGATGGTAATATTCAATGTATGGGTGAAGTGATCTTTCAAGTACTGCTATTAGAAGCATATTTTTTGAACATCTATTCTGGAAAACAGGTAGTATTTATCAAGAGCTTTACAATGTTTATACCCTTTAGCCAGGTAATTACATTTCTAGCGGTCTGTCCTAAAAATGTAGCTAGAAACTCAGATCACATTATTTTTAAAAATGTTCATCACACTGTTGTTTGTCTTAGAGAAAGTTTGAAAATAAATTAAGGCCAACCTAGATGACGTAATATTACACTACCATTAAAAAGTGTTATTTTGTAGTTTATTTGATGATATAGAAAATGTTTTCAATAAATATTAAATTTGATAAAACAATGTAAAACTATATATAATAATTTTGTAAAAGATAGTAGGCATATGGGTACATGTATAAATTATATTAATTCAGAATACATTAATTAACTGGAAAGAATAAAAATATTGAGAGGTTATTTCTAGGTAGTTCTGTAGAGGTAGTCTATATTTGTAACCTCATATATTTGCCAAATTCTCTAAAGTGAGATTTTATTACATTTATGATTTTTTATAAAGAAAAATAATTTCTCTTCTGTTTTTACCTTTTTTGTTTGACTCCTACATCTGCAATAGTAGTTGAGGTAGAATACAGGTTGTCAAGAGATGTTTCCAACTCAATTTTCAGGAGTGTTCTTGAAGAACTGAAAACACACTTCCTAATTAAATGATCTTATAAAAGCAAGAAGCATATTATTTCTCTGCTTCATTTTATATTTTAAGGTTAATATGGAACATTATCAAATTTATAAGTTCTAAATGTATTTCAGCCATTCTGTTTGAGAACACAGATATAACAGTAGTACTTATTTCCTTACAGGCTTTATAACTGCCTACAGCATGCTTTGGAAAAAGAAAACATTACTAACTCACGTCCCAAAGAGAAAATCAAAGACAAAAATAAATCATCATATACTCGTAAGAAGAAAAGAAACCCAGAAGAAGCACACAGCAAATGTTTTACTGAAGAAAATGTTAAAGAATGTGAAAATGATGATGACCTAGGAATCAGTGTTACTATCTTCCCTGAAGATTACTAAGATTCGGTCTTGGTAGAATAATGTTTCTAATAGATAATACAAAGCTGCTCTTTACAAGAGTATTTTAGTTTCTTGAGTATATGAGCCATTCAGAAAAGCAAGATTTATTCTTTCTCTATATTTAGAGAAATCCTTAGCTTTTTAAAATAGCTCTGTATAATATTTGCTCATTAAATACCATCTGTTTTAGTCACATAGAGATTCATTGCAAAAATAAAATTGACTTTTTAATGCCTCTCTTTTTTAAGTTTCAATTTCTACTTCTGCAAAACAGAATTATAATACTCTTTCAAGAGAACCTTAACACTGGGAATGTTTGAGTAAAAATCATCACAACATTTTACTTCTTTTTTCACTTTGAAACCTCCAGCCTTTAAAGGGGGATGAGCTTGCTTCTTGTTGCCGTGAAGTCCAATAACAAGTCCTTCCCTTTCTTTTGACTTTGTGGAGAAAACAACTGATATGCTTTCTGTTCAGGACAAAATACCTGACCCTTTCTTCCCGTTATTTCTCACAAACCAGAGCCTGCCACTGGCATGGTCTCTGCCACACGGGTGGGCCTGGTTTTTCACTAAACCTGGTCAGAAATGATCATTTAAGACCTTGGAATCCTTATAGAATCCTCATATACTATTTTGGAAAGTTTCAAGGAATCACAAGACTTGGGTCCGAGTTCTGGCTGCTACCCAGAAAGCGGGGGGGGGGGGGGAGGTCCTTGAGCAAATCATCGAGTTTCCAAGGCCTTCCAGTTCCTCTTCTACATAATAGTTCTGACACCTGCTGTATTTACACGACAGGAGTACTGACGGCTTCACATCAAATAAAAATAAAGTTATTAATAGACTTTTGCATATGTGTTACTATTTATCTCTCATTTATTTTCATTATAAAATGATGCTTTCATACTGTATCTTCAGAAAGTATCAAATCATTAAAGTTATATTTAAAAAGAAATTATTAGTTAGCCCTAGAACTAATAAATGCTAGGATAAAATTATCAGAATGTCAAGAAAAAATTATATAATAAACATTGAGTTCTGATTTTGGCATTTCCTAATATTTTTATAATTTGTCTAAGCTTTTATGTAAATTATGGTTAGATTTGCATCCCACATGCTTGCCTTCTGTCATATCATTTTGCACTCGCCTTTTTAAAATAGATGGACTTCAAAAACATCTATTATCCTCTAAATAAATTCATCAGGGATGATGTCCAAGGAGTTTTAAAGTTCTTGAGATTTTTCTTCACTCCCTTTTTCTATCATATCTCTGAACTGCTCTCTATTAGGCCTTTATAATAAGATTCTAATATTTACTTTTCTAATTTCTTTTAGCATCCCACATTTAGGAAGTCTTCCAACACGGTCTTCTCCATTGTTCCAGAAAGAAGCTCCTTTGAGTCCTCAATCCCCTTGCCACCTGCAGCATTTGGTGCTGTTAATCACCTTGCGCCCATGGGCATCCTGGATGCTTTCTTCTAAATTGCCCGATTATGGTGAATCCTCAAATCTTTTGCTCTCAAACCTTTTAACAGTTTTCAACATTCATTGCACCTTGGAATCATCTTTACAACTTTGCAAAAATACAGAAAGGATCTGAGACTTTCCAGGGAGGGACAGTAAGCATGTGTATTTTTTTTTTTTAAAGCTACCCAATTGTTCTCTAATTGTAAACAAAGGGCAATAACGTGTAGGCATTCCCATATTCCTGTCTTTGGTTTTCTTGCATTTCTCTCTTCATCCCAGCCATCTCACCCATTTCAGAAGCTCTGACCTCTGAGACGGTAACTCCCAACTCCTGCCCCAACCTGCCTGTCTGCTAAGCTCCAGCTAACTGCGGGGCTTCTCCAGTACAACTGTTCCTTTCTAAGATCTCTTGTAACACGGTTTCCTGCTTCCTTGGCTAGAGAGAGCAGACTTCTACTGGGATGATTTTTTGGTCTGAGCCCACTGGCATTTCTGCAGCCTGGCTTTTCCAGTTCCCCGTCCAGTATATGTGAGGTCAGAAGAAACCCCAGAGAACCTACCACTGTGTTGTTCTTTAGGCCCTGAGATGCCTAGCCGGTCCACCTTCCCCTCTTCACTTTCAGTCTTCTTATGTTTACTTTATATATAATGTCCAGAGTTTTTACTGGTACTTAGTGGAAGGAATGGGAAAAAGCATATCTACTCCATCTTCCAGAATCCGAAGTCTAATGTATTTTTTAAATTATTGGTAACATCACCTTGTGGGATATTGTTGACACCTTTGGAACCTATCCCAAAAGCCACAGTTCCCTTTATTTAGTGCTGTGCCTCAACTCCCAGCTCCTATGCTTTGTTGCTCCTGCTTTAGGCTTCTGGAGCCTCTCCACTCTAAAAGAAAGAACAAGCCTGGAAGTCTGTTTCCTGTCCACCTCCCACCCTGCTGTCACATGCACACCCACTGTCTCGCAGCCAATAAGGACAAGTGCAGAGCTTCAAAAGGCAACTCTGCTGCACAGACATGGGATAAACTTGGACATGCAATTGCTGTTTAAGCTCCCAACAGTATCAGACTGAAGCTGGGACTTCACCTGACTCCTCTCATGTTTTTCCCATTTCCTTACCCATTTCTCCTGGGAGCGCCTGCTTAATAAATCCCTTGCACTAGAATGGTGTCTTCTGCAAGAACCTAACCTAAGACAGGTATTGAGATTACTTTAGATCTATTTTTTTAAAGTGATGACATACATTTAATATAAAGAGCTGATGTTTTACTATGTTAGAAATTATATGATTGGTAGTGATTAAAACTTATGATATAAACATGAGGCAAATAAACTTATGATGTTAAGTACATAGTGTTAAAACTAATTTGGGTGAGTATCTGACCAACAATTTTTGAAGATCACTTCTTTTTAAAAAAATTATTTTATTTATTTGAGAGAGAGGGAGTGAGCAGGAGAAAAGCAGAGGTGGAGGGAGAGGGAAAAAATCTTAAGCAGACTCTGCGCTCAGCGCAGAGCCTGATGCAGGGCAGGGCTGGATCTCACCACCCTGATACTGTGACCTGAGCCAAAACCAAGAGTTGGACGCTTAACCAACTGAGCCATCCAGGCACCCCAAGGATCACTTCTAGAATACATACTGTTTTAAGAACCTAGAGACAGGAACAATTGATTCTAGGTGAGGGAGTACTAGAAATCCAATTCAAGAGGATGCCAAAAGTTCACTTGACTGAAAAAAAATCCAAGAAATACTCTTGCAGACAGAAAGAATGTGTAATGTAATTGAGGCACCAAAGAGCATGGTATATTCAGTGATGGTGAATATTCCAGAAAAGCTGAAATGCAATATATGGTATGAAACGACTCAAGTTGGTTGAAGCCCAATTGTGAAGGGCCTCGCAGTCCACCATGGACACAGACCAGTGTTGCCTAGACATGATTATGCATCAGAAATTCCCAAGCTAGCAGTGTTTTGGAGGGCTGCTTTTTAGAACACTTGCTCCCAGACTTCACTCGAGACCTTTCCAGCCAGAATCTTCAATCTGGAGTCTAGGACTCTATTTTTTTAAACTCATCCAAGTGATCATGATAAAATCGGTGCAATGCTTTTAGAATCCACTGGTAACAGGCTTAATCCTGAAGGCATTGGAGAAAAATTAAACATTTTTTTTAATGAAAAAAAGTAACATGATCAGATGTTGCAATATACCTATGTCACAGATTTTGTGTATATACATTATGGGAAGGTAAGGAGGAGGTTCTAATATATTAATTAAGTCACTGTCTTTGTCCTTAGATCTAAAGCCAGGAGGAATGACAATAAGTACAGCTGTGCCCTTTGAACTCTGTTCAACTCCAGGAGGGGACCTTCCCCACAGATGGCAGTATGAACGGCACCCCTTAAAAAGTGTGCAGTAGGGTGTCTGGGTGGCTCAGTTGGTTAAGCAACTGCCTTCGGCTCAGGTCATGGTCCTGGAGTCCCGGGATCGAGTCCCACATCGGGCTCCCTGCTCGGCAGGGAGTTTGCTTCTCCCTCTGACCCTCCTCCCTCTCATGCTCCCTGTCTCTCATTCTCTCTGTCTCAAATAAAAAAATAAATAAAATCTTAAAAAAAAAAAAGTGTGCAGTGCACATTATCTACTAACATATACAGCAGTCCTGCCAAAAGGGAATTTGGGCAGGAAAGAAGTCTTATGGTCTCAGAATGCCTGGAATATTTCTTCTAATTTAATGAATAAAATGTGGAAATACCTGCCAGCAGGTAGATGAAAAGAGAAGAGAATCAATTAAAAAACAAGCCCTAAAATAAAAACTGTAGGAAAAGGTGGGTGGGGCAGAGGCGGGGGAGAAACGGGGAGAGGTATCCTTTGGTGGAATGATTCTGCATCCTGTTGTTTAAAAATATCTCTAAAGAACTCATAATCCATTGGTTTTCATAATCCTTCACTCATTTAAACTGAGCCCATTGTGACATATGTATCCCCAAATTTTATAAACTTGAGTATATGCATAGAATCAGAAAGAGAGGGGATGCCTCCTAAGCCCTTTATCGAAGGTAACAGAACTATCCTGGACCTCTTAGATTAGTAGAGGAGAGAGTCCAGGTGCTGGCCATAAGCCCGAAAGGACATTGAATCCCACTCACTCCTTAGCGTGGTATATTATTTTATATTCAATTCACATGCCCGATCAAGAATATCAGTAACTACAGGGGCGCCTGGGTGGCTCAGTCGTTCAGCGTCTGCCTTCAGCTCAGGTCATGATCCCAGGGTCCTGGGATCGAGCCCCGCGTCGGGCTCCCTGCTCTGCAGGAAGCCTGCTTCTCCCTCTCCCACTCCTGTTGCTTGTGTTCCTTCTCTCGCTGTGTCTCTCTCTATCAAATAAATAAATAAAACTTGAAAAAAAAAAAGAATATCAGTAACTACAGCAGGGCAATTAGTAATAATTTAATATGCAACCTATTTGAGAATTACCTTGTGGTTTGTCTTTATTGTTGTTGATCCAACCAAAAAGAAGGGAATTCTTTCTCTTCCCCCAGGATGGAGGCACGCATTTATTCCTAACACCTGGATTCATTTCTCCCTATAGTCTACAAGTTAAAATAACTTTTTGTTCTAAAAGAGAGAGAGAAAAAAAGATTGTTAAGTTTACTGAGAAATAGGAAGGGAAATTTAAAAACGTGCTTTTGTTTTTAATATTTGAGGCCAGAGGTCATAAACTAGCGGTTGCAAGTATGGCCAAACAGATGTGTTTTGGCCTACACAGAATATGTTTTTTCCTCATTGAGCCAATATTTTAAAACATGATGAGGTTTTTGAAGCACATCTCTAGTTTTTCTTTAAAAATTGGAAAACCTGACTCTACTGGGCCAGTGACCACTCTTGAGTGGAGGTAAGGGCTGGCTGCCCCAAGGCGTTCCGCTCACCGCAGTTGCAGCGCCCCCTGCTGGCTCCCTGACTCACCACCGGCTGCAATCTTTGCCACTTCAGTCTTGTACCTGTGGGCACCAGCATTGGTCACCCCTGGATAGAACTTCAGGGAGAATTAACCTACATAATGATGTTAGTTATGACATTACACAATAAACAAGAGATCAGAGCAGGCCTGGCTACATAATTTGCAGAGGACAGTGCAAAAATGAAGATGGGGAGAGGAGACCTTGTTGAAAAGTTCAATGACAAAATAGCAACAACAGAGCATAAAGTCAAGTGCCGGATACTTCCAAGCATGGGGCCCCATGCAGTTGCACAGGTTGGACACCCATGAGGCTGGCCCTAGATTGGAGGTTTGGTGTTTCTGGAGTTGAAGAGGGGAATGAGTGTCAGGGTGTTTAGCCCGCCTCCCCCCATTAGGAAAGGGGCAGAGTGCTACAGATTGTGGGTTGGGCCTGGTCGCGGTGCTGGCTTTCACACAACACCCCTGAGGTGGTGGGACATGGGTAGCCATTTGGGAGCATACCAGGACTGAATACTCATCACTGATGTTTTGAAAGGCAAGGCAAAAGGCTCAGTGGCTAAACTCAGATCAAGTGAAATAGAGCCTTTTCCAGAGCCGCCTGACTTCAAAGGCAAAGGTGGCCAGGAGCACCATGTTCTGAAAACAAAGGCTTTCCCCATTTTGCCAGGAGCCGTCGAAGCTCATGGGTGAGGTGTTGAAGAACCTTGAGAACTGGTTGGTGTCATCCTTCTGTGGGTGGCCCCCGAACCGCTTGAATCTGGTTTGGGGAGAGGGCATAAATCTAACATGGCCTTATAGGGTGTGTAATAAGGGATATCTGTTTGGTTAGGATTTTTGGCCTTTAAAAATGGGCTCTGACCCTCAAGCCTCTCTCTTTTCCCTACTCTACTATGCTCCTCTCAACATGCAGGTTTCTCTTAATGCAAAAGAATTATAATACCCATAAATGCTTATGTTCTTAAACTCAACCATTTAATGTACTGGGTTTTTATGTATTTGGTTCTTGCTGAGAATTTATCTCTCAGCCCTTTTTCTTTTTGCCTTTAAAATGGTTTGGTTTAAACTTTAATTTTAACTCATTGCACGTGTACTTATTTACTTATTTTAATTATTATTTTTAACTTATTTTAATACATTTTATTTGTTTGGAGTAGTTTTAGGTTTACAGAAAAATCAAGAAGAAAGTACAGGGGTGCCTGGGTGGCTCAGTTGGTTAAGGGACTGACTCTTGGTTTCTGCTCAGGTGATGATCTCAGGGTCATGAGATCGAGCCCCTGGTCGGGCTCTGAGCTCATTGTGGATCTGGATTCTGCTTAGATATTCTCTCCCTCTGCCCCTTCCCTCCCTCATCCTTGTGTACCCTCTCTCTCAAATAAATAAATAAATCGTTAAAAAATAAAAAACAAGAAAGTACAGAGAGTTGTCATATGCATCTCTTCCTCTCTGCCCCCCACCTCAGTTTCCCATTTGTAACATCTTACATCAGTGTTGTGCTTTTGCTACAAGTGATTTGCCAATATTGATGCAGTATTATTACCTAAAGTCCATAGTTTACTCCTCTCCTCATCTCTAGTCTCTCCTTCTGAAACTATTAGTCATATACTGGGCCTACTTTCTCTATTCTCCATATCTTTCCATCCACCCCTCCCTTCCATCTCTTTATGTTTATGCACTTTATTCTGTGTCATTTACTCAGATTATCTGCCAGCAAACTCATTCTCATTTCAACTCTGTCTAGCTAGCCTGTTGAGTTTTACATTTCAAAGACTGTATTTTATTTCTAGAAGTTCTGTTTGATTCCTTTCCAAGTCAATGGCAGATTATTTAAAGGTTCCAGAAGTTTATTTCCCTTTCCATATACCCTTTTCCAGATATTTCTGTCAAATTTATTAACACAAAGTTTTCATATGTCTGTATATCATAGAAATGACCTATTTTCTTTAGCTATACCAATGATAATTAAAAAGAAACTCTTGGGGCGCCTGGGTGGCTCAGTTGGTTAAGCGACTGCCTTCGGCTCAGGTCATGATCCTGGAGTCCCTGGATCGAGTCCCGCATCGGGCTCCCTGCTCGGCAGGGAGTCTGCTTCTCCCTCTGACCCTCCCCACTCTCATGTGCTCTCTCTCATTCTCTCTCTCTCAAATAAATAAATAAAATCTTTAAAAAAATAAAATAAAATAAATAAATAAATAAAAAGAAACTCTTTCTCCCAAATATGTCTTTCAAGAGGAAAGTAAAATCTTTCTCAACGATCATATTGTTTACTTACCATTCATACGTGTATACAACAATTGCACAATAGTTACTTAACAAATATGTAAGGAGTGCCTAACTATGTGTCAGTCACATAGAGACAAGAAAAAGCCCCTTCCCTGGCAGAGCTTCCCATCTCATAACATTATTAAGGACCATACTGTGGACACCATCACACAGTTGCCTAGGATCTTCTGTGCTCTTTAGATTCTACTCATCAATCCAAGCCCAGTTCAAATGTTGCCTCTTCTCAGAAGCTTTCCTGATAGCCCATTTCAGAATTAACTTCTTCCATTTCTGTTTTCCTATAGCACTTTCCGATCATTATGCTTCCATAGCACTTTGTTTACATCTCTAGAATCAAACATATTAAGGAGTAGCTTGATACTTGTTAATTGTGCACATATACATCCACCAACATCATCCTATTAAACTGACAACTTGAGGGAGAAAGGTATATTTCTATCATTTTTGTATCTCCGATGCCTTGCCCATTACTGGTTTCTAACAAGCACTTTCCTTTGTTTTTTTAAGATTTTATTTATTTATTTATTTGAGAGAGAGAATGAGATAGAGCATGAGAGAGGGGAGGGTCAGAGGGAGAAGCAGACTCCCTGCTGAGCAGGGAGCCCCATGCAGGACTCGATTCTGGGACTCCAGGATCATGACCTGAGCCGAAGGCAGTCGCTTAACCAACTGAGCCACCCAGGCGCCCTTTTTTTAAAAGATTTTATTTATTTATTTGAGAGAGAGTGAGTGAGCAAGAGAGAGGGAGAGCACACGAGCTGGGGCAGAGGGAGAGGGACAAGCAGACTCGGAGAGGAGCAGGGAGCCCGATACTGGGCTGGATCCCAGGACCCTGGGATCACGACCTGAACAGTAGGCAGACGCTAAACCGACTGAGCCACCCAGGTGTCCCTCTAACAAGAACTTTCTAAACTATTTCAATTTATAAACACACTGTATGTGTGAGAGTTCAGAGCATTATCTATTACTTTACAGACAAATGACAAATTCCTTATCAAATCCAATTACTATACATTTCTTAGAAAAATCTTTATATGATTGATAAAATCAAGGGGCTGGGGTGAAAAAAAATAAGCTTAGAGGACACTGTGTGCATAATATCGTGCCTTATATCTGACGAGATACCCAAATTTCCAGATCCAGCATTCCAAGATTCCAAGATACATCTTGTGACTAAAGGTCATAAGTCCTGTCTGTGTTTTGAAAACTTTTTACTGTGACATAATTTCAAATATACAGAAAAGTTATGCTAGTATAAAGAACTTCTGAATATACTTTACCCAGATTGATTACTCCATCTCCCTTTGGCTCTCTCTCTTTTTATGCATATGGGTATATACATACATACCCATAAATATAAACATTTTTTCTGAACCATTTGAGGGTAAATCGAAGATACCATGCTTCATTATCCTTAAATACTTCAATGTATATTTCCTTAGAACAAGGATAGTCTTATATAATCTCAACACAAATATAAAAATCAGGAAATCTGAAATTTATACAACCTAATTATATAATCTACAAATCTTATTCAAATTTCATCAATTGTCTCAATGATATGCTTTTTAGTAATTTGTTTTTCTGACCCAGAATCCAATTTAGGAACTTAAATTGCATTTAGTTTCTGTATTTCTTTAGACTCTTTTAATCATTAACAATCAGTTAATAAGTCTTTGTCTTTCATAACACTGACATGTTTGAGAAATACATGAAGAGTGTTTTAAAAATAGCTATCAGTTTATATTTTTCTCATATTTATTCACAATTAGATTCAGGTTATGCATTTTTGGCAAGAAAACTACATAATGAGGAGTTCTTGTCAATGTATAATTTTAGGAGGCATGTGACTTCAGGTTCTCTTATTGGTGACGTTAACTTTGATCATTTGGTTAATGTGGTGTCTGCCAGATTTCTCCATTCTTAAGGTAATATTTTTTCCCTTTTATATTTAATAAGAAATTTGTAGGACGCTATACTTTAAGAGTATGTAAACGACCTGTTCTTCATCAAACTTTCACCTGTAGTTTTAGCATAACTCTTGTTTGAATCAGTTATTACCACGATGATTGCAAAAGGGTAATTCACCATTCCTTTATTCCTTCTACATTTACTAGTTGGCATTCTACTTCAAGAGAAACTCCTCCTCACTGTGTGTGTGTGTGTGTGTGTGTGAGACACACACAGAGAGAGAGAGAGAGAGAGATGGATTCAAATATTCTTGTTTTATTCAATGGATTACAATCTGTTGCTATCATTCTTTATTGTCCCAGATGTGAACAGTGGGAGTCACTTCAAGTTGGCTCCTGTGCTCTTTCCACTTGTTCCCATTAGGTTTTAAGCATTTCCTTATTATTTTTCACAAGAAGATGTTCTAGGTTCATTGTGTGCTGCCACAGAATCATAGAATCAGCTGAAAAGCCCCAGTTCCTTGAGAAATTACGTCCTGAACACTAGGTGTGCTCATGACAGCAAGTTTAAAAAAAAAACACATATAATTATGGAATGATTCATCAGTGTATAATAATCAGTAAGTGATCATTATTCAAAGGCTGGATCTTGTAGTTTACAGCGTCCATGAGATTGACAGAAATGACATCTCAAACTGTCTACTAAGTTCATTTCCTGTAATGTAGCAGTGGGAATGTTCACATTAATACACAGAAATGCTATTGCGTTATATTCATTTAATGAATTCCTTTGTTCCTCAGTTTTTCATAACTTATTTCGTGACTATTTTCCAGGGTATGGTAAGACTTAAATAAACTATTTTTAATTCCTGCGTAAAAAAAGCACTGTGCAGAAATCAAGAAATTCTGGCTGATTTCATTTCACTAAACAATTGCCAATAACTTACCTCCTGTTAATCTTGTGGCTAATGTGTACTTATGCTTTGAAATGAAGCAAAAGAGAATTAGTAAGTCCCATGAACTAGCCAGTGTTTCCCACAGCAATAGGCATATTGTCAAACTGAAGTTTAACTCATCAGTTCTATGAAGGGGAGGGTAAAGAAAGAAAAAGAAACAGACCGCCCAGGAAGAATGAAGCGGGGGAAATCGGAGGGGTGGACGAGCCATGAGAGACGATGGACTCTGAAAAACAAACTGAGGGTTCTAGAGGGGAGGGGGGTGGGAGGATGGGTTGGCCTGGTGGTGGGTATTGAGGAGGGCACGTTCTGCATGGAGCACTGGGTGTTATGCACAAACAATGAATCATGGAACACTTCATCTAGAACTAA
>NC_138372.1:56735459-56779175 GCF_054177405.1 Leptonychotes weddellii
AGACGATGGACTCTGAAAAACAAACTGAGGGTTCTAGAGGGGAGGGGGGTGGGAGGATGGGTTGGCCTGGTGGTGGGTATTGAGGAGGGCACGTTCTGCATGGAGCACTGGGTGTTATGCACAAACAATGAATCATGGAACACTTCATCTAGAACTAATGATGTAATGTATGGGGATTAACATAAGAATAAAAAAAAAGATTAAATGACATAATACATGTAAAAAAAAAAAAAAAAGAAAGAAACAGACCGCCCAAACACATTATCTAGAGTTTTTACAAGCAGCCACCAGGTGGCAGAACACTACACACAGTAGACTTAGCAGAGCTGCTTGAGCCTCGTTCAAAAACTGAAATGGTGAGTGTGGGCTTGGGTTTGTTTTCTTTTCTTTATAAAACCAATTCCAGAATATTTTGATGTTTGTAGTTTTAAGAAAAAGTAACATAAGAAAAAATGACTCTTCCACTTGTTCTTCTAAAAATGAAATCATGTAATGCCAAATGATATTTGGTATTTTAATTAAAAAGCCATATTCTCAGAAGTTTTCACCTTTGCTGTTCCAGTATGCCATTACAATGATGTCTATGGCTTAAAATGAAAGAAATGTTGGGAACAAGTTTTACTTCAAATTTTTAGTTGGCTTGAATCTAAAATCTACGTGGTTAGAATTGTAAGATCATCTCCATAACTTTAAATATTTTTCACACACACGTAAGTAAAATGTATGTGTAAAGAGCTAACAATCAACATCATTTTGTACAAATTCAAAAGATGAATCTATATATTTACAGATGACTCTATATAGGCCTCAAAGAAAATTGCTGTGTCTCTCTGTATATTTGTATTAAATCTACAGTTATCCTAGAGAAAGAGCGAGTAATTATAATTGCATTTATTTGGATTATAGATTTCCATGTCAAATTTTTTTCTTTAGTCTTTTTAATGTTACTATTCCTCATGCGGTCCTGTCTATTCTTTATGTTAAATGTAAGTTCAACACTTAGACAGCAATCAGTTACAAAATTTAAATATACAATCACCAAGTCTATAAATAATCCATTGCTATCGGTTTAAAAGAATCATTGTAAGATGGAGGTTCATTGATTCCTGATGACTTATTCTCGACAACATATTCTAGATCTTGTACAACCGTTTACAAGTTTTTTTGATCTCTTTTGTTTTGAGGGGTTTTTGTGACACTGAATTTTCTTAGTGATTGCACAGGCAAAATGTAAATAGTACACTTTCAATTTAGAGTGTAGTGCAGAGGGTTTCAAAATACAGCACAACTGGGTATTTAGGACTACAACTGTGGTTTGGTGGTAAAAAAAAAAAAAATAGAAATAAGAGAATCCGAAGGTAAAGCCCAGTAAGAAATAGTGTTCTTAATTCAAAGATAAAGATAATCAAAAGCTGAGAATTCTTCAGTGATTTGTTTCCTTCCTACTGCTATTGTGTGTTAGATGTAGTCTCAGCAACGTCTGGTTTAACCTTGTAATCTCTAGTTTACACTTCGTATTTGAAAAAACAAAGGAGCATTTTTCTTAAATATTGCATTTGCATTTTCACTTACAAACTTCTGGAGGTACTTGGCATGTGTTCCTCTGTGAACTTAAGTTTTCGCTTTCTTGCCTGGATCTCCTTTTTGGATGCTAAACTTAACTATTTCCCCAGACATCTCTATACTGCGCTCAAAGCAAATCAGTCCTCTAAGTGGGAAAATACAATTTGAGGGGACACTCTTTCACCCAAGGAACGAAGAATAGTTCCTTAAAAGGGTTACATTTCATCAGCCATTTCTATAGTCATTCTTTTTTTTGGTCTTTCCATATTTTTAAAATTGAAAAGCTGCATATGATGCCTTAACTCTTGGTTGGTCGGTCAGCGGACTGCTGCCCTGTTGACGTTGAGCAGCCTAAATATAGAAATGAGCATATAGCTTGCATCAGTTCCAGTATCATGCCTTGTTTCTATGGAAAATACACGATTCAACTTAATTACATAATCTGTCCTTCTCTAAGACAGGGCTTCCAACAGGGCCAAACAATTCTAAAGCGAGTTTGTCTCTTTTTTAAAGAGGGCTAATCAGAAGGGATTTGTGATATTGAAATCACTAAGAGGTAATTATAAATGATTTTGTGCAATTCAGAAATGAAAAATTCCTCCCCAAAGCCCCAAATCTGAGTCTCTTTTGTTTTAAAATAATGGAAGTTTGTTTCTTCACTTACCTATCATGCTAGTGTTGTACATGGATTTCTTAAACACCAAAAATGAAAATATGTTCCTATAAAGAAAGATGGATTCCAAGTGACAATAAGAAATGACATGTAATATACTTCTGAAAGCCGAAATTTTCCCTTGAAAATTGAAAGACAAGGGAATTTATACCATGAAAAAAATACTAATGATGGGTTTCAACACTGATATTTTTCATTGTTTCTTTACAATCAGAGAAGAAAAACATTTTCCAGAAAACTTCCCATAGTCTGTTGACATGCACATCAATTTTTGCTATTAAAGTTGAAACTAGTAATTACATTTTTAAAAATGACACTCTGGCAATTATATATTTTAAATATGAATCCTGATGTTTAATTAGGTCATATGACTGTAATATCAGTTTACATTAGCAGCAGATTATCAAATCCTAGCAATTCATCCCATAGAGAAATACAAGAAGAAAAGGCTGCTATAATTGTGAGATTTAAATAGAATAAACCATAATGCAGTACAATATTCTTTAAATATTTTAATGTTTACTAATGTTATTGAATAATGAAGTTTATCATCATGGCATATTCTTTGTAGATAATTACTTGTGGTAGCAATAAGCACATAGGAAGAAGTTTCTTGTTTTTTTCCTCCAAGAAAGCTTTCCAATTAAGCTCAGCACTGAATTCAAAACATATATTTGAAAATGGTTTTGTGTATTTTTAATATGCATATGTATGTGGTATTAATTTTTTTCTGAAATTAATTACATTGTGCTTGGATGTTAGGTTAAACAATTTTTATTTCTTAATCTATATCGTAAATCTGTATTTTATTAGCTCTTACTTTCAGTTTTTTTTCTAATTGTCATTGATAAATAATACAGTGCAGATAAAACCTATTTTTAACAGAAGTATCTATCATTTACAATCAATAGTTTCTAAAACGCTTAACCATATGCCTATGTTTTATATAATGTTTCATTTTGCATTTATTACAATAAATACAGGGGTTTCGTTGATTTTTGTACTAATCCCTGCTTGCTTCTCTAAACCACACTCACTGGTATTTAGTAGTTTTATTTCTTTGCCACAAACACACAAAAATCATAGGAGAGTTTAGTTATTCATTATTGAATCTTAACACAACCCTCTTTCGGTTGTGTTTTTCTTAGGAAAGAGATATTGTTACTACGTACATGTTGCGCTTCTTTGATGCCTTGTGGGAACTGTATTCCTTAATGTTACATTTTCCCTCCAAAATTTGCTCTTCAAGATATAAAAATGAACTGTTAAGTGGCTACCACAAAATTCATTTGTGCAGGTTTAATGAAACAAGTGCTTTTAAATGCTTAGACATTTTAGTCTCCTTATAATGTGTCTAATGATTTACACAGCTAAACAACTTGAGTACTTTTCCATTTAGCCCATAAAGGATAGGATTTCCCATATATAGGTAACTTTACTACTCAAGAAGCCTGCCTTGAAATTATTCCACACATTGTCCTAGATGATGCTACCAGAATTTTTATTTAAAAATCTTGCCTTTTTTTTCTCCTTGTAGGTACATCTGCTCTAATTCATAGCTATAAACATATATTTCCTAATGAGAGAAAACATCTTTTCTGAATGACAAAAATCTAAAACTGCTTGAGTGAATCTGAGGATAAGATACTTTTTTATTTTGTGGGCAAAAGGAAAGAGATCTCCTTTATTGCACACTTTGTGTCTTTTTGTGTTGACTAAAGCAACACAATTGTTACTAATTGTATTACAGGCAGTGACAAAATGTGTGTGCTAACATTACTGTGTTCATAACAATATTTGGTGCTTACGATTCACCCTAAAGAATCTATTTCCTAACACTAGGGGTCATTTTAGCTTGTGTTAATATTCTACAATATTAGTTTTACTTAATAAAACAGAAGGTTAGGAATATGACACTTCCTAGAAGAGTGCTATCCTTGAAAAACATTTTCCTGAGCTTAGATCCCTATGTTTTTCTCCTAGTTGGACTGTGAATAGATTCTGTTACTTTAAAACTATAAAACAAAAGTATGCTTTGAATTTCTTATCTAAAGTTCATTTTTGTTAATTCTTCTAAAATACCCGGCCTACTTTGAGGGCACGGTGCTTCATTTTGTGATTTTGCCTATGGTCACTACTTTAAATTTTGTCAACTTTTGGGTTTGCTAGTCTTTTTCTTTAAGCACTTACATTCTGATCCTCCTCAGCCACAGTGAAAGTCTTACTTATTTTTGCTAATTTTCAAACATCTGTGAAGTACAGCAAATGCATCCATTAGAACAGGGCTTTTCCTTCCCATAACAAAATGAATACCTCCCATTATAATATCTGATTTTCCACTCTTAGAAGTTTTTAAATTCCAAGCTCCTTCCTAAAAATACTTTGCTCTTTGTCTCTAGGACTAAATAATATCAAATCTTTATATCTTTTTTAAAAAATCACTTTCAGGTCATGGTGGTGGACATGAGAGATGACATAAGGAAATTTTTTTTTCAGAGTAGCATGATATATTTTAGAATGTGCTATAGATTATGTAATATGAATTACGATCCTGTTTATATTGAATGGAGTGGGTAATTGCAAGCTATAAATCATTTCTGGGTATCTGAAAAATTTAGCCTTCTTACTCTAGTTACACACATAAATAAAGATAGTTATATTTGTTTTTCCAAATCCAATTTTTAGATCTGCTTAAAATCTGTTGTGCTTCAAAAAGCATAGTGTAGTTAACATTTTCAATTTAAAATCAAAATATTTCCTTTGAGATATATTTTCTATCCCTAATATTTGCTAGACAACATATGAAAAATACCAAAAGAAAGTTATTTTTTCCACTGAAAATGAATAAATAATAAAAAATGTTCATTATGCTTACATTGATTCAAATGACAGGGAGTTCCAGTTTTTCTAACTTAGATTCAGAATTACCGCCTGATTTTCCAGACACATCAGTTGCCTCATGCATAGCTCCAACGGCAGAGACCTACAGTCTGCCCACAGAATTCTGTTGGTTGCCCACCTGAAGAGGGAAATGAAAGGACAATACTGTGTCTTGGTTCTGCTACTCATTGTCTACTCTATTGTAGGCAACTGGTCTTAATTTGGAAAATAAAAGAGAATGAAACATATTTTCAATAGGTGACATTTTAATCCTCTCATACCTAAAAGCAAAAGAGTTCTAAACTACAAAGAAGTTTCATTACAGGGTTCATGGAAAGTGGTGACACATGCAGAAACAGTGGTATTGCTCATAAAAGCATATTCTCTTACAAAAATCACTGATGACTGTACTAGAGGAGGCTAACGTGTCCCGTTCCTAAAAAAGCCCCACATAATTTAAAGCCATTTGGAAGAATGGATATAATTAATGCAAAAGGTGTGATGATGGGAGTAAGGATATCCACGTTTTATTTATTTATTTATTTAATTTTTTAAAAAGATTTTATTTATTTATTTGAGAGAGAGAGAATGAGAGACAGAGAGCACGAGAGGGAAGAGGGCAGAGGGAGAAGCAGACCCCCTGCTGAGCAGGGAGCCTGATGCGGGACTCGATCCCGGGACTCCAGGATCATGACCTGAGCCGAAGGCAGTCGTTGAACCAACTGAGCCACCCAGGCGCCCCAGGATATCCACGTTTTAATTTAATCTGTCATTTAGTAGCTGTGTGACCTTCAGGAAGTTACTACCCTTACCCAGCCCGTGTTTCCTCATTTGAATAATAATTAAGAGGCTGAATAGGATGGTCTCCACTATCTTTTCTACCTCTGTGATTCAATATAACCTCTGTCCTATACTCTTATCAATGAATTTTCTTTTGCAGAAAGCAGCATGGTCCTAACCTCTTTCATACAATATTACGTAAGATAAGTATGACATGTAGGCTCAGCTGCTTTGTGAAGAGAATATTATATACACACACATATGTGTGTGTTTTGCACAGTAGAAAATAACTAATCTCCAAACTAGTACCTATGCCAAATAGATATAGAGAGATAGATAGATATCCCTCTATATATTTCATTATAATGTAGAAATTCAAAAATAAGAGTGTAGATGACTCTATATATTATTATATTTCTACTAACAGAAACCTCACCTGAACCAAGTCCACCAACACTACAATACTGAAGGAAAAACCCAGTGGCGCATTTAACAGTATTATTTTTTTATGAAGTCAAATTCTCCAAAAGGTCAAAATCCCTTTTAAAACAGTGATGCTCAAGGACATTCACTCAAACGTATTTGGGAATATTGTAGGTAAATGTGTACAGAAGAACTGACACCTCCACTTCTTCCCTTTTTCTTTGGAGAGCTGTAATTTTGACCATATTAAAATATGTAATATGGGGGCGCCTGGGTGGCTCAGTTGGTTAAGTGTCTGCCTTTGGCTCAGGTCATGATCCCAGGATCGAGCCCCGCGTCAGGCTCCTTGCTCAGTGGAGAGCCTGCTTCTCCCTCTTCCTCGTGCTCTCACAATCTCTGTCACTCTCTCACAAATAAATAAGTAAAATCTTTAAAAAAATAAAATAAAATATGTAACATGGCATAAAATATCACCATTTAAAAAAATATATTTCCAATATATATTAGTTGCTATTCTAGCATGGAAGCAATGGGATTTGATGTCATGAAAATGGTAGCCCATAAGAGAAACACGTTACAAAAGCAACTCCTTTCTCCCTGCCTCCCCTCCCCCTGAAATAATAACAATTTGCTAAATTGTTGGGAAGTTGTTATAATTCCTTTTCCAAATTATTACTCGCCCTTTAGATTAGAAATGAGGCCAGGGTTAGCAATCAGCTATAAATGGTAGGATTTTTCAAGTAAGAAGCACTTGTCTGATTGTGAAGTGGAGGCCATTACTGCCTTGATTGGGCCTTTTTTTTTTTTTTTTCAGTTCGCTTGATTTGTGGTTGAGAGTGCATATTCACTCCTGTACTGCGAGCAATCAGAGCGTCTCCTCTCTCATTTTTGCTCAGCGATTTAGGGTCCACTACTTTGGCACAGCTGCCACCTTTTAGCCTCCATCATGCAGAATATATCCTTTAAAAAAGAGGGGGGGAAATGGAGGATGGGAGCAGGTAACTAATGTATATTTGGCTTCTTAATGTGCCTATTTTACATGTTCAGAGAAAATTTTTTCACTCAAAATAACAAACAGGTTGGAACTTGGACCTCTACACTTCATATATAAGTTTGGACAGAGACTTGAAGGTTGTTAGAGCATACTTTCCATTTCTTTATTTATCCCACCAGAAAAAAAACAGGTGTAGGGGTAAAAGCTGACACAAAGGCATTTAGCTTTATTTAGCGCTAGCATGGTCTTTGTTCTCTGGGAAATGATACAGAAACAAGAGCTTTCTTCTTTGCCTTTGTTCTGGAAGGCACTTGACAAGTTTTTCACCAAATTTAAGGTCTATAGGAAGATGTTATTAAAAGCTCTTGAAATTGGAGTCCTATCTTGTCAGGTTTAACATTACTTAATACATCCTCTAATTTAAGACAATCTCTTCTTGTTGACAACAGTCAGGAAATATTTTTGTCAGGAGTTATGTTCAGGGCATCTTTCTCCGTGGAATTCATTGGAGAATCCTTGGAAGAAACTGGAGTTTCAAAGGTGGAATTAGATGAGCATCTTGGGCATCTTCCTGGATCTTGTCAGTCATCATCAAATAACAAGCCCATGTAAGAGCATGTGCCCTATCACCCCAGTTCTGCTCCTGGTTCCCCAAACCAAATGCCCAGATAACTTCCACAAAATAAATACCAAACTTGCATTTTTCTAAATACACTGACAAGTCTGGGTCTTAATAAACCTGTACAATGAAGTGAAGCCCACCAAAATTAAGAATACCATCTGGTAAGTGGTAGTTTCTCTCAAGATCTGGGTTAGAACTCATAATAATATTTTTCACCAGCTTTATTGAGATATAATTTATCAACCATAAAATTCACTCATTTTAATGTACAATTCAATGAATTCTTGTGAATTTATAGAATCTGATTTTAGAATGTTGTCACCATCCTAAAAGGAAACGTTGTGCCTGTTTACAATCACCCTCAATTTCGCTCCCAGCCCTATCCAACCAATAATCTACTTTTCGTCTCTAAATATTTGCCTTTTGGGGGCATTTCATATAGATAGAATATGTGCTCTTTTATGTCAGGCTCTTTCACTAAGATGTTTGAGATTTAGAGGTTCATCCATGTTGTAGCGTGTTATCCCTTCTTTGATGAATAGTATTCTATTATATAGACTATCCATTCATCTCATCAGAGATACTTGAGTTGTTTTGACTTTTTGGATATTGTTATTGATGCTGCTACAAACATTTGTGCACAAGTTTGTATATGGATATATGTTTTCAATTTTTGTGAGTAGGAGTAGAATTACTGAGTCATATGGTAAATCTCTGATTAACTTAAGAAACTGCTAAACTGTTTTGCAAAATGGCTGTATTGGTTTACATTCCCACCAGCAATGTATGAGTTCCAATTTCACCACATTCTTGCCAACACTTGTTACTGTCCGTCTTTTTTATTATAGCCATTCTAGTGGGTGAAAAATTGGTCTCACTGGGGTTTTGATTTGTATTTCCCTAATGACCAATGATGATGATGATAGTCTTTTCATGTGCTTATTAGCGATTTATGTATCTTTTTGGAGAAATGTCTATTCAAATCTTTTGCCCATTTTTTAATTAGGTTGTTTTCTATTTATCGACCCATAAGAATTTTTAATGTATTGTGGATACAAATCCCTTACTGGATATATGATTTGCAAATATTTTCTTCCAGTCTGTGGGTTGACTTTTCATTTTCTTGATAGTATCTTTGAAGCCCAAAAGTTTTTAATTTTGAGCAAATCTCTTTTGAACTCTTTCTTTTTTTAAGATTTTATTTATTTGACAGAGAGAGAGAGAGCACAAGCAGGGGGAGCGGCAGGCAGAGGGAGAAGGAGAAGCAGGCTGCCCCGCCGAGCAGGGAGCCCAATGTGGGGCTCAACCGTGGGATCATGACCTGAGCCGAAGGCAGTCCCTTAACCGAATGAGCCACCCAGGTGCCCTTATTTTGAACTATTAATGGAGCACAACATTCCATCAGTTCTGAATATAATCACTTAAAGAGTCAGAGAAAAAAGGAAATAAAAGGTTAAAAACAAAATCCATAATTATACTTGGGTCGGTGTAGGGAAAAGAAGACATGGTTTTGCTAATCCATTTTATTTTAAAATAATCTGAAACTTTTCACTTTAGAAGAACAAGTTTTGTGTGTGTGTGTTTGTTTTTAAAACCCTTCATTGCTAACTTTCTGTGGGTCATTTGAATCTCTTCTTACCTAGGGTCACAGAAATTAGAAATTCAGCCCTGCCCAGGTCACAAATGGGGGGGTTGGAACAATGCACATATGTAAATGAACTTGAAGCCACAAACTCTACTCTTTGTGCTTCTACTCTGAATAAATGGAAGAAGAAAACTTGGGATGCAAAGTCAGGCTGCAAGAACACTGGGGCAGGAGACCCTGAACTCTGGTCCTCTCAGGCGCACTGCTTTCCTTGATTTGTGAGTCGTCTTCTTCTCAGGCACACCCCCAGTGGTGACTAGGGGTGGCAGCAGCTTTACAACCACGGCTAAATGCCAAGTTTCCGAGACAAGTTTGGTTGAGATGTGGATAAAACTGTTAGCAGCAACTGTATCTGTTTAGAAGTTCCTGTGGCAGAGAGAGAAAAAAGGAAATAAAAGACACTTGGCTGTGAGGCATACCCAGAACTCGTTTGTTATACCCATGGCTCAGCTTTAGTGTGGCAAAGGTGCATGTACCTTGCCTTGGGCAGTAAAAGTGGCAAGCATTTTAATACTTTTCAGGGTCTACAATTTAAAAGTACCCAGCAGCAAATGCTTTAGAAAATTATCTATTAATCAACTGTTAATAGGTTGACTTTGTAAGTTCGGATTTCTATCTGGCATTTGTTAGGTATGATAAACAAGACTAATGCAGTTTGGTTGCCCCAGATGCCTCGCACTTTTTTCCCCACCTTTGTACTGGTATGAATTTAGCCATTAATACTCAAAAAGCACATACACTCGCACAAATATTGAGGAGTACCCTTATTTGACTTTATAGTAAACTTTAGAGTGTTTTTTTTTTTAAACCAAAACTCTGGATACATGCAACTAAGCATTCAGTAACTACCATTGTTACATTTTATCTAATAGATGCAAGTGTTGTTGCAAATATAGGGTTAAAAGTCACAAGAGGTCAGACAGCTGGTTGGCTCAGTCTGGTGAGTGTCTTGACTCTTGATTTTGGTTCAGTTCATGATCTCAGGATCGTGAGACAAGGTCCTGCATGGGGCTCTGCACTCAGCGTGGAGTCGGTTTGAGATTTTTTGTCTCCCTCTCCCCCTCCTCCTGCTTGTGTACACACTCTTTCTTAAATAAATAAATAAATAAATAAATAAATAAATAAATAAATAAATAAAATCTGGAAAAAAATCACAAGTGGTACACGGCTTAAATATTTCTAGCAGATTCTGTTGCACATAAGTAGAGGGAAGTCATTATCTGTATTATTTTTAGACTCAACTTACTACTATATGTCACCTGTATTACCTTTTTAAAAAGTGGCTTTCAACTGAACCTCTGCTAAGAATATAACTGAGTCTTAAGGACACAGTTAATCCATTTTTGGATTAACCACTTATCCATTATTAATCCATTTTTGACAAGGTTGTATGCTTGTTCAAATCACACCAAAACCTGAACTGAAGGCTGGGAAAGTTAAAACTATTGATGGCAATCAACTTAGTGGAGTTGAAATGCAGTGCTATTAAGCAATTAATTAAGGTAAAAAAGGTCATTAAGTATAGGCAAGTTTCACCAGAAATAGAAACAGCTGAGCTGAGAATAAGACATTGTCTAGATAAATGTCAGGTAACTAAAACAGCTCCTAGTAGCTTTTATAAAATGAAAATAGAAAAGCATAGCCTCACACAATAAGCTGTGCTCTGGGAAAAAAG
Source organism: Leptonychotes weddellii (assembly GCF_054177405.1). NCBI lineage: Eukaryota > Metazoa > Chordata > Mammalia > Carnivora > Phocidae > Leptonychotes > Leptonychotes weddellii. The sequence continues at coordinate 56,746,715 of NC_138372.1, forward strand.
GAATGCCAAACAAAAGGAGAGAAAGACTGTTGATTTCTCCCAAGAACAAATGGAAATGTTAGTAGAACACCTGTGGTTTAGATCAATAGGACTTATATTAAAACAAGGTGAATATTCTTTGAACTCTTAAGTAAACGTGTTATATCAACTGAGCAACTTTATATGCAGAAGGAAATAAGCAACGTTCCCTGTCATGAACGTTCTGGAAGAAAGGAAATTAGTTTGTTATAATTTATCAAAACCTGAGTTCAAGCAGGCCTCATCAACCTATTTTATAGCTGGTATAATATTAATGGTAATCACCCGGGTATCATTGCTTTTTGTCTCCATGTGTTCTGCAAGACCTCAGAGCCCTGCAACAACCTCAGTACATGCTCTTGTACTGTATTTTTATGAATAAACTGAGTGAGTAATCTTGAGATGTTTGCTATTCTGGTTCCCTTGGGGTGTTAGCACATTCGCTGACCTTCACTGCTGCTTCTATTAGGCATCATAGCATACCAAACATCACTATTCCTCCTTCTCCTCTTCCTTCTCCTTCTTTCTAACTTACAGCCCTCTCTGCATGGGATTGTTTGGGCATAAATCTAAGTGCCAAGCACCATACACATACAATACTCAGATTTTACTCCTCTATCCTAGCTGTGGCTCTATTTTTTTTTTTAAAGATTTTATTTATTTGAGAGAGAGAGACACACAGCGAGAGAGGGAACACAAGCAGGGGGAGTGGCAGAGGGAGAAGCAGGCTTCCTGCCGAGCAGGGAGCCCGATGCGGGGCTCGATCCCAGGACCCTGGGATCATGACCCGAAGGCAGGCGCTTAACGACTGAGCCACCCAGGCGCCCCAGCTGTGGCTCTATTTTATAGTTTCTATGTCATGCTTATATTTCTCATCTCTTCAAGCATGTTTTTCACCTTTTCCATGAGATCCTTTAGTATTTGAATAATTGTTATGTAAAGTTCTGATCCGATAATTCCAACAGCTGGCTCATCTCTGAGTCTGCTTCTACTGACTGCTTCCTCTCTTAAGCACATTTTCTTGCTTCTGTATCTTGTAAAATTCTATTTTATTCCAGATATTTTTTTCCTAAAAGAATAATAGAGAATAAAGTAAATAATATTTGCCTCCAGAAAAGAGCGCACACTCTTTTTCCTGCCAAAATGCTTGAGTGTGGACAGGGTGCTGAGTGATTCTGAGTTGTGGTCGAGGTGGATCTGGTCTTTTTTGCAGCGTTAGTTTGATTCAATTCACAACTGGCTTTAAATGTTTTGAGGATGAGGGGTGCCTGGGTGGCTCAGTCAGTTAGGCATCTGCCTTCCGCTCAGGTCATGACCTCAGGGTCCTGGGATCGAGCCCTGCATCTGGCTCCCTGCTCGGCGGGGAGTCTGCTTCTCCCTCTCCCTCTGCTGCTCCCCATGCTTGTGCTTCCTCACTTTCTCTCTCTGTCAAATAAATAAATAAAATCTTTTAAATCTTTTAAAAAAATAAATGTTTTGAGGATGAGTTTGAGATTTTTCTATCAGTAGGAAAAAAGGCTCTGAGCACTGATGGGGACTCCTGAGAGCTCCTTATGCCTTAGAACAATGATTTAAGCTTTCTGAACTATGGGAACTCTCTTTCTCTCTCTCTCTCTGCTTACAGTAAGAATGTCAGATTTTGGAATTGCTTGGAAGTTCTCTTTGCTCTCTGGTCCTGCTTCAGGATTTATGAACCTGAAATCTCTCTCCTCCCTCTTGCCAGGCTGCTAACTTCAAAGGGTACCTGCTTATACTCCGTGAAGGTCCAGAATGACTTGGAAAGCTTTCTCTTATCTCCGGGCCTCACTCATCAACATCAGTCACTGAAATTGCAGAATGCCTTGAATGGGTCTCTTCAGTGCTCCTGCCCTATTCCTTGTTCTCTTCTGGCTGCCTGCCTAGCACTCTCCCAGCTCTCCTGCTCTGCTCTCAGGCTTTGGTTTACTACCCCAAGCACTGCCAGAAGACCTCAGAGAAGAGGAGGTGGGTGGATGCTGATTTGTCTGCCGCTGTGGCTCCATGTAATTCCAACCTGTGATATCTGCCCATTTGTAGCCATTAAAAGTTCTTTAAAAGTTTGTTTTCTCCTTTTCCTTACCTCTGGTAAATTCTTCCTCCCCCTGCTTTCCAAAAGGCATGAGAACAGCCATGTGTCTCTTCTCTTCTATGAAGGCATGTCATTTTCTGGAATATGGTTAATTTAGGTTTCTTTGTGTTCTCAGCTCTACAGTGGTTTCTAAATCTTATCCAGCTTGTTTTTGGTAATTAGGTAGAGAGCAATGGTTTCTTACAACCTTTTATATCCAAACCAGAGATCTCCCCACCTTGGTTTTCAGAGGGAAAAAAAGGCTCCTTTACTTTCATATTTCATAGGTTTATATCATATTCACTTAAGTGAGGTGATTGCTGTAACTGCATAGTTGTCATGATCAGTTTGAAGACAAAACTAAATCTGAGTAAACACAATAGTTAACTGGTAGAAAGAGAAATGCAAGAGCACTATTAGCTTCAAGACTTATGACATGGGCATTTGCAAATAGGTTTTAAAGTGGGTTACAGAGAACTCTCAGCCAAAACAAAACAAAAAAGAACACGCACTAGATTTTTCTGTATTACCTGTAACAAATTGGACCCTGTAGAATACTGACATAAAAGTAGTGCTTTAAATAAATGAAAGCTCTCCATTAGGAATGTCAATTATGTATACTAATCAAACTAGCAAGCAAAGTATAAAATCTTTACCGGTCCAATTCAAATGTTAGTTTATTCTGCAAACATGTTTATACTTTCTATTATTGCTCAGTTGTTCTATTTGGCTTTTCTACTGTTAGGAAATTGATTATCCATATGTTGGATTATCTTGTCTTGCATACATATTAATTAGCCCCTCCTACTTGCTTTAATCCCTTTTTTATCTGTATTTTTTATCATCTTAAATAATTCTGTTGTTAGCAATTTAATTTACAGCAATTATTATTGTGTTCATTGTCCTTTATAATTATCCATTAATTTCATAATAATATTTTAATTATCACTTTCTTTCTTTAGGTACAGAGTGCCTCTCTTTTTGCCCTTATTCTTTGAGTTCATGACAAACTGACTCAATCTCATGACACACACACTTTCATATATACACAAATACACATATGTATATTCTGATGCTTGTCAAATTTATATCTCTAGCCCAGACCACTTCCATATCCAACTGCTTAGTTGACTTGACAACTCTACTTAAATGTCTAATAGATGTCTCAAACATGTCCAAAACTCAGCTTCTTATCTCTCCCACACACCGACCTAAACCTACTCTCCTATAATCCTCCCTAACTCCACTATTGGCAATTCCATATTTTCAGTTCTTCACACCAAAAGAACTTGGGATTATCCTTGACTGCACTGTTTCTCTCATACAGCCAATCTTGTAGGCTCTACCTTCAAATTATACCCCAAATTTAATCATCTTTCAGGCTACCACTGCTACCATTCACTATCTTGACCCTGATCTATCACCTGTCTTCTGAGACCTTATCAAATGCTTTCCATAGGGCTTACTTGGGGGAGATTTTCCATTCATGTTTTGTGAGAGACACTCTCAGGCTTTGGCTCATTTCAGTTTAGTTACCAAACTGGTCTTTAAACAGGAGAGGAGGGTGGTTGTTTGGGAGCCAAAGCTTTTCAGAATGCAGTTCTTATTCACAGTTGCTATATTTTGAAGTTTACTGACCATATTTTTTTTTTTTAAGATTTTATTTATTTATTTATTTATTTATTTATTTATTTGACAGAGAGACACACAGTGAGAGAGGGAATACAAGCAGGGGGAGTGGGAGAGGGAGAAGCAGGCTTCCCACGGACAGGGAGCCCGATGTGGGGCTTGATCCCAGGACCCTGGGATCATGACCTGAGCCGAAGGCAGACGCTTAACAACTGAGCCACCCAGGCGCCCCAGTTTACTGACCATATTATTCTTTGGTTGTTGTGGTGGATTTTTTTTCCTCTAAGGGACATATTTTTCTGGTACAGTTTTAATCTACCATCCTAAATTTATAATCTACCTTTGCTACATACTTTGCATGTATTATCCTTTGAAACTTCACAGCAACCTTGTGAAGTAAATAGTATTATTCTCTTTTATGAATGAAAAATTAGACTCAGAGAAGACCCAGTACTCAAAGTTAGCTCTTCTGATCCTAAACAAGAGGGTATTTGCTTTTGCCATTTCTCCATACTGCATGCATGTCTAAACCCTCCTTTAAAGGACCAGCTGTCTTCAATGTAGTAAGATACCTGATACACAAGCTGTAGATCCCAATAATCCTTTGTTGGTCAGAAAGGGGAGAGTATGTTCCTCAGTATGGGGGTGGGTTTCAGAAAGATGACTCTTTGAGCATGTTAGAAGTTTGGTTCAGACAGAGGGTGAGATGGGGGGGAGGGTAGGAAATGATGATATCCCAGTGTAACATCTTGTCATTCCTAGAGAAAAAAAAAATGAAATTGTCAGAAATATGGCAGAATATAAAATTTGATACTGTATAAAATCAATAATGTAAACTGAGAGCCATCACTTCAGGTTAAAAAGGGTGACTTGAATATACACATTTGCATTCAATTCTTCCCTGAAACCTGTTGAGTTGTTTGTTTTTAAACAGACAAATTACAAAGACAGAGAGAATGGGAAAGAAGGCAGCAACAGCAACTTCAGAAGCTGGAAAACATGTGGATGAGTGGTAACTGACCTTGCAGATTTGAGAAAACAGCCCCTTAAGCTGTTAGTGGGAAAAGCTGAGAGGCAATATGATTTATGCCCAGGAAACCTGAGGAGTTTCAGGAACTGGCGGCACTCCTACCTCTGGAAGTGGAGATGAAGGTGGGGCTAGAGTTGGGGGACGTCACTGAAGGCGGTTAATTTGTCAGATTCCCTCCTGCATTCCACTCAGCTGAAGAGACTAGAGGTTTATTCTCTGAGCAGGGGGATACCAGGTACAGTTCAGGGATCCAGTGTACATTTCCTCACTTAATCTTGAGGTCTCTAGGCTTCTCCCATCTCTAAGCACCCCAAAAGTGTACAGCTAAACATATGCTCTCCACACACATGATTGAAAGAGTCTTTTCTGGAACCGACCAGTGCAAGAAAATGGATCCCAAAATGCTAACAGTGGAAGGGGCATGAAAGCACCCAGTGAGGTCATCTTACGGAGAAGAATCCAGTAGGCAAACCCCATCCACAATCACAGAGCTACCACTCAGCTTTTTAATTCCACACTCTTAAATACAAGTCAATAGTTAACAATCACTAGATCTTGGAGGCAAGCACCTAACATGGAAGGCTGAAACCCAAAAAAACAAATAAAAGAAACTTAAAAAAAACAAAGCTATGCAGGAAGGAGAAACATTGAAAAATATAACCATTGTTAAAATACTTTGAGATAAAAGGAAGCAATATATCCATAATACATGCACAGAATTCTGTAAAAAGGAGAAGGAATATTAAAAAAAAAAAAGGCCCTTGGATATTAAAAAATATGATAGAGGCTTTAAAAAAACTTTCTGCAATCATATTTTAACTTAAAAAATGTAAAAAATTAAATTTAAAATTTAATTAGAAATTAATGTGATTTAATTTTTAAAACTTCAATCATATGCTTAATATCCAAGGCCTCTTTTTATTCCTTTGAATGTCTTTTCCCTTTTTATAGAGTTCTGTACATATATTATTTGGAAAATATCATGGGTATTTTCTATTTGTCCTTCCACTTCCATTTTCTCTTGCCATTTATAGTGGACAGACCCTAGGTTGACCACCGTCCAGTGCTTCACACCATATAATCCCCAGCTTTGAGTGTGAGTGGGATGTTGACCTGCTTCTAACAAATAGAATACAGCAAAGGTGATGGGATGTTACTCCCATGATTAGAATACATCATATGGCAAGGATGATGGGCTGACACTTCCATAAGTAAGTTAAGTAATATGGTAAAGGTAATAAGAAGTCACTCCAATGTTAACTCGATAATTCAATGTCACATTATGATATACATATACATATATATCTTCATCTTGCTAGCATGCCCTAGAGAGACTCTCCTGCTGACCTTGAAGAAATCAGCTTCCAGGTTGTGAATGGCCATGGAAAGGTTGACATGACAAGGAATTGCAAGTAGCCTCTTGGACCAGAGAGGCTTACACCAGCCAAGCCAGCGAAAAGCCAGATCCTCTGTCATACAGTGACAAAGCAATTTGGCCAACAAACCTGAAAGCCTAGAAGTGAATTCTTCTCTAGCCAAGCCTCCACACCAACACTTCTAGGCTTTCAGGTTTGTTGGCCAAAGTTGGTCTCTGTGAAGAACTGCCTGGGTTCAAAATTCAGTTCTACCACTTACTTGAACAAGTTACTCAACCTCCTTGTTCCTCAGTTTAATCATGTATAAAATGGGGATAATAATAGTACTTATCTCAGTGAATAACTTTAAAGATTAAATTAAGAACTGTATGTAAAGCACTAGAATAGTGCCTGGCACATAGTAAGAACTATGTGTTTGCTCTTATAATAATTATCATAATAAACTAATAAATATAAATAAGTAATATAAATTAACATAAAATAATGAAAGTAAATAAACATAATTGAAGAGTTGTGATAAATAACACAAAATAAAAAAATAATTAATGCATTACTATCATTATATCAATTAGGATAGATGAGGTTATGTTGCAAAAAAAAAAATCTCAAAATCTCAGTGACTATAAACACAAATGTTTATTTCTTGCTTACATTAAACATCCATTGCTGACAGCAGCAGCCTCTGTTCACTGTATTCCCATAGACTCAGGCTAATGGAGCAGCTACTACCGTGTTAAATGTTGCCAGGCACTGTATCATAGTGAATAAAGCTCTGGAGAGTCTCACTTTCATAATCAAATGCTCCAACCTGGAAGTGACACATCCTATTTCTGCTTACAACTCATTGGCTCCACTCAACTTATAAGGGAACCAAAAACATGCAATTCTATCATGGATTCAAAAGTGGAGAGAACCAGAAATGTTTGGCAAAAAGGCTACCACTTTTGTTATTGTAGTGTTTGACTCTTTATTCTATGAATGTGTTTTGATAAACATAAAAACTAAATCTAAGAAAGAAAATAATGTGCCATCTAGACTCAGAAAGGGTTAATCTTAATTATTGTTGTCCAAAGTTGTTTCAGACATTGGACCCCTCTAAGCCTCATTTGGAAGGAAGTTATTGGAAAACAAATCACTGATTTTCAACGTACTTCAGGTACACAAGATACCTTTGCCTCTTGATACTATAAACATTTTATTGAATAGATGTGTTCTTTTAAAAAATTAAACTATTGCAATTCTACTTGTCCTGCTGCACTATAAAAAGCACAGATTTTTATTTCTTCAAGATAGAGACGACAAACAGGAAAACTACCAGGGCCATCACGTGGAAAGCTTCACTGTACCTGATTGAGTCCCCCAAACTGTATAGACATACTCTATTTCTGGAGCTCAACAATTGCTCCTCCTACTCCTGCTCCAAGAAATGAGGCCCATACACAAGGCATATACTGGTTTGAAGGAGAGTCTCAGAGGCCTCGAGCAGACCAAAGTAAGCAGAGCTCATTGCAGTTTTGTTGTCTTCTGTGACTAACATTGGATCTTCACAATGTGATTTTCTGAGAAAAAGCTATGTCCCTACTTTACACTGTATACTTAAATAATTCCAGACTAAATAACTTTTGAAATATATATAAATAGATGAATATATATAAATAGATGATCATCAGGTGGTAAATGCTTTTTTAAACCTGACTCTAAATAAAATAAATACATTTGGCAATGTAAAAAAACTGAAAGACAAATCACAGTTGAGAAGGTTTTGTTTCCTAAGAATAATGAAAACAGTAGAAAAGGATACTATCACAGAAAACAAGCAAAGAGGAAAATTTCCAAAAGGAGAAATACAAATGACTAATATAATGTATAATCTACTTAAAATTGAAATGAAATTAAAATATTTTGTTTTGACTCTTTCCTAAAAGATAAAATGGTTTATAATAATCATGATCTGTGAGCTTGTGGAAAATGGGCACTAATGTTTGATAAGAGTAATGTAATTGGGGGTGCCTGGGTGGCTCAGTTGTTAAGCGTCTGCCTTTGGCTCGGGTCATGATCCCAGGGTCCTGGTATCGAGCCCCGTGTCGGGCTCCCTGCTCAGCGGGAAGCCTGTTTCTCCCTCTCCCACTCCCTCTGCTTGTGTTCCTGCTCTCGCTCTCTCTCTCTCTGTCAAATAAATAAATAAAATCTTAAAAAAAAAAAGTAATATAATTGGATTCCACTTTTCTGGAAGATAATTTTCAATATGCCTCAAAACCCCTAAAATTATGCATATTCTTCCCTTGGCAATTGTATTTCTATAAATTTCCACATGGAAATAACCAGAAGTGAATTGAAAATAATCTAGAAGGTTCTGCGTGGTAGGCTAAACTCCTTCAGGGTGCGGAGCCTATTTAGTCCAACAGTGGCCCTTTGGTGGTTTTCAAACCTTCAGTCTTTCTTTTAGTCAAGATGAGTGATAAGCCTGACTGAAGTAAAGTCTGACAGGTCGAAACTGAAGAAAACTAAAACTGAACAACAAAAAAACAAACTTTCCCCTCAAAGGAAACTATCCAGTAGAAGAAAGTGTTCAAACACTATAAAATGGGAATCTTCCCTCAAGAGCAAATTTCAGCATTGCCTGAGTATCTGGTTTTTTACTTGTTTTTTGTAAACCTATGTGTTTGTAGAGATTTTAGGCACCTTCTGTTGCCTTTTCACCCATAGTCCCTGGCTAGGAGGTCAGAAGTAGCCAATGTTCCCTTATGTTCATTTTTAAACTTTCCTTTGGTGCATAAACTCCACCTGGTAAATGCTGTCAATAATCTCACCATTGATGACCTTTGTGTAAGAAGTCCTTTCACCCCCTACAGTATAAGCCACTTAAAAAAAAAAAAGCCCCAGTGTGGAGCTTGAACTCATGACCCGGAGATCAGGAGTCCCATGCTCCACCCACTGAGCCAGCCAGGTGCCCTTAGGTAAAATAAGCCACTTTCTAAAGTGGGGGCCACCATTGCTCCATAATCTTCATGAAATGGCATGTGTTTGCAACTTCCCACAGTTTATTTTCATTTCTAATGTAGCAATAAAATAATAAATATAATTAAAAAAAAGAAAACAACCTAAATATTCTCAAGTAAGAGATTGGCTAAATAAATTGTTATAATCCAAATAATGAAACACTAGCAAGCATTTTACATTATTTAGTAATGAAAACATCAAATGAAATGAGAAAATTATCATGCTTATTGTTAAGTGAAAAAGGAAAACTAAAATATTAAGAATGGTATGATCAGATTCACTAAATACTGAATAATAAAATAATATTTAAATATATATATACACACAGAATATATATGTGTATATATATACAGAATATATATACACACACACACACACACATATATATATGTACATACATATATATATGTGTGTGTGTGTGTGTGTGTATATATATATATATATATATATATATATAGAAGCAAAAGCTGGAAAGCTATAAGCCAAGGTTACCAATGGTTATATTTATCTAGATGAGGAACTCAGAAGTGACTTTTGTTCTTTTCTTTTAACTTAAAAAACTTGTATTAATTTTGAAACAGTCTCAAATTTACAGAAAAAGTATAGGTGCTGTGCAAAAAAAATTTATTTCCTGGACCATTTAAGAGTCCCTTGCCAACATGTTGCCCCAATACCCAGGAATACTTTAGGGTGTATTTCCTACAAATGAGAACATTTTATATATAGCCACAATAAAACTATCAAAATCATAAAAATAACATTGATACTACCATCTAGTCCTCAACCCCATTCAATTTCCACTAAATGTCCCCAAAATGCATACTGTGGCAAAATAAATCTAGTTCAGAATCACATGTTGCATTTAATTCTCATGTCCCTTTAGTCTCCTTTGTTCTGGAATAGTTCTTTTGGTCTTTCCTTGATTTTCACAATCTTGACACTTCTGAAGTTTATAAGCCAGTGATTTTGTAGTGTCTATTACTGATTATCTGGTATTCCCTCATGATTACATTCTGGCTAAGCATCAGTGGCAGGAATATCTAAAAGTGATCACATGTTCTCATTGCATCATTATCAGGTAGCTCATTATTTTGATTTGCCAGCATTACAATGATGTTCATTCTAATCATTTCATTAAAGTTGTGTCTCCCAGGTTTGTCCAATGTAAAGCTACTCTTTCCTCATTTGTAGTTAAGAAGTTTTTTTTTTAAAGACTTTATTTATTTATTTGATAGAGCCAAAGAGCACAAGCGGGGGGTGGGGGTGGGGTTGGAGGATGGCAGAGGGAGAGCGAGAAGCAGGCTCCTCACTAAGCAGGGACCCTGGGATCATGACCTGAGCTGAAGGCATACGCTTAACTGACTGAGCCACCCAGGCGCCCCTTAAGAAGTATTTTTGTAGGGAGGTATTTTGGGACTATGTAAATATCCTGCAATTTTTAAATTTGTATCACTAAGGATTCATGGATTCCCATTTTATTTTAATTTATTAATAATATTATTTATTTGGGCGTTTAGTTTATCTCCTATTTGAGCAGTAGAAGCTGATTCAGGCTGATTTCCGTGTGTGTTGTGGCATGCTGCCATCAGTTGAGGAGTACTTTGATTTAGGTCACAATGTGCTCTGGGATCATCTCTTACTTTCTTTGCCCAGTCCTGGAATCAGCCATTTCTTCAAGAAGCCCTGGTTCCTTTTAGTGGAGAATGGTATGTAAAAGCCAAGATCTTGGAGGTAGATGGGCTCCTTATTATTGGTGTGTCATTGTTCTCTAGCCCACTCAGTGTGCAGAGCTGCAGAATACACCTATCTGCATCTGTATCTACTAGTGTATCCATCTATAGTTATTGAAACCTATGAGTGTTACATGATACAAACCTAGAAATGAATTCTGAAAGGATGAGATGATGGACAACTTTGTAAAGATCAAGAAAAAGAGTCTGGATTTTATAACAGCTAGTGGATATTTACTAATTTAAAAATGGGATATGAGGAAGACTAATCCAGCAGTGATTCAGGGAATGAAGAAATGAACTTAAAGCTAAGAGCTAAGAAGTGTTTTCTAGGGCCTAGCTATGACAAGAGAAACAATTAGGTCCAATACAGATGAAGGAGGAAGAGTCAGTGGGTCTGTATCAGCAACATACCAAGGAAAACATATGGTGGGAAGAAGAAGGGAAAGAGAGAGGAGGAAGGGAAAGACAGTAAGATACAGGGATGGCTGGAGGTGTGGGGTGTGGGATTTTATTGGATTCATTTACATAACAAATCGCCAAAAATATTCTGTCAACAGGCTGTAGCCACTCACACTGAAATTTTAAAAATACCTGAGCTTAAACTGAACATCACACTTTTTGTATCAAGGAAATGAAGCAGGAAAGATTTGCCTAAGACTACATTAATTTACTACATTAATTTAAAAGCCTCAAAAGCTAAAGAAGGGAACACCTGAAGGTTTTGGCAAGAAATGTGTTTAACATGGTATTGACGTAAGAATGAACAAGTTGGTCTCTGTCTCTTGCTACCTTACTTCCTAGGGATCTAGGAGTATCAACCAGTCTTGAGAACATCTTGACACTTTCCCCATTGTTTTTCCAACTTCACATGTTTGTGAACTTTGAAGCTCTTTGGCATCACTGGTCCATGATTCTAGCTTGTTGGTGAGAAACTGCTCAAGATAAAAAGTTTGTCATTTACCTTTTCAGAACTATTCTGAAAACTGTCACAAAATTCTCAATGAACCTAAAATTGGGTGAGGAATTTTTGGCTTATTAAAATAAATCTGTTGTAACAATGGCATGATTTGGTTTTTAATGTCAGCAAAAACATTAGTTGTGGATCCCAAGCAAAAATAATTATCATAATATGGTGACATAACACTTTGAAAAAATAAATTGTGTGTTCTTTCTTCTCTATGGTTATCCTCTATCCCACCTGGAGGAGTATGGCTATACCATGGAATCTACACCATGGAATTCATTGTCAAAATAGAACCATAACATGACAGAAAATCTTTTTTATACTTAAAAACAGTGAGCCCAGGTGTGAGAAAGTGTTGGAAGTAGAAGCAGAAGTGTTTTTTCTCCTGCTCTTAAGTTTCTAGTATTGGCTCCACTCCTTTATTTAGGACAGGGCATCTTTTTTTATTCCTGCTCTATTACAGGCATGGGGCACAGTGCCAAGTAATTATAGCTGCTAAACAAATGAATGAACAAATATGAGACCTCAGGTAAGTCATTTACCCTATCTGGATCTATTCTCAAGTTTCTAAGTAACATCCGGGCTTTAATTTGCTGGCCTTGTAAAATGAGTTTGGGAGTGTTCCCTCCTTTTTAATTTTTTGGAGGAGTTTGAGAAGGATTGGTGTTAATTCTTTTTTAAGTGTTTGGTAAAATTCACCAGTGAAGCCATCTGGTCCTGGGCTTTTCTTCATTGAGAAATTTTTAATTACTGGCTTAATATCATTACTAGCAATTGGTCTATTCAGATTTTATATTTCTTCCTTATTCAGTATTGATAAGTTGTACGTTTCTAAGAATTTTTCCATTTCTTCTATGTTGTCCAGTTTGTTAGCATATGGTTGTTCATAGCAGCTTATGATCTTTTGAATTTCTGTGTTACCAGTTGTAATGTCTCTTTTTCCATTTATAGGTTTGTTGATTTGGGTCCTTTCCCTTTTTTTCCTGGTTAGTCTAGCTAAAAGTTTGTCAATTTTATTTATCTTTTCAAGGAACTAACTCTTCCTTTGGTTAATCCTTCTATTGTTTTTCTGTTCTTTATTTCATTTATATCTGTTCTAATCTTATTATTTCTTTTTCTTCACGAACTTTGGGCTCAATTTGTTCTTCTCTTCCTAGTTCTTTAAGGTGTAGAGTTAGGTTGTTTATTTGAGATCTTTTTTGCTTTTTAAGGTAGGTGTTTATTGCTACAAAATTCCTCTTTTGCTGTATCCCACAAGTTCTAGTATATTGTGTTTCCATTTTCATTCAACTCAAGAAACTTTATTTCCCCTCTAATTTGTTTTTTGATCCACTAATTGTTCAGAAGAGTATTGTTTAATTTCCATGTGTTTGTGATTTTTCCAGTTTTCTTCTCTTGTTATTGATTTCTAGTTTCATGCCATTGTGTTCAGAGAAGATATTTGGTGTGATTTCAATCTTCTTGAATGCTAAGACTTGTTTTGTGATCTAATGTGCTCTATCCTAGAAAATGTTCCATGTGCATTTGAGAAGAATGTATATTCTGCCATTGTTGGATGGAATCCTCTGCATGTATCTGTTAAATACATCTGGTCTATAGCATTATTCAAATCCACTGTTTTCTTCTGATTCTCTGTCTGGATGATCTATTGTCAGAAGTGGGATATTATAGTCCTCAACTATTATTGTATTACTATTTATTTCTCCTTTTAGTTCTGTTAGTTTTTGCTCTTTATATTTAGGTGCTCCAATATTGGGGGCAAAAATATTTACAATGGTTATAACTTCTTGATGTATTGACCTCTTTATCATATAATGGTCTTTTTTGTCTTTTTACTATTTTTAGCTTAAAGTCTGTTTTGTCTGAGGTAAGTGTAGCTACCTCTGCTTTTTTTGGGGGGGGATACCATTTCCATCCCTTCACTCACAATCTATGTATGATTTTAAGGCTAAAGTCAGCATATTGTTGGATCTTGTTTTTTATTCGTTCAACCATTCTATGCCTTTTAATTGGATAATTTAATGTTTATGTTTAAAGTTATTATTGATAGAGAAAGATCTACTGGTTACCATTTTGTTAACTGTTTTCTTGTTGTCCTGTCAATCTATTGTTCCTTGTTTCTTATCCTGCTATCTTTTTTCACATTTTGATGTCTTATCAGTATGCTTTGATTTCTTTGATGTGTTCTCTTGTGTAATTACTACAGGATTGTCCCTTATGGTTACTGTTGATGCTTACATAAAATATCTTAAACTTATAATACCTTGTTTTATACTGGTAACAACTTAACTTCAATAAAATTCATAAACTTCACCCTTTTACCTTTTACTTCTCCTCCTCCTCACATTTTAAGTTATTGCTATTACAATTTACATGTTTTATATTGTGTAATTAATAACAGATTATTGTAGTTATGGTTACTTTCACTATCTTTTAAAAAAATTTTCATACTAGAGCTGTAAATGAATTTTGTACCACATTACCATATCACAGAATCTAATATATACTTATCATTATCAGTGAGACTTACACTTTTTATGTTTTTATCATATTAGTGCTCTTTAACTTCTAGTCAAAAAACTCTCTTTAGCATTTCTTGTAAGGCAGGTCTGGTGGTAATGAATTCACTCAGCTTTTGTTTTTGTCTTTATTGCTCCTTTGTTTCTGAAGGACAGTTTCATTGGATATAGACTTCTTGGTTGCCAGCTATATTCTTTCAAAATTTTGACTATATCATCCCATTCTCTCTTGGCCTGAAAAGTTTCTGTTGAGAAATCTGCAGTTGCCTTATGGTGGTTCCTTTGTACATAACTTCTCTTTTCTCTTGCTGCTCTTAAAATTCTTTGTCTTTGACTTTGACAGTTTAATTATAATGGGTCTTACTATAGCCCTATTTGGGTTCAACCTATTTGGGATCCTCTGGTACTCATGGATCTGGATGTCTATCTTTCTCTCACGTTCAGGAAGTTTTCAGCCATTATCTTTTAAAATATACTTTCTGTCCCTTTCTATTTCTCTTTTGCTTCTGGAATCTTCATAATGTGAATATTGTTTCTTTTTATTGTGTGTCATACTTCCCATAGGCTTTCTCCACTCTTTATCATTTTTTTTCCTTTTTGCTCCCCTGACTGGTAATTTCCAATGTCTTATCCTCCAGGTCACTGATTATTTCTTCTGCATGGTTAAGTCTACTTTTGAAACTATTTATTGAATTCTTCAGTTCACTTATTGTATTTTTCAGCTCTCAGATTTGGGGTGTTTTGTTTGTTTGTTTCTTTTTGATGGTTACAATTCCCTTGTCAGACTTCTCATTTTGTTCACACATCATTTTCCTAACTTTGTTTAGTTGTCTATCTGTGTTTTCTTGTAGTTCACTAAACTTCCTTAAAATGGTTATTCTGAATTCTTTGTCAGACAGTTCATAGATCTCCATTTCCTTAGGGACAGTTATTGGAGCTTTATTATTTTCCTTTAGTGGTATCATATTTACCTGATTTTTCATGATCCTTGATTCCTTACATTGAATTCCTTACATCTGCACATTTGAATGATTGGGCTCCTCTTTTAGACTACAGATTTGCTTTGACAGAGACAGTTCTTCAGTCAGCTCAGTTTGGGTTTCTGGATGTATTTGATGGTAATGTCCCTGGGCAAGTGGAGCCTGATATAGTTTCTCTGGGGTGAGGCAATTGGTCAAGCTCTGAGGACAGGGATGCAGATGTGGTACCACTGGCTGAGAATAGTTGGATAGGATTGCTGGCTTGCTTCCCTACCAAAGTGAGGCTGTAGGATGGGTTCTGCAGTTATCTGGATTCTGTGGTCAGTTTTACTAGGTTGTCAGGACTGGGTATTATATTCAGTAGTGGATGTAGGTATGAATTAGCTTTTTTGCCAGCTAGGACAGCCAGGATGGGACTCAGAACCTGCACAACTCATTGTCTGGGGACCCAAATCAGGCCACAGTGTGTACTGAATTCCCTGGTCAGGTGAGACCACCAATTTTGCTCCACAGATGGAGGAAGCCACAGGCTGTGCTTTCTGTTTAAGCTACTGTATGTAGAGCTGTTGACTGGTCTATGCAGCTTTCCATGTACTCTGGTTAGGTTCCCTGGTCAGACAGGCTGAAGGCTGTATTCAACAATAAGGAGGGCAATGAATTAGATTCCCTGTTTGAGTGCAATGGGAGAAGCAGCTCTAAAGCCAGTAAGCTCTTTCTTGTCTTCACTCAAGTTGACCTATACCTCTAGTTCCCTAAATGAACAGGGCCACTAACTGCTCTGCAAACCATCAGCTCTGCCCACCTACCCCATGGCTCAAATGTCACTGAGCCACATTGCTTCTAGGAGTTTTTGCCAGCCCTTCTGGTCAGATGGGGCGGGAAGACACTTTCCACACTGGGTGGGGCTGTGATTCTGCTTCTTGCCTGTGTGTGGGCAAACTGGGCTCTTAAGTTGGCAAAATGCTTCATTTGAGGATCCAAATCAGGCAGATCTGTATCCCACTGAATTTCCTGGTCAGAATGCATCCCCTTGGTTCTGCAGATGAACCAAACCACTGGTTGGGATTACTACTTGGGCTCTGCAGGTATGAACTCAATCTGCCAAGATCTGTGTGCTGGTTGTTGTAAGTCCTTCCTCTGTTCTCTGTCACAGTTGGATTCCCAGTGGTTGACCAGGAAGATTTCCTTGCAATTCCCATGGTTGGAGATCAGATTAGGGGCTCTTAGAAAATGACCCACAATGCTGGGGTGGGGGACATGGTGCTGGTTGTCCTCTCTGGGTTCTTCTTCTTTTTTTTTTTTTAAAGATTTTATTTATTTACTTGACAGACAGACAGTGAGAGAGGGAACACAAGCAGGGGGAGTGGGAGAGGGAGAAGCAGACTTCCAGCTGAGCAGGGAGCCTGATGTTGGGTTCAATCCCAGGACCCCAAGATCATGACCTGAGCTGAAGGCAGACGCTTAATGACTGAGCCACCCAGGTGCCCCATCTCTGGGTTCTTCTTTCCCACTGAAGGAACCAGAGGCTCAAGGGAGACCTGTCCATATGTTGCTGCACTAGCCTTGAGGAGGGTCAATGTGGTCAACATTAGCTGCTTCTCCTACCCTGCTAATGAAATCTATCTTCGTCTCTGAAGCAAGGGGTTCTTCAGCTTCATTCCTGTGTTCTAGATTCTCTCAGTAGTGTCTTGTTTTTGAATAGTTGTTACCTGTTCTTCTTGAGAGGGGGAGCAAAGTCAGAAATGACCTACTATGTATCCATCTCCCTCTCATTTTAATTTGATACAAAGAGATAAAATGTGCTCTATCAATATTAAGTCAAGAGTGATGTTGACTTAAGGTGATGAATAGAAAATGGTATTGTGATATTCTGAGATTTCTCTGTACATTTCTTATTTTACTCAGAAAAATATGGACCCTTGACTATTCAGAGGAAACAATCAAAATGTATAAAATTCTGGAAGCAAATCTTTTTCTCTAATTTAGAGAAAGAATGATGTTCAAGTCCCAAGATAATCCCAGACCCAATATTCTTCTGGATGGAGGAAAGATGAAGGACACAAAAGAAGAAGGGTTGAAACATTCAGTTTTATGTGACACAAGAGGCCATTAAAATTCTTTAGAAAAGGTAGGGGCAAGAATGCTAATAGACTGGCTCAGCGCTTGCTTTGATGCTTAAATATAACAAGGAAGAGAGCCCAAGTTACCCAATTCCCAGCCCTATGCTACAATTCCTTGTCACTTATTATACATACTTCCTCTTTAATAAAGTTCTAATTCAAGTGTCTCTGTCAGATGGGGATGATTTGGGAACATTTTAGGGATCCGAGCCTTATCAAAGTACTTAAATGGCCATGGAATGATTAAAAGGAATGTGTGTGTTCAAATACAAATGAAGAATGATTTGAAGGTTGGGCACAAGGGATAGCAGATGGTAACTATTAATTATTAGCCAATTACGAAGGCTTCAGTCCAGTAAGAAAGAAAATATTCTATGTCTGACTCATCATCATCTACCCCTTGTAATGTTTTGATTTCTTGTAAGAACTGTAAAGGAAGACATTTCCTCCCTCTGTTGATACCAAGAGATCTCTCTGATGTTCAAAAGAGTAGAATTGTGTGGTCATTGATAGAATAATATCACATTAAATTCCTGAACATATGTATCAAGGGCTCAATAGACAAAAAAGATCAGAGACATTATTACTAATGCATAGTTCTTGAGAAATTATTTGGTATTTCTTGTTCCTAATTAATGCAGTTCTACAAGACTGAACTGGGCACATGGGGATCTAAGACCAGCCCCCCAGCCTTGAATGCATTTAGGTAGCACATAATAAGCATGTAGTCAGTTTGTGCCCTAGTCAAGAGGTTTTAATAAATCCCTATAAGCATTTCAGATCTGAAGCTGGCAAGGGTGTGTGTGGGGTAAGGCTAGACATGAGTTGAGCCCAACTTTATGAATGAAGTGCCTACATGTCATTAATGTTTCAATAGGTTCCCTAACAGGGGAAATTGGGCCTCCGGGGAGTTTCTCCAAGCCTCCAAGTTCAATCTGCTAACGGTGAGGATGCTCAGTCCTTGAAGGTAAGCGGAACCATTCCCGTTTTACCCTGAACTCAAGGGTCAAACAGGCCTAAGGGAAATAGTTTGGAACTGTCATCTAACATTATCACCGACATACACTGTGTTTCCAAGCAGGCTGCAAATGGAGGCAGCAGCATGCGTGCCTGCCCTGAGCTGCAGGGTGGTAGCATGTCACATGTCTGCTAACAGAAGGGGATAACCATCCCAGTACAAACTTGACATATATAAATTGATTACATAAGTGGGCAGTGGTGGTCCTTTCAAGTACACTCCTTTTGTTTGAGCTTTACAGTAAAATTACCAGCAGCAGTTTACAATTAAGGGGAATAATAATAACTGAATATGCTTTCATCTGCACATACAATTACAATGAACTGCATGCCTTAATAGGATTGTGAAAAATCTGCGTTTGACCCATACAAAAAAGTAAACATTCTTGTTCTGGATACTATATCATTATCACAACAAAGAGAAACTCCTGAAATCTGATGATTTAAACATCTGGAGAATGTTAATCACTTCAAAATGACGGATGTTTTTTATTTCAGCTTTTGACAGACACACTCCTTTCATAGATAGATGATTATTTACATAAATTACATCATCAATGTGAAAAAAATCAGAATAACTTCAAAGGACAAAATGCTTAATTAAAAAGAGACTTGTATTTCTATTTTTCTCCCTTTCTCTGTTTTTCCTTTAAAGGAGGAGTAAAATACCCACTTGCTTGGAAAAGCCACCAGATCCTTTGTAGGTAAATAAGAAGAAATTGTCTTTTTGAACTGTTTCATGTAGAAGGCAATCACCTTTGAGATAAATTACTCTGTTTTTAGTTCCCTGAAACCTATTAATTGCTCTGAGTCCACTTCTAACTTCTAAAGTTTCCCCTTTAGTAAAAATGACAATTTGGAGTTTACTCCACCACTCCAGTGGATGAAACTGAACAGATTCAAGCTCAAGTTGAGTCTGAGACTCACCCTCATTTCCTATTCAGACTCCCCAATTAGCCTTAGTAGATGGAGGGAAATAAAGCGCTTTCAAAGCAACTCAGCTCTGAACCATTTTATTGCTGATTGGGGTGGGGTGGGGGGAGAGATAAATCCACGAGCAGCCCAGAGAGAACGGTTTGAAAGTTTGCTCTTGAGGGAGCAGCCTGGCTGCAGGGGCTGTGGTCCCTCAGGGCGGGCCTCTGACTTGCGGCGTGCTGCCTGATGCTGGTGGGTAGAGCTGGTGCAATTTGGCTGATCCACTACAATTTCCTCCTACACTCGGAGCTGATCTGCAGGCTGACCTTAGACAATTTGTCTTCTTTCAGGGAGAAATGTCACCCAAAAGGAAGCTATTAAGTCAAGAAGGTAATTCTCTCAGAACAGTCCACTGTATAAACAGAACTTGACCTCAGGTAATTTATTGCTGGTCCCTAACAAAGAGACTTAAGATATAGGCTTGATATAGTGGAGATCTGAATCTGTCAATAAAAAGGGCAAGCCAGAACCTCAGACAGTTTCTTGTGAGTGGCCATATTTAGAGTGTAAACCACATTAATATAGTCTTTGAATAAGAATTAGAGTGGCATTTGGTCGTTTAGAATGAAAAGTTTGTTTCATTAACAAATCAGAAGTTTGTGCTTGCACAGTCAAGCCACTGATTGTCTTGTTCTTTAATATATTCTCATTCATTTGTTAGGCTAACACCTAAACATGTTATAAAGGTTACATTTTCTTAAAAAGAGTGAGTTGGATTCAGTACTCAAGATCCAGGTATGCCCCAGATGGCTAAGATGTTGATTTCCTGTTTTCACAGCAAGTGGAAAATGAAAAGCTAAGTTTCTTAACTGAGTGGAATGAATCATGTTACTTGGTCTGAGAGAACAATGGATGACAGACAGCATCTCATGGTTTAGGAACTGAGAAGGTGGGACTACTGAGCTGTCTCTTGACAATATGTCATGGACCATCTTTAATGGAGAGTGGAGAGGTTTTTAAAAAAAAAAAAAGAGGAAAGAAAGGAAGAGAAGAACCTGGGGAAGGAAGGGAAACAAAAATATCAAGGGAATTGGTTAACTCACTTTGAAACTCCTTGCTTTGTGGTCACTTAGGTGAAATTTTCCATTTCCAATGCCCAAAAGAGATCTTCTGCCTTTTCTATTACAACAGTAAATAACAGCACCTTAATTAATAGTTTGTTTTATGCCTCCCCATCTAAGGTCCAGATTGTCCACTCTGACATCAAGTTTCATCAGGGAAAACCTTCTCTACCTCCAGCTCACCATCTGAGTACCTTCTACCCTGAGTACCTCTCTCCTTCTTTGGTCCCATCCAATTCACCAGTCAGCTCCACCAGGGTCTGCAGCCTGGAGACCACCCACAGCCTGCAGGTGGAAAAGTGCTAAAAACCTGTCAACTACAGCTGACACAGAGTCCATCAGGTTAGCTTATAATGCTGTGAAAAATTTTCTGAAATTTTTCCACAGCGTACTGCTTGGTGTTGATATTTTAGGTCTAAGAATAGCATCTCATACTTTGCTTCTTGACTGGCACTAACTTTGAAAATGATGGGTGCAAAATTCTGAAACTCTCTGGAATCTCCCTTTGTCCAGTCTATAAAATGGAGCTAATGCCACTATTGAATTCCCTGGACAAATTGCAGTGCTTCCCTTGAATGCATGAAGTGCTTTGAGATCCTCATGGAAAAATTCTAAAGGAAGAATTGGAAAGTATAATGATGTTTTTTTAAATTGAAAGTGACAACCAGCATTTAGTGGAGGAATCAGAAGATAGAATTGAGAGCAGGAAGCCTTATATTCATTACAACAGATGGTTTAGTTTTCACTGAATGATGAGGAAGAAGCTAAGTGAATGAACAGTGGTATGTCCTTAAAAGATTGAGCAGCCATCCAATTACCCAGGAACAATCTAGCAGTTACTAAAGACTTGGACTGGTCTGTATTATGCAAAACGAAGCATCCCTACTGGGTTTGACTTCAGCTGGTTAAAGTCATAGGCACAGTGTTCCACCATTAAATAACACTGGTATAATTACCACTGGCATGTCTTTAAAAAATAAGATTTCATTCAAATTCCTAGCACAAAAATAAGTCACATAGCAAATCTTTAACAAATGCCTGTTGAAAAAAATAGGGAATGATTTTCAGTTCAAGGAATTGCTTTCTTTCACTGCTTGGTCTTTCTTTTGACTCTTGCCCACCTCTGCTTTTTTTTTTTTCCTTTATAAAAAAAATTATCAAACATTTCATATGAAATACAAAACATGCAGGAAAGTACAGAACACAATATAACAGACCTGTTTTCCACCACCAAGATTTAGCAGACATTAACATTTTTCAATATGTGTTTGATATACAATGTTATATAGATATATCTTCACCCCTTCATCTGCACCCTTCCTCAGAGGTAAAAACTTATCTGAAATTGTTTTGCATCACTTTTGTGCATATGTTTGTACTTTTACTACATAAATATGTGTTCCCGAACAGTAAGTACTATTATTTCATTTAACTATTTTTTCATATATGTCATTATGCTGTATTTATCCTTTTGCAACTTTCCAATTAACACGTTTTTAAGATTTATTCATATTGATACATGTAAATTTAGTTCATTCATGTAACAGTAATATAGCATTCCTTCACGTGTACCTAACCCATTCCACTTCTAAGAGACCAGTTCGAGTCCTCAGTAACTTTTGGCTGGCCCCATTTAATAGGATGGCATGTTTTTTTTTTTTTTCTAATTGAGTATTTTTATTAACATATATATATGTATGAGAGTCACAGAAAAATGTGACTCCTGATGGCAGGTTTTTGCTTGTTTATTTTTTACTATTACAAACAACACTGAAATGAACTTTTTTGTACATGTAGCCTTGAGGGGAAATTTAGAAGTCAAATTGCTAGGTCCTATAGAATGATATCTTTGTCCTTATCTGGTATTGCCAAATTGTACTCTAAAATGCTTCTAACAGTTTACATTGCCATCAGCAATAAATAAGAATTGCTGTTTCTTTATATCATCACTAACCCTTGGTGCCATCCCACTAATTAATTTTTGTCAATTTAATGGTTGTGAAATTATATCTCATTGAGGTTTTAATTTTAATTTCCCTGATTACTAATGATATTGTGAATATTTTTATCAACTCTTTACACTCCTTCTGTGAGTTGTCTGTTTATACCCTTTACCCATTTCCTTTTGGCTTGTATGTCTTTTTCTTCTTACTGGTTTTTAAGATATAATTTGCAAAATATGTCCCTGTCAGTCTTTTTGCTTTATTTGTGATGTTTTTTTCATGAAAATTGCTTTCACATTTACAGTGCTCAAACTTACCGATCTTTTCTTTTATGGCTTTTGCTTTTAGTATCCTGTTAAAGAAATGCTTTAAAATGCCATAAAGGTATTTTCTAATTATTCTCTAGTATTTTCTTTTAAAAGATTTAGCTTCTCCTTTCATATTATTTTAGGAACTTATTTGTGCATAAAATCTAATGTGGGAATCTGTTTATAGCTTGCCCCTGTGCCAAGTATCAAATAATACATACCTTACCCTATTATTTCCAAGTCTTCTAACAAAAGGCCTAAAGTTTCCATGAAAACCTAAAGGCCTTAAATATATATGATTTTCTTTTCTAGGTATCCTGATAGACCGATACCAATACCACACGGTCTGATATAATGTAACTTAAAATTTGATACGTGGTGTGGTAGGCAGAAAAATGCCTCCCCAAAGATGTTCACATCCTAATCCCTGGAACCTGTGAATGTTACTTTGCATGGTAAAGTAACTTGGCAGATATGATTAAATTAAAGCCCTTCATATGGAGAGATGATTCTGGATTATCTAGATGGGACCAATCTAATGCCCAGTCCTTAAAAGGGGAGAACCTTTCCCAGCTGAGATCAGAGTAAGAGAAAGATCCGACTACAGGAGATTGAGAAGGCACATGGAACATTATGACTTTGAAGATGGAGGAAGAAGGCCATGAGCCAGGAATGCCATCATTCTCCAGAAGCTGGAAAAGGCAAGGAAATTACTCCTCTAGAGCCTCCAGACATGAATACAGCCCTGCTGACACTTTGATTTTAACCTAGTGAGACCTGTGTTGGTTCTAATCTACAGAGATGTAAGAAAATAAATACATACACATAATATGTAATATATAATATAATATTTTATATCTGTCTATAGCTATACCTGTATCTACATCTATAGATATCCTATTGGTATTGTTTCTTTGGAGCACCCTAACACACATGCCATATTTCTGTAATTATTCGGGTAATCTTTTCTAATGTTTCCCCATATAAATCCTTCTTTTACATCTTTGATTAGATTTAGTCTTGACTGCCATATAGGTTTATTGACATCATAAACAGTAGCTTTTTTTATTTCATTTTATAGTTTGAAGTTTGCATAAATGGATTTTGAATATTGATCTCATTTTCAGCAATATAACTGAGCTCTGCTATGGTTTGGAATACTTTGTCAGTTCTCTTGGATGTTCTATATAGACTACCACATCAGCAAAAATTAACCATTTTTACTTCTGCTTTGTAATTCCTATGTGCTCCTTCTCAATGTTACAAAGTATTGGTAGTGTATATTTGTGAAAGTAGGCTAAATTACATAATAAATGTAACATTTCAGTGTCCACATAGAGAAAGAGAATGTTTACAGGGTTGTATGGAAGGTTTCTTTATAGCTCAGGTCTTAAGATGGTGAACTTCACTTATTTCCACATTTCATTATCCAGAATTCAGTCACATGAATTTACCTAACTGCAAAGGAGATTGAGAAATATGAGCTGTGGGCCCTGGAAGAAAGATAAATAGCAGTTGTTAGTGGCATCCCAGTCTTCTTTGGGTATCTAATTGGAATGAGAATTGCTGGGCCAAAGCATATGCATGTTTTTATAGTTTCATATTATTTTTATGCTTTATTTTTGCATACAATATAATATGGGGATATGGATACAATTTCAAGTTGGCCTCAGAAACTTTATAATAATACATAATTAGGATTCATTTAAAAAATTAATCTAGCTCCGTCCAAGACTGCTATCTTCTATGAAGTTACAGCAACAACCTAGTATTTCTTCTATCTAGAAACAAACTTTTAAGGGAGAACATTGCTCAGGGGCTGATAAGGAGGTCACATCTGGGGGGGGGGCGGGAAAGAACTGTACCAGCTTCCCCATTCCATTGGAAGCATCTGTATACTTACTAAATCAAATGATAATAAAAATGTCGGGGAAGAAAAGTCATGAAAGTACACACTGAAAGTTTGGGGGAAGAGGAGAATGTCTTGTTGGTCACAGACATGGTAGAGGTGAGAGTGTCAGGATGACTGTGAAGTAAACAGAGGCCACCAGCCTTTTCTAGCTCCTGCTGAAAGAAATTCCTCTTTCTCTTCTAACAGGTGCTTCTCTGAATCTCATCCAACTCCACTGAAAGTCATCACATAAATACACAGTTTTATTTATATGAAATTTTAGCACCAAAAAGAACAGTTCTCCCTCATTGTTTTCACTTGTGTGCTTTAAGCCCTCACTTAGGAATTTCCAAGAAAGCTTCCATACCGCTGCACAACTAGGCACTAAATTCTTTGTGATGGGCATCAACCACTGTTAGGCTGTAGATCTAACAAAGGAGTGCTGGGCTTATAACAAGGAAGAGTTTTAGTTTCCACTTATTCTACAGAAGAATATAAACCAGGTGTGATGTTGTATTTAGAGATCAAGCATCCAGATTAGAGAGTTAGTTGATTAGTTACCTAGGTAACAAGTGATTAACAATGGGAAAGATAGTGACCTGATGATTTGTACGTGACCAAAGTTTAGGTTACCAAACAGGACAACTGTCTACAGCCCCTATCTCAAGTTTTTCCAGTCTCCCCTGTTATTTGAACTCTGTGGGTTAGTCAGATTAGAAACTCTATGAAAGCACCCGATTGGGGTAATTTTGCCATCCTATGGCAAAAAGTGCTGCAGAAAAACATCTTCCTTCTGAGAAACACTGTGGTTTAGCCAACACATTGCTAGCTGAAATTCCTACCTATGAGAAAGGGTAGCAAATTTGATAACCAGAATTGCAAATAAGGTAGAAGCAAAGTGGTAACTGATTCTGAAGGCTAATTTAAAAAGTAGGTTATGGGGGTGCCTGGGTGGCTCAGTGAGTTAAGCAGCCAGCTCCTGATTTTGGTTTAGTCATGATCTCAAGGTCCTGTGATTGAGCCCCATGTCGGGCTCCACACTCAGTGGGGTGTCTACTTGAGATTCTCTCTCCCTCTGCCCCTCCACTGACTCATGCTCTCTCTCTCTCTCCCTTTAAAATAGATAAGTCTTTGGGCGCCTGGGTGGCTCAGTTGGTTAAGCGACTGCCTTCGGCTCAGGTCATGATCCTGGAGTCCCGGAATCGAGTCCCGCATCGGGCTCCCTGCTCGGCAGGGAGTCTGCTTCTCCCTCTGACCCTCCTCCCTCTCATGCTCTCTGTCTCTCATTCTCTCTCTCTCAAATAAATAAATAAAATCTTAAAAAAAATAAAATAGATAAGTCTTTAAAAAATTTTAAAATCAATCAATCAATAAAATTAAAAATAAATAAAAAGCAAGCTATGCTAATATTCACCCTAAAATCTACTTAGATCTTCCTCACGTTTTTCAATTTCTCCCTGTGTAACTGTGTACTTCTTTTCCCTTTTTGCTCTCAATTCTGCTTCCATCTTGTATTCTTGTATTTGTCTAATTTTCCCCAATATTTACCTTTTGTCCTCTTTTTTTTTCTTCTTCTCCCACTCTTTCTTAACTTCTTTACCTTTTATCTCCTCCCACCTCCCACCTTTTTGTCATCTCCTCATAAGTAATGACTAATAAGTGGGCCTTTATCCAGGAGTAAATATATTTTTATTGGCCATTAATGTTAAAGACAGCTTTTGTTTCTTACTTCTTGATCTTAACACAACATTCAAATTAAATGAATGTTCCATATACAAATTCAAGTTACCTGACCTCATCTAAACACTCAGTTTAGAGTGGGACTGAGGCCTCTCCATTTTTACCAAATACCCACAGGTGATTCTGCTATGGGTGTTGTGTAGATCACACTTGGTGTTCACTCATCTTTCACTTCGTGTTCACTCATCTTTCACTGCTCTCAATACTACCTCCCATGCTGCCATTTGATAACCTCTTCTTTTCTTCTTAAATTCCAATGTCCACTATTTACAGATGACCTTGCATATTACTTTACAGAGAACAAGGTAATAAGGTGAATGTTTTCAGTTTTCATCTTTTGAGAACCACTAAGAACGTGTCTCTTTTTTTCCTGAATTCACCCTTGCAGCCCTTCTTCTATCAAGGCTGACAGTGTGCCCTGCAATTCCATCATTCAGAAGACAAGTCCGTCTCCTACAACCCCCATTATTCTTTCTCTTTACCTTTCTCTCTCCCTCTCCCTCTGTTCCTCTCTTTTGCTCTCTCCCTTCCTCCTCCCACCCCTCTCTCTGCCCTAATAATTCCTTAACTTTTTTTGTCATGTTGTTATTTTTACTATTATTGATATGATATGATTTATCTCTTTTACAAACTTGTTGAGGACAGGGTCCACATAATCATCTTTGCATTCCTACAATGCACCTAGTTCTATCCTTCAATAAATATTTGTTGAAAAAATGATTACTTGTTCTTTTCCCAAATACAAAACAAAATTGAATTGGTCACTTTGTCCTCATGCACATTCCTCAACTGTTTTTCTGAAACACAAAAGTGACAGTTCCCAGCCTTGCACTAAGGAATAGCTATTCAGAAACCAGTAACATTCAGAAAATATAATAAACTTTTTATTCACAGTGGCAATTAAATCTGAAAATATTTAGAAATAACTTTCTCACATGTGATATTTATAGTTAGGAAACCACATTTACTAAAACAAAACAAAATTTTAAATAAATGGAAAGGTGTATTTATCTCTCTGGCAACTGAAAAATGAATATTGTAACAATGTCACCTCTTCTGAAATTGCTTTATATTTTTCCAGCCCATTAAACATCCAACCCAGAATATGATGATACTTTTGATTTCTTGGCCGAGGGGGATAGGGCAGTTTCAGAAGCCGTCATGTGGTATGTGTCACTATGCTAATCCCACAGGCCAAGGAACCAAGGAATCCATGGGAGGGTTCTGCCAATTACTAAGTATGTACATTTCAGTTATACACTTGAGACCTGGAGAGCTGACCACTGGGTTTGTGAACACAGCTGAACCACTGTGAGCAAGACCAAGATTAGGATTCTATTTAATACCTGATCCCCATTGGCTCTAATGGGAAGGGCTATGGCTACACTTCCTTTAATGTCAACTTGTACAATTGTGTCCAATAGTCTCCAAATGTTTCAGTACTCCTCTCTCCCCAGTGTATAGTCACCTAAGGAAAGGACCTGAGTCCCTTTGGAGAAGGATAGGGAAATCATACCATAACAGCTGCTGTTCTAGGATCCTTCCTCATGGGGCCAGAGTCTGTCTTTTAGGCAAATCTGAAAATTGCCTAGTTCAGGTCCAAATCATGAATCATGAATCATGAATTGGGGCTAGAGCCCTCAGCCTTCTGATGATCTATCCTTGTTTCCTTTGGTTAAATAAATTAAGCACACCCTTATTGGCTGCCCATTATCTTGCCCTTAGGAACACTGTGTTTTATTAACTATCATCACAGTTCCATTCAGGTCAGGCCCCTTGGCTGGCACTCTGAGCTTGCTACACATTATGCTAATTCCACCCATTTTGCTTCTGATGGTTACATGCTGCCATTTGCCTCTATTACCTCAGACTCCCTTTATCCCCATTGCTATTAGGGAGCCTAATTCTGGAACAGCCCTGGACTGCAGAGGAAGCCACCATTGATCTCAATGATCCTAACCCGTCCTTCACTAGCACATTCTTTACTGCTTTGACAGAGTGTCTTCTGGATAAACATAGTTGACTGGTTCTCTAGCTGCTCACCTCTTTGAACCTTTTAATCCCTTCTTCTAGCATCTGCCATGGCAATTCTGGGCATTTCTCCTTCATTTCATGTGGGCTCTCCTTTTTTCCCCAAGTTTTCAACAGCCATTCTAGAAGCCTAGTAGTGCTGTCTCCTGGGGTCCTTGCCAGGGCATTAAATCGTGTGGACTGGGAAAATGCTCTTCTACAGATAAACTCTTTTCTCCAATTTTATATTCTATCTCCTTGATTCAGCATCCACAGGATCCAGTCCTATATATACTCTCTTGGCTTTTATATGAAGACTGTCCCCTCAGAGAGGGTAACCTTGGGCAAGGCAGCTCTCTTTGGTAGAGGGCAATTTTAGCATCCACAGATGATTCTTGACAGAAACAATTAGCATTATGGTTGCTGAAAGGAGGTTTTCCATTTCCTTCATTTCTTTAGTTTATACATCTCTAACACTCCAATATAACAAAACAGAGAAAATAATGACAAATACCATCTGAAAGAGAAAATATAAATGATCCCCAAAATGAAAAACATAATTACCTCTCTAATGATCAGATAAATGTGAATTATGACAAAATACAATATTACAAAGTTGTTTTATTTTTGTTTTTTTTTTAGTACCATACTCATTTTCTCATTTTTGACAAGGATGCACTAAAATATGAATTCTCATTTCCTTGTAAGAAAGGAGTGTAAACTTGCACAGTTTAACTCTATGTATCAAGAAATAGGTCATTTCTTCTCTAGGAACACTCAATAATTCTTTTTGTCTCATTTTAACAGTTTTCTAAGTACAGTATCATCTCATCTGTCTTAGTCAGCCAAGGCCACCATAAAAAATGTCATAGACTAGGTTGCTTAAACAACAGCAATTTTTTTTTTCCTCACAGCTGTGGAGGCTGGGAAGTCCAAAATCAGGATTCCAGCATGGTTGCTCTCTGATGAGGGATCTCTTCTGGGCTTACAGATGGCTGCATTCTGTCTATATCTTCATATGGTAGGGGTGGGGAAGTGAAGGGTGGTGGTGGGGCTGGGAGGAGGAGGGAGGAGAGAGAGAGAAAGATCTTTCTCTTCTTATAAGGCTACAGTCCTATCAGATTAGGGCCACACCCTTACGTCCTCATTTAATTTTAAGTACTTTTTAAAGATCTTACCCCAGATCCAGCCACATTGGGAATTAAGGCTGTCTATAGCATCATCTCTTAAAATAATTGACTTTAAATATCTTCAAAACATATGTCAGTTTCATCTCTTCTCTTCATTACCTCTGTTAACATCCTATTCTAAGCCACGACTGATTATCTATCAACTGGATTCCTACAGAAGCTCTCTAATAGATCTTCACTTCTCTAGCCTTCCAGCATTCTATTCTCACTGAAATTCTTTTTAATGCTGTAAATAAGATAACGGTGCATGAGTGAATAAATAAATGAACAACCTTATGGGTTATTTGACAAATTAGTAAATAAAAGCAACAATGTTCCTCTCAGGTTTTATACAACATTGCCTTCTTCCAAAGAAAATAGAAAGAGCTTATATTGCTGAGCTCTTACCAAATGCTAGGCATCCTTCTAAGCACAAAGCATGTATTGTATCATGAATCCTCCCAATACTCCTATGAGGTAGGTACTATTATTATCCTCATTTACTGATGAGGGACCTGTGCAACTGAGTAATTAGGAAACTTCCCAAACTTACAAAGCTAATAAAGAGTGGATCAGAATGTGGTATGACTCAGGAGCCTTATACACTTAAATACGATATTAAATCTATTAAGTTAATTAATAAAGGTAAACCACTTAACACAGTGTCTGGCACGTAAGTGCTATGTTAATTAGATACTAGTATTACTATGTTGCTTTGTTGGTGAAATGCTTGTTTAAATATTTGCCCATGTTTATTGGTTCTACGTTTGTGGTTTCCCTTTTTGTTTCTTAGTGATGTTTTTCAAAGAGCAAACATTTTACATTCTGATGAAGTACAAATTATCACATTTTTTCTTTTATATTTTGTATTTCTTTGTCTTATCTAATAGATCTTTGCAATGCCAGAGCACAAAGATTTTCTATTTTAATCTAGAGATTCTAGAGATTTAAATCAATACTCATTTTTTCCCTTGAAGTTATTGAGTCAATCCAGCACCATTTACTGAAAAGTCTTTCCTTTCCTCCACTGAATTGCCTTGGCTCCTTTGTGGAAAGTCAGTTGACCAAATATATGTTGATCTATTTCTAGACTTCTATCTATCCCATTGATCTATAAGTCTTTCTTTCTGATAATACCAAACTGTCCTGATTAATGTAGTCTCTTACAGTATGTCTGCACTATGCAAAATAGTAGCCATTAATCTAGCTATTTAAATTTAAATTAATTAAAATAGAATGAAATTAGAATTTCAGTTCTTTAGGTGCAGGGGCCACATTTAAAATGCTTAACAGCCACATGTAACTAGTGACTACTACATAGTGCAGTACACAATTATAGAACAGGCCAACTATCATAGAAAATTTTATTAAACAGTGCTATAGAAAGTCTTGAAATTCGATAGAAGTTTTTTCCTTTAAAAATTGCTTTGGTTGACAATTTTATATACCTATAATAATTGTAAATATCTATGCACCAAACATGGGAGCACTTAACTACATAAAGCAACTATTAACAAACATAAAGGAAGAAATTGACAATAATACAGTAACAGTAGGGGATTTAACACCCTGCCTACATCAATGGGCAGATCATCCAGAGAGAAAAGCAACAAGGAAACAGTGGCTTTGAATGACTCATTAGACCAGATGGCTCTAACAGATATGTTCAGAACATTCCATCCCAAAACAGCAGATTACACATTATTTTCAAGTGCACATGGGACATTCTCAAGGACAGATTTCATGTTAGGCCACAAAATAAGTCTCAATAAATTAAAAAAGATTGAACTTATATCATGCATCTTTTCCAGTCACAACATTATAAAACTAGAAATCAATCATAAGAAAAAATCTGGAAAGAACACAAATATATGGAGGCTAAATAACATGCTACTAAATAATGAATGAGTCAACCAAGAAATCAAAGAAGAAATTAAAAAATATGTGGAGATAAATGAAAATGAAAACACAATGGTCCAAAATCTTTGGGATGCAGCAAAAGCTGTTCTAAGAGGGAAGTTTATAGCGATACAGGCCTACCTCAAGAAATAAGAAAAATCTCAAACAACCCTTACACCTAAAGGACCTAGAAAAAGAACAGCAAAGCCCCAAAACAGTAGAAGGAAGGAAATAATAAAGAATAGAGTAGAAATAAACAAACAAAAAACCAAAAACTTTAGGACAGATCAATGAAACCAGGAGCTGGTTCTTTGAAAAGATCAACAAAATTGTTAAACTGTTAGCAAGATTCATCAAGAAAAAGAGAAGGGACTCAAATAAATAAAATCAGAAATGAAGGAGGAGAAACAACAACACCACCACAGAAATACAAAGAATTATAAGAGAATATTATTAAAAATTATATGCCAATGAATTAGACAACATAGAAGAAATGGATAAATTTCTAGAAACATATAACCTTGCAAAACTGAAACAGGAAGAAATAATAAAGTCTGAACAGACCAATTATTAGCAGTAGAATTAAATCAGTAATGAAAAAGCACCCTACAAACAAAAAATTCACAAGTGAATTTACTAAACATTTAAAGAAGAGTTAATACCCATTCTTCTCAAACTATTCCAGAAAAGAGAAGACAAAGGAAGGCTTCCAAATTCATTCCTTAAGGCCAGAATTACCCTGATACCAAAAACAGATAAAGAAAGACACTACAAAAAAAAAGAAAACTCAGGCCAATATCTCTGATGAACATACATGCAAAAGTCTTCAACAAAGTGGGGAACCTGGGTAGCTCAGTTGGTTAAGTGGCTGGCTCTTGATTTCAGCTCAAGTCATGATCTCAGGGTCCTGGGATCAAGCCCTCTGTTGGGCTCCATGCTCAGTAGAGAGTCTGCTTGAGGATTCTTTCTCCCTATCCCTCCTCTTCCCCCCCC
>NC_138372.1:56779675-56840813 GCF_054177405.1 Leptonychotes weddellii
AGCCTGGTGGTGGGTATTGAGGAGGGCACGTTCTGCATGGAGCACTGGGTGTTATGCACAAACAATGAATCATGGAACACTACATCTAAAACTAATGATGTAATGTATGGGGATTAACATAAGAATAAAAAAAATATCATTCAATATGATCAAGTGGAATTTATTCCAGGGATGCAGGGGTGGTTCAATATTTACAAATCAATCAACAAGAGAAAATGTAAAAACCATATGATCGTCTCAAAAAAATGCTTTGGTTATTCTAGGGTCTGCACTTTCATATGAATTTTAGAATCAGTTGGTTGCTACTAGAATTTTGTTTGGGATAGCTATGAGTCTACTGATCAGTTTTGGCAGATCTGCAAAGCTATATTGAGTCTTCCAATTCACAAATATATCTCTTCATTTATACAGGTCTTCTTTAACTTCTCCCAGCAGTGTTTTGTTGGTTTCAGTATATAGGACTTGAACATCGTTTGTTAGATTTATTACTTGATATATTGTTTTTTGGCATAATTGTAAATAAAAGTTTTAATGTTTTATTTTCAGTTGTTTGCTGTTAGTATATAAGAATTCATTTTTAAAATTTATTATTTATTTATTATTTATTTATTGTATCTAAATGCGATGATGGATATTAACTGAACTTATTGTGGGTAATCACTTCACAATATATGTAAGTCAAGTCAACATGCTGTATGTACACTTTACATTTGAACAGTACTACATATCAATTATATCTAAATGAAGCTGGAAGAAAAAGAAAAAAAAATTTGTTGTTCTGAAGTATAATTGACATACAATGTTGCATTAGTTTCAAGTGTATGACATAGTGATTTGACAACTCTATACGTATGCTATGCTCACCACAAGCGTGGCCACCTCTGTCACCTACAATGCTATTACGATACCACTGACAATATTCACTATTTGTACCTTTCATCCCCATTACTTATTATTGTATATATATTTATATACTTATTTTATATGCTTTTTATTTTTGTATGTTAATCTACTATCCTTTGAACTTGTTAAATTCATTTATTAGTTTTAGTAATTGTTCTGTGGATTTCCTAGTATTTTCTACATAAATAGCATATCAACTATAAATAAGGAGAGTTTTATGTCTTCCTTTCTGTGCTTTATGTCTTTTAAATCTTTTCCCTGCCTTATTGTAAATCTGATGCCTCCAGGACAATGTGGAATAGAAGTGTGGAAAGGGGGCATCCTTGTTCTCATTTTCAGGAGGGAAATGCCCTTTAAGGCAGTTTAAGGAAGTTCCTTACTTTCTTATTTTGCTAAGGTTTTTACTGTGAATGAGCACTGATGCTTTTTCTGAAAATCTTGAAGTAATCATGTGGGCTTTTTCTCCTCTATTCTATTAAAGTGATTAATCATACTGATTGATTTTTACACATAAAACCAATCTTGAATTCCTTCTGGGCTAACCCTACTTGATCACAATATATTGTCTTTTTAAAATATTGCTGAATTTGTTTTTGCTAATGTTTTGTTAAAAATTTTTACATCTGTATTATTGAGAAATATTGGCCTATAACTTCCAGCTTTTTGTAATATCTTGCCAAGTTTTGGTATTATGCTGACCTCATGAATGGGTTGGGTAGTGATCCTCCATCCTCTATTTTCTGAAAATGCTGTGTAAGATGAGACTGGACTTATTACTCCCTTAAATGTTTGATAGAGTTCACCAGTTAAACAACCTTGGGCCAGAATTTTCTTTTGGGGAAAGGTTTTGATAATAAATTCAGTTAATTAAATACATAAAAGTCCATTCAGATTTCTCTGTTTTTTCCTTGTGTCAATATTAGCAAGTTGATTATTCAGGAAAATATTTTATAAATTACCAAATTTGTTGCAATGAAGTTATTAATATATTCACTTATTATCTTTTTAATGTCCTCAGGATCTATGGTAATAATTCCTTTTTCATTCCTATATTGGTAAATTATGTTCTCTTTTATCTTGGTCATTCTAGGTAGAGATTTGTCAATTTTGTTGATCTTTACAAAGAATCACCTTTTGGCTCTGTTAATTTTTTCTATGCTCTATTTTCATTTTGTTGATTATTTTTCTTTATTACTTCCTTCGCTCTGCTCTTTGGGTTTACTCTGTTGATTTTCATCGGGCTTCTTATAGGGAACTTTAGGTCAACTTTAAATCTTCTTTTTAAATATAAGCATTTAAAGTGATGTTTTCCTCTAAATACTGCTTTAGCTGCTTCCAACAAATTTTAATATGTTGTATTTTTTGTTGTCATTCAGTACAAAGCATATTGTAATTTCTCTTATGACTTTTTTCTTGACTCATGAATTATTGAGAAATATGTGGTTTATTTTCAACATATGTGGTGTTTTCCTAGATACTTATTATTATTATTATTTATAAATACTTGATTTATTGTCAGAGAATACAGTCTACGTAATTTTGATCCATAAACTTTACTGAGACTTGTTTATGGCACAACATATATTTTATCTTGCATTTATCATAGGCACTTGAGAAGAATGTGTATCCTGCAATTGTTGGATGTAGTATTCTATAAATATCAATTAGTTTGTTTCTGATTGTGTGGTTCACATTTTCTGTATCTTTACTGATATTTCTTTCTTCGTGGTTTACATTTCTCTGATGGCTAAAGGTGTTGGTTCTTTTTGTGTACTTATTGGTTATCAATAATTTTTTAAATGTATGATATGCAGTAAAGATTGAGGTTTTATTATTTTCCCATATACATATTAAACTTCTCCAGCATGCCTTGTTGCAAAGACTTTTCTTTCTTCATTGAATTAACTGGCAACATGTAGAACATCAACTGATTTTATGTGAGGGTCTAGTTCTGGATTATCCATTCTGTGCTCTTGATCTGTATTTTTATCCTTAGGCCAATACCACACTGTTTGATTGTTGTAGCTTTACAGTATGTCTTGAGATCAGATACTGTACATGTATCTAACTATTTTCTTATTTGGTAATATTTTAGATATTCTAGGTTCCTTGCATTTCCATATAAATTTAAAAAAACAAGTTTGTCAACTTCTATCAAAAACACTTGCTAGGATTTTGACTGAGATTGTGTTGAATCTATAGTTGAATCTGGGGAGAAGTGACACCAATATTCAACAAAACACATCTTTAAATTGGTTTAGATCTTCAATTTCATTAGTATTTGCTAGTTTTCATTTTATAGGATTTATATTATTTTATGAGATATAGCTCTCTATATTTCTTATGTTCATGCTATTGTAAATGGCACTTTTTCATGTTTAAATTTTAATTTTCAGGTTTTTAATGCTTGTGTATTGGAATACAATTGGTTTCGTATGTTGACTTTGTATCCCATGGCCTTACTAAACTCATTCATAAGTTCTAGTACCTTTTCTTTAGGTTTCTTAGGATTTTCTGTGTACCCAGTCATGGTGACTACAATAGACAGCTTTATTTCTTTCTTTCCAATCTACATGCCTTTCCTTTCTTTTACTTGTCTTAGCATACTGAGTAGGAACTCTAGTACAATGCTGAACAGAACATTGGAGGAAAGCATTCAGTCTTTCACTCTTAAGTATGATATTACCTGTAGGTTTTCTACAAATAGACTTTGTCAAAGTCAGGGACTTCCTTTCTGTTCCTAGTTTGAGGAGAGCTATATATTTTTTTAAAGATTTTATTTATTTATTTGACAGAGAGAGACACAGTGAGATAGGGAACACAAGCAGGGGGAGTGGGAGAGGAAGAAGCAGGCTTACTGTGGAGCAGGGAGCCTGATGCGGGACTCGATCCCAGGACCCTGGGACCATGACCCGAGCCGAAGGCAGACGCTTAACGACTGAGCCACCCAGGCACCCCTAGGAGAACTATAGTTGTTTGTTTGTTTGTTTTGTTTTGTTTTTTAAGATTTTATTTATTTATTTATTTACAAGAGAGAGCACAAACAAGGAGGGTAGGGGCAGAGAGAGAGGGAGAGCCAACTCCCTGCTTAGCAGGGAGCCTGACGCAAGGCCTGATCCCAGGACCCTGAGATCCTGACCTGAGCCTAAAGTAGCTGTTTAACTGACTGAGCCACCCAGGCACCCCCTCTATTTGTTTTTAAATCAGTCATGGAAATTGGATTTTGTCAAATGGTTTTTCTGTATTTATTAAAACTATGTTTTTTTCTTTATAAATTCAGCTAATATGATGAATTATATGGATTGATTTTTAAATGTTAAGCCAACCCAATCATGATATAGTATTTTTTTTATGTATTAGTTTTTAATTTGCTAATATTTATTAAGGATTTTTGAGTCTTTCTTCACAAGAGATTTTGCTTTATACTGTTTGTGTCTTTGCCTCCTTTCAGGTTCAAGGTAATATGGGCTTCCTAAAATGAGTAGGAAATATTCACTCTTCTTTGGTTTTCTAAGAGTTTATGTAAGATTGGTACTATTTCTTCCTTAAATATTTGATAGTGGGGTATTGTTTTAACAGATGTCAGAAACCAATATAATGAAATACATACTACATGAACATGTAAATGAAAAATAACATTCTAATTATATAATATAAAGTACAGATCTTATAGATCTTAATATATTAAAATAATTTATATTCTCATCAGATATTTTCTTAGATTAGAATACAACTTGTTCCAATTTCTCCTATAATTAGAGGAGGCCACTCCACTAATAGCAGATATCTTTGAAAAATTACTGAGAGAGGAAGAGAAGGAAAAGCAATAGACTTCACGTTTACTATTCTGTGGCCCTATATACATAAACAGTTAGTTTTATGAGCCATTCATACCAAGTTCAGGTCTGAAAGGGAAGGATATTTCAGTGAAACTATCCTAATTCCATCTCCCCATCATGTCTCCTATTCTAAATACATCAAACCTATATAAACTGAAAGATTATTATCTGTCAACATTAATAATGAAGGCAGAACCAGGGATGCAAGAAAGGATGAACATAGGATCAGTATTTCTTATAGGTAATTCTTTTTATACTTTATGCAGAAAATGAAGGAGTGTATAGAGAAATTAGGTAGGTTATACATTTGGGGTCATTATTCAAAGAAAGAAATTTTTATTATTCTAGTTTATTATAATAATTTCTATGTCATAATTTAATACTTCTTTTGCTATTTTTTTCTAGTTAAATATTGAACCTCTAACAAATTTTGTCCAAATAACTAAGGCTGCCATTAAGAGAGAATGAGTGCTGGGGATAATGTGTTCTTGAATATTTGAAAATTCCAAATAAAAAGAACACTGGCTATTATTATTAGTTTTATTTTCTTCCCTTCCTAATATCTACAAGTACATAAAAATTTCTTGTAGGTTTTTTTTTTTTTTTTGGCGGGGGGAGCAAATAGTGAGGCAGAGATGTAACTTTTATAAAAAAGGAAATAGTGGAACAATAAACCCAACTTCAAAGTTTCCTGTCAGGGGTGCCTGGGTGGCTCAGATGGTTAAGCATCGGCCTTCGCTCAGGTCATGATCTCCAGATCCTTGGATCAAGCCCCACGTCAGGCTCCCACCTCAGCGGGAAGTCTGCTTCTCCCTCTCCCTCTGCCTCTCCCCACTGCTCGTGCTCTCTCTCTGTCTCTCTCTCAAAATGAATAAATAAAATCTTAAAAAAAAAAAGTCTCAAAGTTTCCTGTCAATGTTGAGGCTTCCGGTAGGCTTCATATAGTTTGCTTTGAAAGAAACGGACGTGCTAGTGTTCAGAGCTTTAGAGCTGGCAAAGTGCTCAGATGGCAAATTTCATGTAGAAAACTTACATCTAATTTCTGCCTGGTGTCCTGCCCTTCGCAGCACATTGGAGCCATACTACATTAAAACACAAATGTCATGCAAACAGTTGGGCCAGCAGTTCTGGGAAACAAATACTGTCTTATAAAACAGTACACCCTGTATGCTTTGATCATCATTCATTAACATGGTTTCCAGTGAGAGTGACATTTCCATCTGATGCAGAGCGTAAAGCAGATCCTACATAAAATCCCTTTCCCCCGTTCTGCACCTGGTTTCCCCTACCCCCTTCCTTGCCAGCCCCTCCA
This sequence comes from Leptonychotes weddellii, assembly GCF_054177405.1. NCBI lineage: Eukaryota > Metazoa > Chordata > Mammalia > Carnivora > Phocidae > Leptonychotes > Leptonychotes weddellii. Next base: position 56,785,730 of record NC_138372.1, read on the forward strand.
CAGTGAAGGGCGGCCCAGGCCTGGTTCCTGTCACTAGCCAGGCTACAGCGTCAAATCCCAGGTCTGTGTTCTGGTTTCCCTCTGGGTCTTACTAGAAGTTTATCGACAAAACACAGGCTCCTCATAATCTGTTTGAAAAGCCCACTGCGTTCAACAGGAAGATAGGATCATCCTATAGTGGTGAACACTGTTCTGTGTGTTGTCATTGTGGAGAAAATGTTCTACAAGTGTGTGTATGGAGAGAAGTGGAATTGGGGAGGTGGGATGTTTTCACTCTACCAGTGAAACAACCTCATCTCTGCCAAAAACCTAAGATCCGGTCCCCTTTGGGGAACTCTCTCTCCAGGTTTTACCCTGGAAACCATCTGCTCTTTCCGTGAGTATTGGCTCCCCAGGGAAATCCAGGCCTCTCAAAGTTTTGGCCTCACGTCTGGGGGAATTCCATACCCAAGCCAGCCAAGACTTGGCTTGTCCTTGGAGAGAAGATTTTGTGGATCTAGCATTTGCATGTGCTTATCCTTTGGGCTAAAAATTATCCAGAGATGTAACTGAACTTTCTAATTATGCAAATAAATACCAAATATTCTCTTTCTTTCTCATGCACGCTCTCTTTTTATTCAAAGAAGGTCATTATCATAGAGTATAAATAGTGCCTGGATTTATTTCAGTTCTGCTAATTACCACATAACCTGGGACAAGTTGTAGATGAAATTTAGATACTGAATGGGCTGAATTCAATAGGATGTGAGCAACAACAACAACAACAAACCAAATAAAATGACTTATTCTTGTTCACTGCTATCTCTTCAAACTTACTCTGTGGGCTGGATCTTGGCAGAATCTTTCCAGTATACTCAGATAATGCAAGTCATTTTTATGCATAATCAGAGTCTCATCCCAGGACTAAAAATGTCATAATCACTGCTCCTTATTCTTTTTACTACAACCAGACCTAATCTTACCCTGCTACCCCAGCTTGCTATTGCTCTAGGCCTAGAAGTCTAGAATGGTGGGAGGGAACTCTTGGCTTTTCTCTTTACCTTATTTTTCTCCTCCTTTCACTATTTTTAGGCCTTCTCTGGGTCCATCAGGGTTGGAGGTGGAAAGTAAGGAGAACAGGTAAGCAACAGGAAATATATTACTTCACGGGCATGGACGTAATCTGTGATGGAACCCTCTGAGTGTGGCAGCGTGCCAAAGCTGATTCTTTCTCTAATGGGATGTTTCTGTGTGTTCTTCAGTGATATCCCCAATGGATCTCTCCAGTTGCAACTTCCTTGATGCTTACTTGTTGCTTGTTGCTTGCTGGCTGCTTAAAATTCTTCCCTCAGCCTCTGAGCATGTGACAGTCTTCTCTTTCATTGGGCTCACACCTCCATCCATGCAGTTTATTTTGGGTGGAGGGTGGAATTCAAAGTAGCTCCATATTGCCTCTCTCTCATGTGGTCCATATCTGATCCACAGGAAAAACTCATCCATCCTTGTCCTGTCATGCTGTTGATAAAAGAGTTTTTTATTCCCAAGGTAGTTCTCTTTCACTCTGCTCTATTGTACTGGGCCAATCTATCTCCAGTTTCTCTTGCCATCCTTATGCTTCCAGACTGCAGGATAATAGGTCAACCCCACCATGTAATTCCCTTGAAGCCCTCTTTCTTATTTAGATTAATAGGGAGGAGGAAGGAATCCTTTTACCCCATAGGAGTGGAAATCCAAAACATACCAACAGCTATCTCCAGAGTAATCCTCTTTCCCAGCCATTTCAGCTTCAACTCTTTATATCTTCAAGGTAGATGATGGTTCAAGATTTGAAAATCAGGTCCATATAACTCCAAACCCTGTGCTCTGAATAAGGAGGTAATATATATTACATCATTATAGATTAATAGAACTCCATAGCTCTCAAAATGGAAATTACAATTCATGGGGAACATAGCCTTATGATTAGATTCAGGTTAGGTATTTTTGGCAGGTAGGTCACAGAGGTAATATTGTATCCTTCTCATTGCATCATATCAGGAGGCAAATGATGTCTATTTTGCCTGCTATTACGGAGGTGAACTTTGAGTACTAAGTAATGTCGGCCAGGTTTCTTCCCTATAAAGTTACTATTTCTCCTTCATAATTAATAAATTTCATGTGGTTGATATTTTGAACTATGTAAATATCCAAATTCTTGTCAAACTTTCACTCACTTATTTCAGAATCTAATGATGATTCTTGCCTAAAACAATTATTTCTATATTAGTTGCCAAATAATGGTAAATCCATATGTTTTTAATAAATTAGTATATAAAGTAAAGAAGTGACAACATAAGGAAAAAAAAGAGAAACTGAAAAAAATACCAGGGAGATTTTAAAAAGAACCAAAGACAATGACCAGAAATGAAAGACAGCATCATTAAAATTAACAAGTCAATGGATGAATTAAATACATATTAAATATAGCTGAAAAGAGAATTAACATGGACCTGTGAATTTATTCAGAATCCACTCCATTGAGTTAAAGAGATGGAAAATTTAAAAGCAGACTAAGGAGACTTGGAGGATAGAATGAGAAAGCTATAACCTAAGTTTAGCAGATGTTTCAGAAGGAAATAAGGAAAGAGATGTAATTTTCAAACAGAGAGTGGCTGAGAATTTTCCAAAATGAGATGAATCCTCAGACTCAGAAAATGTAAGAAGCAAAATAAATAAAGTTAAATCCACACTAGAAAGACCTTAGAGAAACTGCAGGACATCAAAAACTAAAAGAAATTTAAAGGAAAACAAACTCTTAAAAAAGGACAGTTTGGCTACAAATATTGAAAAGTCAACTGACAGCAAACTTATAGGCAACAACAGAAATCAGAAGACAATGGAATAATATTTTCCACCTGAGAGAAAATTATTGTCAACATAGAATTTTATATCTAGCTAAATAACCATTTAAGTAAAAAGTTATGTTATATAAAGTATTTAAGTAAGAAGTGAAATTATATAAAGACTTTAAGACAAAAAATATTAGTTTACTATTTATAATTTCTCCTTTAAAAAATTTAAGTCTATGGAAGGCAGAATTCTAAAATGGTCCCATGACACTCACCCTCCCTGTTGTAAACAGACCTTCTACTAGTTATTCAATCAAACAATCATCTAGGTACTGCTGTGAAAAGATTTTGCTGATATATTGACCTTCTAAAATCAGTTCGTCTTAAAAGAGGGGGAGTACCACATAAGTCATTTAAATCTGGGCCTAGCGAGCAGAGACAGCAGAAGTCAGAGAGAGTCAAAGTATGTGAGGGTATATAGAGAAGGCCACATGGCAAGGGACTGTGGACCACTTCAAGGGGCTGAGAGTGACCCTGGTCAACATCTACCAATAGAATTGGAATCTAAGTTCTGTAACCACAAAGAACTGAAATCTGACAATATAATGAATGACCTTAGAAGCAAATTCTTTCCTAGAGCCTCCAGAAAATAGTGCAGCCCTGATTTCAACCTTGTAACAAACTGAACAGAGGCCCAAGCTTTTACCTATATCTGGACTCCTAATCTACTGAAACAGATAATAGATGAATGTTGTTTTATTTTTTTTTCAAGATTTTATTTATTTATTTGAGAGAGAGAGAGAGAGCATGAGCAGCGGGGAGAGGAAGAAGCAGGCTCCCTGCTAAGCAGGGAGCCCGACATGGGGCTTGATCCCAGGACCCCAGGATCATGACCTGAGCCCAAGGCAGATGCTTAACCATCTGAGCCACCCAGGCGCCCCTGTGTGTTGTGTTAAACCACTAAGTTCATAGTAATCTGTTACGCTGCCATAGAATAACAATCAGTATATTTTAAGAAGATGGAAACTCAAGATATAAAAAGCAGTGAGTAACTCTAACCAAGCCCTGACTGTGTTAAGAAATATAATAATAGTAATAATGGAGCCCTACAAAGAGGTCAGAAATAAAATATTAGCAAAAATTATATTTGAAACAAAAAGATGGAGGCTAAAGATATTAACTTCAGATTATGTAAAATCAGGTAATCATGTTAAAAATATAAGGCAGCCACTAAAAATCATAAATAGAATATATAACTTTTCTTTCTGCTTCATTCTAGGTAATTTCTTTGATTTATTTTTCACACTACACATTCTCTTTTTAGCTGAGTCTAATCTGCTTTTTATCCTTATCGAGGTTTATTTTGTATTGTTCACATTTTTTCTTTGCACCATCTAATGAATTTACCAAAGAAAGATGTAGGGTGTGTTTATTATTACTCTATCATGATGTTTAATGTAGAAAATTATGAATACAGAGAAAAGCACAAATAGGGGCACCTGGGTGGCTCAGTCGTTAAGCATCTGCCTTCGGCTCAGGTCATGATCTCAGGGTCCTGGGATCGAGCTCCACCAGGATCCCTGCTCAGCCCCACATAGGGCTCTTTGCTCAGCCTGCTTCTCCCTCTCCCTCTCCCTCTGCTGCTCCCCCTGCTTGTGCTCTCTCTGTGTCTGTCTCTCTCTCTCTGTGTCAAATAAATAAATAAAATCTTAGAAAAAAAAAAAGAAAATCACAAATAAATCAACTGCCATAATTCACCATTATTAGCATTACTATATCCCCCTGCTGGCATACATATATGTTTAATATGTTTATACACACACACACACACACACCCTCTTATAATAGATATAGAAATCATACTTTTGTTAGGTAGTATAGTGTAATAGTTAAAAACATGCACTTTGAAGTCATAGAGACTTGAGTTCAAGTCTACTTCATCATTTATAAGCTATGTGTACTTGGGTAAATTATTTAGCCTTCTGAGCCTCAATTTCTTTATCTGTTATATGAACAGGATGATAATAATACTTTCCTCATAGAATGGCCATTAACTATTAAATTTCAATGACAATTTTTAATTCTTAAGATGTCCTTTTTCAAATAATCTTGTTCTTATAGTGCTTTGTAATTTCATAAAGATCCCTATTTCCTTACTTTGTCTCTTTAATCATTTTAAATATATTTATTTTATAGGGTCTTTTGGGTAGTTCTGACTTCTCAGGTTCTTGGGCTGCAAATACTTCTTTTCGTGTGTTATTTCTCTACCATCTAATGGATAGTTTCTTTGCATAGTCTGCATTTTTTTTTTCATGAGTAGATTTTCGGTCTTTTTCTAGGTGCTAAGTCCTTCTGGTCCATGGCTTCACGGGCTCACGTGAGTATCATTATGTCTACTCCCTTCACTCTTTTTTTTTTTTTCTTTTTTAAAGATTTTATTTATTTGACAGAGAGAGAGAGAATGCACAAGTAGGGGGTGCTGCAGAGGGAGAGGGAGAAGCAGGCTCCCCACTGAGCAAGGAGACACAGGGCTCGATCCCAGGACCCTGGGATCATGACCTGAGCTAAAGGCAGACGCTTAACTGAACCACCCAGGCGCCCCTACTGTTCACTCTTAATTCTAGCATGTGTAGGTTTTGGGTTTTTTTTTTTTTGCTTGCTTGGCTGTATATTTAAGTTATTTTATCCTCCATTTCTACGTGTTTGTTATCAAAACTATAGGAAATCATCTCCATTAGTAAAATTTTAGACATGGCTACCAAAATTGGGAAAAAATTTAGAGTAGACACTTAACCGTGCAGCACGCTCAGATGATATCATACAAGCACCAATCGTTTCTATCAAAGTGAAAGGCTGGCCTTGATTCACAAACATGCTGAGTGATCAGCTCCCCTTTCCTGAATCGAAAGCATACACGTCACTATATTAGTTAGGCAATGCACTCTCATTTATTATATGAACTGCAGGGAATAATAAGGAAGGGACTCAAGATGTTTGTGGAGGTCAGGAGAGAAAGTATAGAACACGAGCCAACTATTGTTATAGAGTTCTGAATAAATCAAGAACTTGTGGGTGAATGTGCCTTGGAGCTTTAACATATGACATATTTCCTCTGACTCTTCCCCAGAGAGCAATACTTAGTGAGCTGTTAAGAGAAATGATCAAAAGTATTAGAATCACTTTGTGACAACATGCAATTTTAGAAGATACTTTTGTACTAGAAATGTGTACTAGTGTAATAACTGTATTACATTATATACTAACAACTGTTGACCAATAACAAAGCTTTCTATGATGTAGAAACAAAAAAAAAGCAATATAATCCACATGTACTGGATAGTTGTAACATTACAATAAAGACAAATTACTAAAAAATCTTAAATCATGAATCTGAAAATTATAGTGCAATTCAAACAGACATTTCAGGTTTACCCTGAGCCTGAAATAGTCCCTAATGGTGGTATTTTGCTCTTCAGTTTGCAAACACGCCTCATCGCATCATTATAGTATGCAAATTTCAAGTTAGAAGCCTTATCTGGAGCACAAAAATTACACTGAAGACTTTAGACAATCAATCCCAGACATCCCAGAAAGACCTTTTCTTAGGCAACATTAACATTAGATGCAATTATATAGAATCTAATTTACTTTCTAGCAAGATTGGGAAATGATCTGGCTTGGTGGAAAACTTGGCTGTTATCAGGCATACTACACTTAGTTTTATTCCCCTAAAGGGCCTTACCAGGAGGTCAAATAGGAACAAAACACATTTTTTACCAACATGCTAAGAGATCACTTTTTCCTCCCTTCCTGCTCTGCCAAGATTCAAACCCTAACTAATACTGGCACATTACTTAACCTCTCCATGCCTGTTTCCTCATCTAAAAATCTGAGTATTACCTATGTCATGTGCTGACTGTGAGGATTCTATGGCTAAACTATAGTTTGCTATTATCATTATATTATGATATTATCACGTTTATCATTAGATCCTCTGGAAAATATTAAAATGATAATGATGATAATGAGACTTTCTATGAGATGCATCTTTGGGTACTTACGTTGTATTAGGCAATTTATATTCATTATATCTTGTTTTCCTAATAATCTAGAGGAAGCACTTTGATCCCCATTTTACATATGATGAAGATGTGGTTCAGAGAAGTTAAAGAACTTAACTCTGAGCACACAGCCAGCATGTTGATTTGAAACAAAATCCTTCCGTCACCAAAAGGCCCATGCTCTTTATACTATTTCTACGGATCCAAGGACAATGCAAACTGAATGTGGAAAGGATCCTGGCCACTTCTATTTCCCTAAATGGAAAGCAAGTCTAGGTAGTGTGGAGCAGGGAACCTACATATAGCTGTTTATTGGAAAGGGGACTGGAAGGAGTCTCGGCTCTTCCCCTGACAGGCCGTGTGGTTTTTGTGAGTCATCTCACCTCTCTGATCCTCATTTCCTCATTGGTGGAAAGGGGAACTTAGACTAGACTAGTGTACCTATCCATTTCATTTCTCTGACTCTCGGTTTCCTTGTCTATGAAACAAGAATATAGGCTTGGCTGCCCAGGGAAATTTGGGAGATAAAAGTGACTTTTAAAGTGTGTTCTAGTTACCTATTACTGCAGAAAAAAACACCAAAACAATGACTTTGAACAATAACCAATAACCACTAATCATTTTGATAATGAATCTGGGTTTTGATAAGACCCAGTCAGACAATTTTTTTTCCTCAGGGTCTGTCACGGAGTTGAAATCAGACAGTGACCAGGGCTTCGCTCACCTCTAAATCGTCTTCACTCACAGTGCCTGGGCTGAAATGAATCAAACATCTGGTGAGTGGAGGAGATGGAGCTGTTTCTTTCTTTCCATATGTCTTCACTCCATGTAGATGCTCCACAAGGCAGCCTTGGGACAGCCAGGCTTCCTACGTGGGTGCTTAACTCCAACAGTTAGTATCCTAAGAAAACTACGTGGGAGCTTAACTCCAGCAGTTGGTATCCTAAGAAAACTACGTGGGAGCTTAACTCCAGCAGTTGGTATCCTAAGAAAACTACGTGGGAGCTTAACTCCAGCAGTTGGTATCCTAAGAAAACTACGTGGGAGCTTAACTCCAACAGTTGGTATCCTAAGAAAACTACATGGGAGCTTAACTCCAACAGTTAGTATCCTAAGAAAAATGAGCAGAAGAAGCACAGCCGTTTCTAACCTAAACCCCAAAGTTACACACCATCACTTCCACTGCACTGTATTCATTAAGGCAGTTACCAAAGTCCTCCTCGGGTTCCTAGGCGGGGACACAGACTCCATCTCTTCATAGAAGGAGTGTCAAAGAATTGCAGACATCTTTTAAAACCACCACAAATTGTTATAAAGCAGAGGTATTATTACTCATTTTATCCAGCTGCAGCTCATTCTCTCAGGGGATTATTAACAGCAAGTTTAAAACATTTCATATCGAGTGCATTCTAAAGCTGCCTTCTCCAAATGTGAAATTCTTGTGTTCTCAGGAAACATCCACCAACTTTTATATTAGGCAAAGTAAAACACAACCTGGAAAGAAAATTCTTGTAAAAACACTACTAAGTGTGATGCTATTTCAAGCCAAGTACATTTTTTAAAGCCCATTGGCTGAAAAAAGATTATTCTCTATTTTTTTCTGTCTGTTAACATGGATAATAAAGAAGTGACTGTAATAAGCATATTGGGTCATTTGGTTACTTTTGCAAATGTTAATGGTACTTTGAACTATGCTAAGTGATGTAGGCCTTTTAGCAAGGAGGTATGCAGCCTGTGGAGGAAGAATGGTGGGATGTCTGATTTCTCCTAAGCTAACAGAGTCTTAGAAGGATAGCAGTCCCATCACTCCTTAAAGATGAAGTCCCGCTGAGAAGTGTACTTGACCACCTCAGGCTTTCAGGGAGTAATCTGCTTATCCAATACTGAAATCCAGGTCTTTTAACTCATTTCAGTGTTCATTCGATTATCATGCAGTTTCTCAAGATCACTGCGAAGCTTGTGTGATTTTCTGCTTGGGTATAAAATGCACTGAGAAGTTGAATAGCTTTGGATAGTGATTACATAATAAATGCTATGCTGATTAAGCCCATCCCTATCAAACTGACACACCTTTTCAGTAGTGGTAAGTTCTTTTATCTTAGAAGTAAATAAATCAGTAAATATCCCCAATTTCCTTCATTCACTGCTATAGTTTCCTTTATCCACAATTCATAAATTTATCTAAACCCTTCTGGAATCTACAGTTGACTCTTAAAAACATGGGGGTAAGGGGCGTCGACTGCCCACACCTTTGAAAATCTGCATATAACTTTCAATTTCCCCACAACTTAATTACTAATAGCTAATGTTGACCAGAAGCCTTGCCAATAACATAAGCTGTCCATTAATTCATATTTTGTATGTTATATATATTATACTATATTTTACAGTAAGGTGAGCTAGAGAAAAGAAAATGTTAAGAAAATCATAAGGAAGAGAAATTACATTTAGAGTACTCTATGTATTGAAAAAAATCTGCATATAAGTGAACTCATGCAGTTCAAATCCGTGTTGTTTGGGGGTGAAACTGTATTTATTTTTTAAGCTTGTGTAAGTTCTGGGGACAATCACTCAGTTCTAGAACTCCATGTTCTTTAACTTAAAATGAACTATTTAAAGCTACAGGGTACCTATAAAGTTCCTGATGCTCACTGAGCTTTTCTCTCTATATAATAAATAGAGATAATATAAAAAGGTATAAATTTTTAAATGAGAGATTCTGTGTCCTTAATTATTTTTTAATCCATTCCAACTACAAGTTTTCTTTTTATACACATCCTGTACAGAAATGTATTTTTATGTTCTACTTTTGTATATATTGTGATGCATATAGAGACAGCACTACATTGCATGGGTATCACTCTTCTCCCTCTTTATGCTCCATCATGTAGCCCAAACACAGTTTTACAATCATTCTCAACACAGTGCCCTAGGTAAGCACTATTAGGTGACTAGAACAGGCCCATAATATGAAGCCCCTTTGAGACTTTTGTAGCAATGCTATAGAGTAGCCATGTGCTAATATCCTCAGTCTTTGAGACCCTGATAAAATAACAGTAAAGCAATTTTTAAAAAAATACAACAGAATAATACTACAAGGATAGAGGAATGGTACAAAAGCCATGAACAGCTGAAACTTGTCAATAAAATTTTTGGAAAACAGAAAAATAGAGAAGTGGTATCTGAGCGCGCAGAGTAGGTGAAGTGATAGCCTAGAATACACAGAGACAGACAGACATCGAGAAAGCAAGTCCATGTTCCTCCAGCACTCTGGAGAGGCTCATGACTTGGGACTTGGAGCTAAAGAAAAGGGTACTGATTTAAATTCTGTATATGGTGTCTTTAACCTTCTATATCCCCATGGCACAGAACTCCCAGAAGCTAACCATTGCTCTTCTCATTCCCTTTTTCCATTTTGTGAAATTTCAGAGCACCAGGAATAAAGATCCTGAAAACTTCCAGAGACAAACAAAAGAAAACTACAAATGATATGGAAAGAGATTGGCATCAGAATTCTCATCAGCAGCTACAGATAGAAGAAGATATTGGATAATGCCTTTAAAAATATATATCCAGATACAACTCAGATCCAAAAGAAACAACACAGCAAGGGGCACCTGGGTGGCTCAGTCAGTTAAACATCTTGGGGTCCTGGGATCCCAGGGTCCCTCAGCAGGGAGTCTGCTTCTTCCTCACCTTCTCCCTCTGTCCCTTCCCTTCCCACTGCTTGTGCACGTGCTCTCTGTCTTTCTCAAATAAATAAATAAAATCTAAAAAAATCCCAACACAACAAAATCATGAAACAACAGAAGAAAAATTACTCTCAACCTAGAATTCTTTACCTGAATACATCAAATGCTAGATTAGAATAAAACACCTGAAATTAAAATTTCAAAATGTCTACTTGTCATATACCTTATCTTAAGAAGATATCATGTTCAGTTAAGTTGCAGGATACAAAACCAATAAATAAAATTCAGTTGTGTTTTTTTACGCTAACAACAAACTATCAAAGAGGAATTTAAAAATACCATTTACATCAAAAAGAATTAAATACCTAGGAACAAATTTAACTAAGGAGGTACACTGTGTACTGAAAACTATAAGACATTGATAAAAGGAATTGAATACACAAATAAATGGAAAAATATTCTGTGCTCATGGACTGGAAGAACTGATATTGTTAAAATGTCCCTACTATCCAAAGCAATCCACAGAGTCAGTGCAATCCACAGATTCAATGCAATCCCTATCAAAATCCCAATGGCATTTTTCACAGAAATTTTAAAACTTCTCAAATTTGGGATGCCTGGATGGCTCAATTAGTTAAGCATCTGTCTTGGGCTCAGGTCATGATCCCAGGGTCCTGGGATCAAGTCCCGCATTGGGCTCCTGGCTCAGCAGGGAGCCTGCTTCTCCCTCTGCCTGCTCTGCCTGCCACCCCACTGCTTGTGTTCTCTCTCTCTGACATGAATAAATAAAATCTTTAAAATAAACAAATAAATAAATAAAATAAAAATCCTAAAATTAGTATGGAATCACAAAAGACCCTGAATAGCCAAACTAATCCTTAGAAGAACAAAGCTGGAACATAACACTTCCTGATTTTAAACTGTATTACAAACCTATAGTAATTAAAGCAGTATGGTATTGACAGGAAAACAGACATACAGATCAACGGAACAGAACAGAAAGACCATAAATAAACCATAACAGGGGTGCCTGGGTGACTCAGTCGGTCAAGTGTCCAACTCTTGATTTCGGCTCAAGTCATGATCTGAGGGTTGTGAGATCGAGCCCCACATCAGGCTCCTTGCTCAGCGGGGAGTCTGCTTCTTCCTCTCCCTCTGCCTCCTCCCCCTTGCTCATGCTCTGTCTCTGTCTCTCTCTCTCTCAAACAAATAAATAAAATCTTTCTAAAATAAATAAATAAATAAATTGTGTTGGGAAAACTGGACAGCCACAGGCAAAAGAATGAAATGATCACTAGCTTACACACTATACAAAAATCAACTCAAAAGAGATTTAAGATTTGAACATAAAACCTTAAACCATAAAATGCTAGAAGAAAACATAAGCAGTAAGCTCCTTGACACAGGTTTTAGCGATAAATTTTTGGCTATGACACCAAAGGCAAAGGCAAGAAAACCAAAAATAACGAAGTGGGACTACATCAAACTACAAAACTGTTGCACAGTAAATGAAATCATCAACAAAATGAAAAGGCAACCTATAGAATGGGAGAAAATATTTGAAATAATAATCTGATATGAGGTTAATATCCTAAATATATAAAGAACTCATACAACTCAATCACAAAAACAAAAGCAAAAAATAAACAAAAAACCCCCACCAAACAATCTGATTTAAAATTGGCTAGAGGAACTGAATAGACCTTTTTCCAAAGAAGATATACAAATGGCTAACAGATATATGAAAAGATGCTCAGCATCACTAATCATTATAGAAATGCAAATCAAAACCATAATAAGGTCTCTACCACTCACACCTGTTAGGGTGACTATTATTAAAAGAGAAAAAAAAGAAATGTTGGCAAGGATGTGCATAAAAGAGAACTCTTGTACACTGGTGGGAATGTAAATTGATGGAGCCACTTTGGGGAACAGTATGGAGGATCCTCAAGAAATTAAAAATAAAACTACCATATGATCCAGCAATCTCACTTCTGGGTACTTATCCAAAGGAAATGAAAACAGAATATTGAAGAGGTCTGCATTCCCAAGTTCACTGTAGCATTATTCACTACAACAAAGGTAAAAACCTTTTGTCCCCATTCTCCACATTAATAAACTTGATTAGCTCTGGGGGTCCAGATCATTCTGATGAATGAGGATTTCCACAGTTCTGCAGAGGACTGGAAGAAACATGGATTTGATCTAGATATTGCAGAGCATTAAGCTTGATAAAGGAATAAAGGTATATACAATTATTTGAGCAGTCTGTCTTTTGCTATTTTGGCATTTCTATCCATTGTGATCAAAGGAATAAAAATAGGATCTGCCCATATAGGGTAATTCTCTAAGTATGGCAAATCCAACAACACACAATGAAGTAGAGAAATGAAAAGTGAAATATTATTCATATAACCCAACAAATCTCACCAAACAAAACCCACCAAACACCTTTTCTAGAGCAAAGAATGGGGTTTGCACTACATTCATCAAACCAGACTATCCTGCCACACTCATTAAACCACCTAGGTTATTTTTCATTTCTCAGTGTTGAATATATAATATGTAGTGTGTGATAAGGTAACATGAGTAGAAAAGGCTTCATTCCAACTTTTCGAAACTCTGATATCTTTTGTGGAAAGAACTAAGCAAATCATGCTCTCTTCTGTGCAGGGCATAGGGAATAGTGGCCCACCCTCCTCATCATGTACTGAAGGCTGAAATTAATCACTTCTTAGATCTACAAAGCTTGTCTAGCACTCAGACAGCCTTGCCCTGAACATATATGCCCTTAATAAATATTTCTGGATGATGTTTAAAGCTCCTAAAATAAAGTGCTAAATAACAACAATCATAAACCTTGGCAGTGTGCCTTATTAGCACATCTTCAACTGTTACATGAGCAACCCTAAGCGAAAATTAGCTCATGGGGCCCCTCTAAATACTCTGCTAAAAATAAGCTTCATCATCTCTCATTTCAATGTTTATGAGGTCACAAGCATCTCATACACTCCATCCAAGTGCTGGTCATGTCAATTCCTTTGAGCTCAGGAAGTTGGCATCTAAAATAAAATGCCAATATTTAGATCCTAATGAATTCCAGGAAATACATTAGGTTTTCCCTTCAGGACTGAAAAACACATGGAGCTTTCAGCTTTTTATGCAAAAATCCAAGTATAAATTAATATAGTAGGAAGTATTTAGCAATGATTTTCTCTTCTGATATTTTTAAATCACCTGCCTGCTACCTGCTTGAAGACTTAGGATGGAGCCTTGTGTTTGACGGAGGTTTAACGCACATTTGTTGCTATTGCTATAAATGCCAGAGTCCATAACCAAAAAATTAGAAAGGATCTTAGACACGCCCATCTCCTAGTATAGTTTTGAGAGTTAACAGAAGTAAAATAAGTACAAAGCATAGCATATTGTAAAGTTCAAAATGTTAGTTTCTAGTATTATCACCCGTCATATGCTCAAAACACTCATCTCTTAATGATCCCTTTGCATCATTTTGGTTTCTCAAAACATTTTTTTCCTCAAGAGTAAGTCATTTAACTTTTTTCAAGTAGAACATTTTAGCCTCCCTCCAATGTCTAAATGACTATGCCTGAATTAAACTTCCTTCCCTTTTTCCTTAGAACATGCCTCCACTGTAGGGATGGCTTGAAATATCAACCCTCAGCAACCCCAGCCAAATGCCAACCCAATTCCTTGGATGATAAGTAGACATCACTGGCACATCAGAACTCATGTGTGGCTACAGGTCAGCATCAAGTTCCGTGGTTTGATGCCAAAGGCTTCCCAAAAAGGGAGTTAGGGCGCCTCATCTGACTCATTCCAAACATGTCACCTTCTTTCGTTAAAATGTCCTAAGGATGTCAGTACCTTCTTTTCCATTATTAATGACCCATGATTCATCAGTCTCCAAGACCTGTTACTAAATTAATCTGAATTAAGTTAGATGCCTTTATTTAACGGAGGTCCCATGGGTTCAGAGTTGGTTTGAGAAAAAGTAAAATATCAATTCCACATTCTTATAAATATTCAGGTTCACATATTTTCATCTACAGTTCATCTTGTTAATGTCAGCCTTCATAATTTATTGACTATGTAAAAATATTTTAGCATGGAAAGTGGAGAAAATGAGTGAGAATAAATCTTTCAGTGCTCTTCAACAAGCCACAGTCCAGTCCAGAAGACCTTCATTTTTAATTTTGCATTCAAGTGCCAGTTGAGACAAATTGGTTAACAGTTCATCATGGGAGCAATTCCAGAGCTCATTCATTTAGACTCTTAGGACTTTTCAGCATCACCAGAGGCAGCCAGCACATAGTTGGTGACCTCAGGAAGAGCACAATACTTGGAGATTTAGAAAAACTACAATATATGCTTCAGTCCTTAAAATTCATCATCTAATTTCCTCTATCTCCTTTCCACTGGGTAAGAAACATCTGTCAACACATGTGCCATTGGCCTATTATTCTTCCTAATGTGGTTATTGAGTTTGACTCTCTACACCCCGACAGAGAGGAAAGACATTCTGACACATTCACCAGCACCATGGGGTAATGTAAAATATGCAAGGGTTAAACAATCACTTACCCCTTCCTCCCATCCCTATGACTCTACCTAGAGGGAAAACTATGCCTTATTTTAAATAACATTACCCTTTCCCATAATCCTGTATACTAGGAATTTACATTATAAGAGTTCACTTTATTATTTTTTTTCTAACAGAACAACATATGTTATGCTTACATTTGAAAGCAATCTCGGAAAATAGGCCTGCATGTGAATGCAATTGGCTGCGAGTTCACATTTCCCCTAGACAAAACTGTGAGCAAAACACATGTTTTTCCATCTAAGTTAGAAGATGGAAAATGATGCATTATTTTTTAGGCTTTTGTGGCATGCATTTTAAAATCAATGCATATTTCTTCATGCACATTTTCACAAAAGTCAATGTTGATACATCCATCAGATCTGATGTGTTCAATTCCTTCAGCACCTGGAGAACTTGCACTCTTGAAAATATTTTTTCCTGAGAATTGTAATTCTTTTTGATGAGTGATAAGTGAGAAAGAGTACCCTCCATCTTCGTGTCCTACAAAGGAATAAGAACGTTCTTACATGCTTGCTCTTAGTCCCAGGTAAATCAAAGAATGGCTGTTTTGCTCACTGGTACACAAAGTAATCTCTCCAGGTCCTCACAAAACTCAAGAAAAAACTGAAGCTAACTTGGCACTAACATGTTATAGGTAACATCGGATAATGCAGTACAAGCAGGAATGACCCAATCACAAATACATTGCAAATAAATCAGAAGAGATTATTATTTAGTCAGAAAAGTACTCTTTTTCCCTTGTGGTTAGTAAAAAAAGAAAGGATTCTTCTAAAATTCTATTTTTTTTAAATAAAATTTAGCTAGAAGAGGGAAATTGTAGGCCCTCATTTTTGCTATACACATTTAAGAATAAGGTTACCGGGAAGCCAATCAGACACTGATTGGAAAGGAGAGAAAAAAGGACATGCCCCACGAGTAAAGTAATCTATTCAATATTAGGAATGGCAGGATGCCAACAATAGATGTGTATAGAGAGTGACTTCCCCCAATTTATGAAGAAGTGGTAGAGGTAAGCAGGCCGTATACTATTTGCTGTAAGTAAGATGTGTGGAGTTTTATCTTTACTTCTTTCAAGTACATGATTGATTTTCAAACAGGATGGGCAGAAAAACTATCCACTGAGCTGAGAATATAAAGAAAGTTGGAACATTTTACTCACTTACTCAGTATCTGAGTAATTTAAGAAGCAGTGGCTCTTAAAATCAAGAGCAAAATTTTATTTTGTAATATGCTGTCAAAATCAATGTACCTTTATTCAGCTTTCTGCATATCATTTCTCATGCCTTTGGCTAAGACCAAATGTAGCATTTGTAAGTTAAATGCCTTTATACACATTAGCAAGTGACTTAGCTTAGAGAGATAGATATTATCTTGAGGTTACAGAATCAGGCTGAAGTCTCTCGACCTAAAAATATATGAAAATTTGTTCCTTCTCTACTTCAGATTAAAGGATGAATGTACTTTCTTTTAACCACAAAATAGTACAGTGCATGTAAAATAGGTAAATAAATTAAACTTTATTTTAAAATCTATTATAACTAAAAGGAGCACTAACATAATTAAGTCTCAGTAGTGAACAGAAATAAGTAGGTTGCATAAATATAAATATTTACTCCAATGAGCAACTTGGTCATCAGCATTTACTCCAGAGTTTTAGAGCATGAAGTAAAATGCAGTTGGTGGTAAACTAGCATTTCAAATGATAAAGTCAATGTTAATCCTTTTTTGAGCATAAATATAGAGACTACAAATTTCAAATAGGATCAAGTATCTCTCTTTAACAACCCCTAAAGGGGTTCTTTTAGCTTGAAAATGTGTAACAAAAACAAAAAGTTTAATTCAAATGACTTGAATCCTTGCTATGGAGTGAGGAATATAGAGTTCACCAACATTTAATTGAAGTATAAACAATCACAATAAATTATAAATCACACACAGACACACATTTGGTATGTCTATCGGTCAATCCTCACTAGCAATTGGTGAGGCTCCAAGTCTGGGGTGACAGTATGTTTCAATTCTGTGTCTAGGAACGTTTCATTGTCATAGTGCTATTATACACGTTAGAGCTACATTATCTAAGATGCTGGTGGTTGATATGGTGTCTCTTAGTATGACTTCTCTTATTTTCTTGTTTTCTATTATG
Source organism: Leptonychotes weddellii (assembly GCF_054177405.1). Lineage (NCBI taxonomy): Eukaryota > Metazoa > Chordata > Mammalia > Carnivora > Phocidae > Leptonychotes > Leptonychotes weddellii. Next base: position 56,803,060 of record NC_138372.1, read on the forward strand.
TCTTGTCTCTAGTTGGGCCATACCAGTCTGGCCCTCCTGAGTAGCAATGTTAATATACTCAATATTAATATACTCAATACACTCAATATACTCAATAAAGAGAATGAGAATTTCTCTGTGTATAATTGCTTGAAGCCCAATCCTTCAGAAAGTCTTTATTCTTTTCCCACAAAGAGCTCAGCAAGTACATGTCTTATGCTTTTACTATTTCTGTTACTAATTGCTATCACTTAGATGTGTGTAACCTAATTTCTTCCAGATGTGAAAACCTATGCATGATTTGGGGCTACATTTACCTGCCTGAGGACTCCCCACCATGACTCAAGATATCTTTCCTCTATTTGTGCTTTTTGTTTGCAATTGTACCCCATTCCAGGGCATCAGCAGCTATATAATTACTTATCATTAAAATGGAATGTGAAGGATATAGGACAAAGCTACACACCCAGGATAGATTGCTGCATAGATGAGGCCTTTGCTATTTACTTCCTTCTGCCCATGGTGGGTTAGTTACACCTGGGGGTCAGAGATGATATTTGGAGGCTGAAGTAATCGCTTGGACACCATGATTAAGATTTTTGGGAAGAAGGAATCAACTTGAGGGAGTCAGTCCCAATTCTTGGAAATGTACTCATTTGGGGACATGTTCATATACAATCCTGAGTGGTGTCTCTCATACAAAATGCACCCACCCAGCCTCTGGAAACTCCTCAGCAGAGCCCTAAAATCTAGAGTTAGGTTGGCCCTGTAGTCACTGTAAGGAGAGAGGTTTCCCTGGCCGAGAAGATCCAGGTGGTGGAAAGACCAGGAGTCATTGTGATAAAGGCAGCAGCAAGAAGTGAAGTCGTGATGACAAATGCCATCAGCAAAGCTGACGGCCATAGCACCTGAAGCATCAGAACTGGTCACTTCTGACAGGGCTCTGACAGCAGCAACAGCTGCTACAGAGTGCAGTAGCCAGGGGTGGATAGAATGGAGACTCCACCAGCAATAGTAGTCAGAAACCATCAACTTTCACTAGTAATGGGAAGATGGCAGCGGATGGAGACTTAGGAGGATAGAATTTGGAGTTAAAAACCACTGTGCCAGATGCCTATACTCTGTGGTCACCAAGCATGGTGTGACCTATAGAAATAAGGATAATTGTGATAATGATCAGTTACCTATTTCACTCACGTTTCTTAGGCAGACACAAGCTTTCGGATGGACACTCACAGTAGCAAGGACACCCCGCATATGGTAGCCAAGAGAATCATATGTTTCTATCCCATGATGGTTAAGCAACAAGTGAAGAGAAAAAATAACATCTGTTGAAAGCCTTCCCATAATTATGTAATTTAATCCTTACACCAACACTGCAAGTTCTGTAATCACGAAACCCATTTTATAGATGACTAAAATGGGTCTCGGAAAGATATAAATGATTTGCCCAAATACACGCAAATAAGGACATAGCTGAGATGTGAACACAGATCTGACTAACTCCAAAGCCAGTGCTCTTTCCATTAGACTCTGCTGCCTCCGTGGGAGCCTGAGACAAACAATGGAAACAATCACCACAGACACCCAGCCCCACTCCCAGCCAGTCTACCTCCCGCCCCCTGCAGAGGGAAGCAGATGTGGAGCAAAATATCCATGGGCTCTGAAAACTTCCATTTCTGAAGCTGAAATCCAAAAGCTGAGAAGTTGCTGACACTGCTGCTGTGCCCTGCCAAGTCCCTTGCTCTGAGGGCAGTTTGGTGTAAAGAATGTTGATAATCACTGTAAACGGAGGAGTATGACTCTCAGCCCGGGACACGAGGGTACTGCATAAATAGTTTTGGCAGCAGAGTCTATACTGTGGTACTGGGAGGTACACGCTTTTCACAGAGAAAGTAAAAAATAAAAATAAACAGATTGTCTGGAGCTCTTCCAGCAGCACCCCATCTGACTCCCAGGGCTTACAACCCAGTGTTCTGTCCCAAATGTGGTTTTCCCTGTTAAATGTTTGCAGGAACCAGGTGAGGTATTCGTTGAATGGGTAGATAGTGTTTATATCCCGAGAGTACTGGTGAGACACCAGGAATGATGGGATTTGGGTTGCTGCAAATCCAAAGTGGGAAATGAGGTTCTTTCTGAGGCAAACAGCACCAGCAGTTTCACATGGAAGACGGATGTCCCAAAGAGAGATAGTCTTTTGTGGAAAGGAAGATATAGTGGGAAGTCTCCGCAAGCTCCTCACTGATGTCCAACAATGAAGGAGAATTTGGAAGAATCATGAGCATGGTGGGGGGAGGGTCAGTTTCACTCTTTATTTGGCAGATGATTCTTTTAGATATTTGAATTGGCATCAGGGTGGTTTTCTCTAATGTCAACATGAACAAAGACTGACTTGTCCTTAAAATGTCATTACATTGAAACTACAGAGAATATTCCTAACAAGTGGGAATCCATTTCTCGTATTTTTTTTTTGTATCTTTTCATAGTTGAATCTGTGAAAACAGAAAATATTTCCATGTTGGCACTCACATTTATTGAGCATCTATTCCTTTCTGTTCTCTATGCTGGACTTTAAATGTATTCTCTCAGTTACTCTTCATAAAATACCTGTGAACTATTTTACAGATCATAGTTGACATATATTGAGCATCTACTCTGCACCACTATGCTATGTATGTATATTATTTAACCTAATCCTCCATAAAGTACACACAATTTTCTCCATTTTATAGATAGCAATAGAAATAATAAGGAAGAAGTCTAGCTGTAATAACTTAGGGGCCCCTGGGTGGTGCAGTCAATTGAGCGTCGCAGTCTTGGTTTCGGCTCAGGTCATGATCTCAAGCTCTTGAGATCAAGCCCTGCATCAGGCTCCATGCTCAGCGCACAGTCTGCTTAACTTTCTCTCCCTTTCTCTCTGCCCCTCCCCCGCGCGCTTGTCTGCGCGCACTCTCTCTAAAATAAATAAATCTTTAAAAAAATAATAATAATAATTTAAAAATTACTCCATGACCGGCATCGTTCTAAACACTTTCCATGCACTAAATAACTCTGTGAAACAAGTACTATTGTTATACCCATTTCATACTTAAAAGCATTTGGCTGAGAGAGTTTAAGTAATTTCCCCAAAATTATACAGCCACCGAGGATTAAAATCCAGTCTGTTGGATTTCAATGTCCATCATTTTAACCTCTGCATAATATTTCCCCACAACTTAGTAAGGTGAGACTCAAGAGAAGTTCAATATCCTACATCAGATCATACAGTTATAAAGAATAGACCGAGCCAGGTCCCAGGGTTTTGTATGTTTGTTTTTGTTTTTTTTTTTTACTTCAAAGCCCATATTTTTCCACTTCATCACCAGGCTGCCTTTGTAAGTAGTATTTCTTTGGCAGTGAGATTCTACCACAAGACCCACAACACAAACTCTTAATTACTAACACCCATTGAGTTCTTTTTGTGAGACATTCCTGGACGTGAAGACTTTGCCTAACTGTTAGGCACACTGAAAGGTTGAGGACGGTCCTTCAAAGTTACACAACGGAACTGTGAAAAGCATTACAAACAGCAAAGATAAAACTGACACTTTTAGATTAGGCAAAGATAATATAACTTGAGGTAGTTCGCTCTCTCTTGTTTTTAAATCTAAATTTCACTGACAGGTTATGAAAACAAAATCTGGTTTTCTCTAAGAAACAGTATTTTCTAAGTCAGCTTTACATTTGAGCAGCCAAATATTTGATCCATCCTGAAGTAAATTTTCAAATGATTTATTCCAGGTATGTATTCCTAATGATGGCAAAATAAGTGACCCATTCTTGCACATGTTAATATGCTCATATTCATAGGCCTAGGATAGATCCAGAAAAATATATCCATTTGTATTTCTTTAATGACATTCTTAAATGGGACTTTTAAACCAAAGTAGGCAACATACTGTATCACTTACACATTTTGTTTTGGCATGAATCCACAAGTCATCTTGTATTAGGGGAAGCTTATTTTGAAGTTTTATTGATTATTTACATCTCTTAAAACCGATGAGTAAGTTTTCAATGTAATTTATGTACCTTTATCATTTTCCTTTCAATCCTTCCATATTATTATCTGTGATGAGCTTCAGCCAGATGTAAGAGTAATTTCATACAGAATACATAAGCCATGCCTCATCCTATCATGAAACAGATACAACACCAAACCTCCAAATGAATGCTAAACTAAGTTTTTATTTTATTTTTTTTTACTTTTTTAAAAGATTTTATTTATTTATTTGTCGGGGAGGGGGAGAAGAGAGCAAGCACAAGCAGGGGGAGCAGCAGGCAGAGGCAGAGGGAGAAGCAGGGTCCCCGCTTAGCAAGGAGCCCTATGTGGGACTTGATCCCAGGCCCTGGGGTCATGACCTGAGCCAAAGGCAGACACTTAACCAACTGAGCCACCTAGGTGTCCCCTAAGTTTTATTTTAAATGAAGGCAGTCTTACTAACTCTGAATTCAATCTAGGGGCTAAAGCCAAATATGAAATATAATTTAATAGATGTATTTCTTCAGAACGCTACCTTCTCATCACACTATGTGTAATTGACATTGAGATGGCTCAGAGGGGGAAAAACCACATTGTGAGAGAATGAATCCCATCTTTATTAGTATCTGAATATGCTGTACACTTACTTCTTACTTGCTGTATCACTCTTAATCCATTTCCCAAGGACTTATGGGCAACCACTTACCCAGGATTATCTCAGGCAAACAAATTAAAATATTTTAGTCATACGTGCAGCTAACACAAGCTGCACTATATTGTAATTATATGTGTATATACACTTATATTCCTTATTAAATTTTAAGGTCTTCAAGGGTAGAGATCAACATCCTAAGCAATTATGTATCTTACATGGTACCTAGTGCAGTGCTTTGTACACAGTTGGTCTTCAAATGAATATTAAATTACTGGATGGTATTCATTATTTGGATTTGACTGGATATAATAAAAAATCTAAAATTAACAGTGGCCTAAAATAAATAAAAATAACAGTGGTCTGAAAGAGATAGATGCATATCTTTTTCATATTATAAAGAGTACATAGGTAGGCAGTCCAAGAATGCCATAGTAGCTCTGCAGTGTCTTGTTTTCCCCTGTCTTGGTCCTTTATCATTTACAGTGCATTGCCTCAAGATCTGGAGTGGTTGCCTGAACTCCAGCCATCATGTCTGTTTTCCAGGAAGCAGAAAGAAAGAAGGGAGAAAAGAATATCATGACCTCCTTTTTTAAGGAGGCCTCCAAGTAGTCCCGTACCACACTTTGATTTAGAGCTTACTGAACAGAACTTAGTCACATAACCACACCTAACTACAAGGCTGGCAAATGTAGCCCAATAGCTAGATGTTTTAGTGTCTCAAATAAGTTTTTGGGTTTTTTTTAGATTTTATTTATTTATTTGAGAGAGAGAGACAGACAGAAAGAGCACAAGTGGGGGTGGGGGGCAAAGGGAGAGGGAGAAGCAGTCTCCCCTGCTGAGCAGGGAGCCAGATGCAGGGCTTGGTCCTGGAACTCCAGGATCATGACCTGAGCGGAAGGCAGACACTTAACCGACTGAGCCACCCAGGCTCCCCAGTGCCTCAAATAAGTTTAGTTGATATATTAATAAAATGACTAAGATGGAATCTTAAGGAAGACATATATCAGTATGTCACAAGATGAACAGAACCATTTCTAATGGAATATAATATTAAGATTTGGAATATATTCTCAAATATTTATATGAAAACCTCTTTCAAGTTATTGCATTTCAGCACCAACTTATTAACCACACACTATATAACAGGCACTCTTCTTAGCACTGGAGATTCTTCGTTTGAGGAATTTATAATTAGAATAGTCAAAAAATTTTCTATTGACTTTGACAGAAACCCTATTCAAATTAATGTTTGTTGCCATTTAAAAAATCTATCTATCTATCTATCTATCTATCTATCTATCTATCTATCTATCCATCCATCCATCTAATTTATCTATATACCTCTCTATTTACTTATCTTTAAAGCAAAGAAGGGAACAGTTCCTGAGTCAAATGTGTGCTTATGAGCTATTGAGACGAGCAAGAATGTATCACTTGTTTTGCCATTATTATGAATTTATGCTTACATACCTGGAATAAACCACTTGAAAATTTAATTCAGGATGGATAAAATATTTGGGCATTCAATTGTGTTGCTGACTTAGAAAATAGTATTTCTTAAAGAAAATAAGATTTCATTTTCATTTCCTAGATAGTGGTAAGTAGGTAGGTAGGTAGATTGATAAGCATAGATTTTTTTAAAAATAGCATGTGTGCATATGATGTAAGCATAGTTCTAAGTTCTTGGTGTGTATTTTCTCATTTAAATTCACAAAAACGCTATCAAGTAGGTACTACTATTCTTATTTTATAACTGGGGAAATAAGAACAAAAAGATTAGCAAATAATGAACTTGGCATCAAATTCAGATAGTCTGGCTCCAGAGTTCTCCTTTGTAATAATATGCTGTTCCATTTCTTGGAATGAATACCTTCTAAGCAACATATATTTAAAGAAAAAACAACTCATCAAAATAATTCTAAATACAAAATAATATGTAAACAAAGCCTATCATAATCACCTTTCTTTTTTATATTACCTTTTTACACATTTTTTTATTAACTTGCTTCTTTTAGGCAACATTCTGAATGCTTGCCCAATCTTAGGTTTTACTTGTTTTGATTAACCATAATTATTATTCTCTTCTGATGCTCAGATTGACTGGTGGGAGCCCTCCATGTGATTCCTTTATATTTTTAACACTGCTTCCAAAATCATTGCACATACACTTGTTTTTTGACAAGAGGATATTCTAGACCCATCCTGAATTTTCAGACCTTTCTGTTAAATGGAATAGGAACTTGATGGCTAGAGCTTAATTAGCCATCTTTTACCATGAAGTATACACTTACCTTGAGGATGGGGGAAGAACAAACTAGAAATCTCAGTTTTTGTTAGCAGCTGCCAAACAAGTCTTAGTCTGCTTGTCATTAGACTTAATTTATGTGAAGAAAGAGAGACACTGACCTTGTTTATGCCACTCTTATTCCAATTTCCCACAATTTGCTGCTTTATCTAATTCTGTTACACTGGGGCCAGAGCAGTTGGAACTCATAGTGCAAATCTAGCTGCTAAGACCGGGCCCTTCTGCAGGGCTGATGGTTAGGGGCAAGTACCAAAGAAGGGGTTTTGGATGAATCAGTTGCTTCTAATAATCCACTATGTAAAATGATGTACCATGAAGTGTCTGATCTTGATCAAGCATCAACTAGGTTATTATCCAGGATTAAGTATATGTCAGGATAGGTCCAAGGCAAGATTTAGAAACTACTCTGATTGTTGCACCCTGGGTTTCTATTCTGGCACATATATCTTATATGTATATATTACATACATGCATTATATATATTACAGCCAATGGACCAAGATTTGGCTAAGTTTATACTACTACTGATATTCATTCATTCATTCATTCACTCATTCATCCATTCATTCACCAAAAATGTATTTAGTGACTATGATGCACCAAGCACCATTCCAAGGATGCAGCAGTAAGTATACTAGACAAAAAATTCCTGCCCTCAGGGCTTGTATTATAGTGGAGGGAGACAGAAACCACTCAATCAATATAAGTAAAATATATGTATGTCAGAAGATGATAAGTACAATGAGAAAAATAATGAAGAAGGGAAGGAGGATAGGGATGTCAGGTAACAATTTTAGATGGCTCAAGGAGAGAGGCCTCACTAAGAAAATGGCATTTGAAGGAAGCAGGTGAGGTAACAAGTCATTTGATATTTGTATTAGAGCATTCTAGGTAGAGAGAAGAGCAAGTCCCCAGGTCCTTTTGGCTGCTGTGCTGTGAACAGACTAGGCATGGGGCAGGAAACACAGAAAATAGTTAATTTGGGAGAGAGGTGATGGTGGCTGGAAGAGGTTGGTTAACACTGGAGTTAATGAAGAGTAGTCAAATTCTGGATACCTTTCAAAGACGGTACTGACAGAATTTACTCTGAGGGGTTGGATGCAATTTATGAGAGAAAGAGAGAAATTGAGAATGACTTCAAGGTTTCTGGCCTGGGCAACTGTAGGGATGGTGATATCATTTACTGAGATGGTAAAGACTATATGAGAAAAAGGCACTGGGAAGTAGATCCCAGTGTCTGGGAAATCCAGAAAATTTTCAACTTCTTTGTTGATATTCTAATTTCTTTCTAAAGCCAACAGTCAAGTTGACCACTTAGACCCCTTCATTGTGTCCATCCTTTAGGGGGCCCTGACTTAGCCCTCACCTGGCCAACGCCTCTTCACAGGGTAAGGCTTTCATGGAACTAAGAGGATGTGTCACTAAGCCTCTTCTAGATCATGCTCCATGTAGGATTTTGGGATTCCCTGTCAAATGCCCCAATCCTACTTCCACAGTCTATGTAGAGGCCCATCTTTCCAAGAGTGGGTCAGACTATTAACCATGCACCTCTAGGCCAAATGCATAGCTAAGAGATGGCTGAATGTGAGTAGAAGAGGTTGTGGCTAGAGCTTGGAATGAGGCGCCCACTCTAGAGGGGATCCTGAGAAGTAGGGTCAGGCCTGCATTGCTGTACATGATATCCTAACTTTCTCTTTTGTAATAAAAGGCATGGATTTATTTTTTCAGATGAGACCTTAAAAGGAGTACTCTCTGAATATGCTCCCACAGTCCTTCGCTTGGTGTTGACAACCTGTGCCATGTGTTGAAAAACTACTGATCCTCTCAGGTGCCTGGGTGGCTCAGTTGATTAAGCCACTGTCTTTGGCTCAGGTCATGATCCTGGAGTCCTGGGATCGAGTCCCGCATCGGGCTCCCTGCTCGGCAGGGAGTCTGCTTCTCCCTCTGACCCTCCCCCTTCTCATGCTCTCTCTCTCTCATTCTCTCTCTAAAATAAATAAATAAAATCTTTGAAAAAAAAAAAAAGAAAAACTACTGATCCTCTCTATTCTCAGTTTCTATACTTGTAAAATGGGGCAAATGCCTCAAAGTCCGCTGTGAGGAAAAGTGAACAAGTGAAATGTAAAGGAAATAAGAGAAACACTAAGCATACTGCCTCACACATAACAAGCATTTGAATGATTGCTGTTCTGTCTAAAAAATAAATCTTACATTTCCATGAATTCTTAAATTCTCAAAAAATATATGTGAGTGCAGCGGTAATGGAAGAATTTATTTAAGTGTTTTTCTAATGCCCACTGCATTCTCTTTTGCTTGAAATGATGGGACGACATTTAGATGCAGATCAGTAACTCTTGTGTTCTGTTTCAGGAGCTAGCGTGTGCTTATTTCTTGAGTCAAATACAGGATTCCCATTAGTGTTGATGGTAATTACCCCTGCAGAACAAAGCATGATGAGTGGAGCCCCTGCTGAGGAATTACTTTAATGACTTTGAACTTTAAGGAAGAAACTTAAGAAAGCTACACATGATGACACCCCTCAGGGCCTGAACTCCTGCTGCCTCCCAAACTACCATTTTCAATTGGTGGTTCTGAGTAGGTCACTTCTGGGGCATGTTGTTCTTTATGACCAAACGGTGAGAAGCATATTATAGACAAAGTGCTTGAATTTGTAGCTCAACATTTGATGGCTGATAGTGGTAGACTCATCGCCTACCATAAAGAGTCCCAGCTATCAACTCAAAAGTCAATTTACATTATCAGGTAGTATTAGTGATAATGGTAGAGATAGTAGTAGTAACTGTATTAACAGCATCCACCTTATCACTATAAATTGCCGATCACCAGCCTAAATTGGGGCCTCAACTCTACCTAGCATTTTCAGTATGTTCTTACTGTTTGTGTTGTGACTTCCTTCTTCTGCTCACAGTAAAAGTATTCCTATCTTTTATACCTTTTATACTCTTCATACCACACGGGGAAACAGACCATACAGGTACGCAACCAAATCCCTAATACATTAAGTTAAATTATACTAAATAAAACTTTTCATCAAAATTAAAAATAGAATTACCATATTATCCACCAATCCTACTTCTGGGTGTATGTCCAAAAGAATTTAAAGCAGAGTCTTGTATTTGCATAGTCATGTTACAGCAGCACCATTCACAATAGTCAACAGGTGGGAGCAATCTAATTGTCAGTCAGCAGGTAAATGAATAAGCAAAATGTGGTATATACATACAATGGAATATTATTCCACCTTAAAAAGGAGGGAATCCTTCACATGTTACAACATGGATAAACCTGATGACATTATGCTAAGTGAAATAAGCCAGTTACAAAAAGACAGATACTATATAATTCCACTTAGATGAGGTCTCTAAAGTAGTCCAATTCATAAAAACAGAAAGTCTAATGGTGGGTAAAAGGGACAGGTGGGAGGGGGGGAAAGGGGAGTTGTTTAATTGCTATAGAGTTTCAGATTTGCAAGATGAAAGAGTTCTGGAGATCTATTTCATAACAATGTGAATACTGTTGATACTATTCAACTATACACTTAAAAATGGTGAAGATGGTAGATTTTATATGTTTTTTACCATAGTAAAAAAAACTCTGAAAAACAAATAAGCAAAACACACACACACACACAAAAACCAAAAAGACCTCCACCTTTTTGTGTTGTGTTATAGTTGTTCAACAAATATGCTCATGTGCTTACTGCATATCATACCCTGTGCAGGTTCAAAATTTTCGCAGTATAGTTTTTGCTTTCCTCTCTGAAAGTACAGTGTTCCTATGAAATCTTTTATAAGGTGAAATGGGGTAAAGAGTATTCCTTGCTTTCCAAAAGAGTGCATTTCACCACTTTACTTTTATGAAAGACCTACATTAATTAGTACTGTAACGGCTCTTTTCATAAAACCAAAACTTCTCTTCGAATTTCTTCTGGCACCAATATAAGTCTTTCATAAAAGCGAAGTGGCTTAAGGAAAACCTTTGAAAAGCAAGGGATATCTGTATTTATTTGCAATCAATATTAGGGAGTTGAGAGTGTGGCAGTAAAATAAAATTTAGAAATGTAGCAACATAATTCTGGGTATTTTTCCCCTAAAAAATTTTATGTAAATAATATGAAATGCTCTCTATTGCTGGGGAAATCCGGTGCTGATTTCTTCCCCTTTCCTTTATGCCCAGCCTCAGTTTAAACAACTTTCTTGATCCTATAAGGCCAAAGCATCTACAAGAAGCACCAACTATATAGCAAGAGAGATTTTAAACTGCCTCACAGGCATTCCTTGGCCTGAGATCACCTGGACAATTTCTAGAAGGAAAAACCAATTTGGTGTTTACCTATGTACAAGAGCAGACGTGGTCCTGAAAAATTGCTTTAAATGAAAAATTTTGAGTAGTAAAGTTATTTTCTCGCTTATATTTAAAAATTGGAAAACTGTTTTCTAGAAAACATATTCATCCCAAGACATAAGTAGTGTTCTAATTACATCAACATAGGCAGTTTTTCAAGAATGCATCTACTCTATTGGCAGAGTTCTTCACAGAAAGGCACAACTTAGAAATTCTATCAGCAAATTTGTTGGAAAAGTCATACGATGACTGGCCAAATTCCTGGCAGATCTAAAAAGTTACCGGTGAAGTCAGACACTCAAAATTTCTTAACTCGAACTTCAGGTAATCTCTCCAACTTGTGTGTGTGTATGTGTGTGTGTGTGTTTAATTGCTGTTGTTTTCCTTTTTTCTTTCTTTTTTCTATTCCCACCTGCAATACCAAGATATCATGGATCTGCGTTGGCAAACATTTTCTTAATAAGCCAGATAGTAAATATTTTAGGCTTTTCAGGACATACGGTCCCTGTTGCAACTATTAAATTCTGCCACTGTAGGTAGCACTAAAAAAGCCATAAACAATAAGTAAATAAATGGACATGGCTTTGTTCCAATAAAACTTTATTTACAAAAACAGGTGTCAGGCTTGATTTGGCCTGTAAGCTCTAGTTTGCTCACCCGTTTTAGGTCGTAGTCAGGAAGGCAGATTTTATTCTAATGGCAGTGAAGGCCATTGTGTAGTTTTAAAATAGAGAACTAATATGATCTTATTTAGCCTTTAAAAATATCACTTTGGCTACTGAACAGAGAATGGATGGAAGGGAGTGGCAAGAATGGAAATAGGAGTTCAGACAATATGTTAGGTGACTTGAACAGAAGTGGTTGGCAGTGAAGGTGAAATGTAGTTGAGTTCAGGGGAGAGACCAGGGTTGATGATAAAATTTTGAAGTCACAGAATATTAATGGTATTTAAAGCATCCAGTTTCTACCACAAATACTTAACTCTGTCATTGTAGCTCAAAAGCAGCCAGAGATAATACATAGATGAGTGAATGTGACTGAGTCCCAAAAAAACTTTATTTATAAAAACAGGTGGCTGGTATTCTGGCTTAGTTGGCCAACCCCTAACTTAAAATATTAATCTTTGTTCTTTTCTTTTCTAGACTTCCTTTTATGTGGCTCTTCTTGTTAGTCAAGTTAGTTACTCAATGAAAACTGTTATAAATGAGATGTTTTAAAGAAAAAAGAAACTGACAAAATTTTTTAACTTCCAAAATGGGTTCTTGAGAATTAAAAGAGAAGTTTCAATGGAAGGAAAGCAAAGAGTTTATGCCATAATACCAGAAATAGGAAGAGAATAGAAAAAGAGCCAGACAATCCCATAAATACCTTTTTCATCTTCCCTGCCCTACTTTCATCCTTACTCCTCAAGGAAATAGATGATAATCACTCCACCTGAAGATATTAGGGAATTGGAAATGTGGTATCACCTTGGTCAGGAGGCTGGAAATAATAAACAACAAGGATAAACACAAGGAGAAGACAGGAGTGAGTATTAGGAGGCTCTGACTATAGTCCAGGTCCAGTGCCAAGGAGACGAACAAAATCTGTGCCAATATCTACAGACCATGAATCACCATTTGTGGAAGCACCATTACCTACTCATTTCATATCTGTAGGGTAAGGGACTTATGTTGACAGCTTTGGTATATTACTTGGCATATTATTATTATTCAATAGGACATTTACCCATTTATAGGCTTTGCTGAGCCCTATCCAGGCTACTTCATGTGGATATTCCTTTTCTTTAACAGCCAAACACTCTTATTAAATTGTCATCTGTCAAAATAGACAGTAGGATCCTTGTCGCTTGGTAAGGGGTTGGTGATATGAAAAGGAAAGTCCTAATGGATAGTTTGGGAGAAAATTGGAACTGTTGAGGCCCACCTCCATTATATAAAACCATCCCAAATATATCCTCCAAATTTAGTAAAAATAATTTTTTTTTTGAGTGAAGTAGTACCTGACAAAGATTCAATTATGTCCCATAGATTTGCCAGATTTTCAAGTTTGGATAAAGAAATACTCTTAGCCAGTTATGTAATCCATAGTTGTTGATTTAGGGATTCAGTTTCTTTAATCCTTCAATGTATTTAATTTTCTGGTTGTTTAAAGGTCTTTGCTATTTGCCTGAATCTGATTCTACTAGTTAGCATTATTTATTATTTATTTATTTATGTATTTATTTATTTATGATTTATCTATTTTAGAGAGAAAGAGTGTGCGAGCTGGGGGAGGGGCAAAGGGAGAGAGAGAGAATCTCAAGCAGACTCCCTGCTGGACGCGGAGCTCAACTCAGGGCTCCATCTCATGACCCTAAGATCATGACCTGAGCTGAAACCAAGAGTCGGATGCTCAACTGACTGAGCCACTCAGATGCCCCTACTAGTTAGGATTTTAATCTACACAATTAGTTATTACCATTTAGTCATCCTGCAAAATTTTTTATTCTATGTCAACCATCTGTGATGGAACCTTTGGAGCACTATCATTCATAGAATGATGAGATTATGAAAGCTGCAAGAGGATGGAAACTCATCAGATTCAACTTCCACATCTTACAGATGAGGATACTGAAGCCCCAGTGAATGAAGTAGCATATCGAACACCACATATATGGAACAAAGACTAAGATTAGAGGTTTTTCTGATGCTAGTTCATGTTCTTTCCATGATTCTATGTTGCTGGTGATGTCAGTTAATGCAAAAGTCTCCTATAAAGATTGAAATACATCTTAATAATTATTTGAGATTTCCTAGGTGGAGGAGCCCCCCTTTCAGCACAAAATAATTTTGCTAAATAAATATAAAAATAATCAGTGACCAACTCAACATTCTCTTTCTTCACAGTCAGGTCCCTCGGACTGATTTAAAAAAAACTGAGCCCCATTTAAACTGGCCTTAGTAAAGAGAAATTTATTATGAAGAATCAAGGATATTCTCAAAACCCTGGGGAAAGAAACTCAACTCACATTTTATCAAGAACTCTCTAGAACGCCATGGTTTCTCACCCCTTCCATTTATCACATCTACCTCCATTCTTCTGTTGTTTTTGTTGTTGTTGTTTGTTTGTTTGTTTTAATTAGGTGGGTGCCGTCAGCACTTGATCTTCAATATATACAGTATAAAAAATGCTGCTGACAAACAGTAGCCTTGGTCCCCAAGGCCACATCCCTTACAGGTAAAGTACCTCTTCTAAAACATTTGTGGGAGCGTAATAGGTTATTGAAATTTCTAATGTAACTGAGTATAGAAATAATATTCACTGTAAAAATTCCCTATGTAGGTATAAAACTAGAGTTTTTTTAAATGCTTCCACATTCTCTTATGTTTACCTCACCTTAATCCCATAAACCAGTTGTCATTAATCTTATTTTACAGCTGGAAAAACAAACCCAGAGACTTTCAGTCTCTTATCCAAGCAGCCAAGTCAGATCTTGAATCCAGGTTTCTTGGCTTCCAGGCCATTTGCTCTTTCAGTACCCACATCCAAAGCCACTGGCTTATGAAAGGAAGAAATAGTGGTGATGCCATGGAGGTAATGACAGGCCAAACATGGGCGAACTGAGTAGCCACCTGACTATTTTAAATCTTGGTTCAGAGTTCTGTCATTCTATAAGCTGATTATTATTCTTGGACCCAACCGTACCCTTCTTTTTTCCTGCTCTTCCATGTGAATACGCCAAATTATTTTAATCTGTGTTTTCAAATTTTGCTTAACATTTAACTTCCTGTAGTCTGATTCCTCTTCTGATAATGAACCAGAAGTGACCTGAAATACTGGCAGAAAATAATGTGGATGATGATAATAATGGCAATAACAACCCAAGGCCAGACATCTATAGGATTAGAGTTTCTTGTGAAACTGAGGAACAGCACACACACACACAAAATGTGAAGGCAAATGTTAAATATCTGCCACTAGATGAAAGAATTCCATATTCATTGATTGGTATGAAGTCTGAGGGACTAACTCCATGTGTTAAAACAGAGCGGAAAATGTGAGTACAAAGGTATTATGCAAACAAAGCACAGCATTTCCATGTGTATGAGTTTAACTGGGTCTGGCTGCAGTAAGCTCTGGGGCACCTTCCCTAATACAGACAAGGGCATCTGCGATTTGTATCTAACACATTTTGCATGGTTAGATCATTGTTTACATAAATGTAAGGTGGTAGTTTCCAGTAGGGTATCCTGAGTGAGAATCTGCTAGTGAAGAAAATATGGGCATAAATTTTAAATGTTTCCAAGACATAATATAAACAAACACAATGTTAATATAGGATGATAACATCAGGCTACAAAAGTAAAGCAGATAACATCTCCATGGAAGGTTTGTTCCACCTAGAAGTGTGCTATCTGAGAACACCAGGGATCAAATCGCGAAGAATCAAATTTACATTCTAAACTTAAAGCAGAAAAATCTACTCATATGGCTCATAGACCCAGCCAAAAGAAAACTGTCTGTAGCATTTTTATTCAAGTGGAAACTACAACTGATCCTGCTCACTAAAATGTTCATTTACATACCTTTAATTGACCACTATAAAATGGATGTGTGCTTTATGCTCTTTATAAAATGACTATAGTCTTGAGTAATGTCAATTATTATGCAGTACACAAGAAGAAAAAAAAAGTAATGTTTCCTTATATGTGAGGAATGAACATTCCTACAGCAACTACTAAACTTCCTTTCATTTAAAACTTCCTCTTTCACTCAGCAGTACACATAATTCTTCCCTCTCCTGATCACTATTTCACCAAGTCTCTGTTCTCCCATATTCGCCTCTCTCTAGGCTGATGCACTGGACTATAAGACTAATGGGAAACAATGGAAGAAACAACCAGACCAAGCTATGGGGATATAGGAAAAATGGTGGCTGACAGAAACCCAGTCCTTGAACCCTGATATCTCATGGTTTAGAGTTTGAAAAGAAACTGGAAGAAAGCAGTGAATCCTATAGAAGAAAGCAGTGAATTGTGCACGTGAGTGGCAATGAAAATAAGCATGGCCCTGTCCCTCCTTTACCGTGAGGATCTCTACAGGGTGTGACCAAGTCACTTAATCTCTTTTGGAAGCCAGTTTTGTCATTTGCAAAAAATACAGATGGTCCCTGACTCACGACCCTTTCAACTTAGGATTTTTCAACTCTGTGATGGTGCAAAAGTGATATGCATTCAGTAGAAACTGTATTTTGAATTCTGAATTTTGATCTTTTCTCAGGCTAGCAATGTGGTACAATACTGTCCTGCAGGGCTGGGCAGCCGCAGTGAGCCCCAGCTCCCAGTCAGCCACGTGGTCACCAAAGTGAAGAATCAATACATTGACAAGCATTCTGTCCCACTTTCGGTACAGCACTCAATAAATTACATTAGATATTCAACACTTTATAATAGGCTTTGTGTTAGATGATTTTGCCCAAATGTAGGCTAAGTGTTCTGAGCATGTTTAAGGTAGGCTAGGCTAAGTTATGATGTTCAGTAGGTTAGGTGTATTAAATGCATTTCTGACTCATGATATTTTCAACTTACAGTGGGTTTATGAGGACATAACCTCATCGTAAGTAAAGGAAGATCTGTGCTTAACCCTGCCTAGTTCAGAGGGCTATTGTAGGAATAAGTGTAAAGTTATTTAGGAATTTATTTTGCCCTGTAAAGCACTACATAAATATGAATGTAAATATAAAGGGATCATAAAAAATTTTTACTGATGGGATGCCTGGGTGGCTCAGTTGGGTAAGCGTCTGCCTTCTGCTCAGGTCATGATCCCAGGGTCCTGGAATCGAGTCCCACATTGGGCTCCTTGCTCAGCAGGGAGCCTGTTCTCCCTCTACCTGCTGCTCCCCCTGCTTGTGCTCTCTCTCTCTGACAAATAAATAAATAAAATCTTAAAAAAAATTTAGTGCTGCTTATGCCTCTTTTCTGAATCTCACTCTTTTATTCTAACATCTGATTAACCTCTTTTCTTCTTTCTTTAGTCTGCATTTAACTCTAAAATGTGAAGGATTTTTATTATAATTCATACATAGTTGAAAGACCACTTGGCCTAACATAGTACTTCAAAACCCAGAAGGGGCGAGTTCTGCTCATGCTGCCGAGCGCAGTGTCAGATCTCTGCACCAGGGGCAGGCTGAGCCTTCTTTCCCCATGCCTAGCTCATGTGGCCAGTCAAGGATAGGTGGAGTATTTAAGCCCCTTTTCTTTTGGGTTTGGTTGGTGCTCAAAACCAACTAAAACTCCCCTGGTACTACATAAAGTATAGTTAAGTCTGGAAAAAAGTGGAAATAATTATGGTTTTTGGGGTCACTTTAAAAATACAAGCATCTTTTCTATTATTTTCCTTTTCTTTTAAATAACCCAGAAGTAATGAGACTTCCCAGGGATTAACTTGCTCATCTGACCAAATCTGGCTCAACATCCTGACAATGTCTGGTTAAAAGATGTGACTACCACAAATATAGCTTCTCATCCCCTACACCATATTTTACTCATTACCTGGCAAAGGTACAAGCCAAAATTCTCGTAAACCTCCTGATTTCCCGCTCATAGTTTGGGGAAGTAAACCATGGCCGAGAAACCACATGAAACTCCATTAAATGAACCTAAATAAATGATATCTCTGCAAATGAATCACCGCTTACCCAAATTCCATGCACTGCAGAGAGACAGGAATGGTCAATAAATACCAGATTCCCAATAACCACAATGCACAGACTCAATCTCAGGGACAACTCCATCCCAACTGCATATAAAGAGGAAAAAATATCCACCATTCCTGGTCACAGCTCGAAGTGTACAGCCCTCATGTTCTGTGAAACAACTGTCTTACATACAGGATAAATGAGAAAAACTGAGTTGGATCGTTCAAATGGATTCTGATTTTAGATAGGGGCAAAGAAGAAAAGATTTTAAGGACTGAGGACTGCTTTGAAAGAATGCATAAAAGGTAACTTAAATTATGCCACTTTTGCACGGTCACAATGAGGCTATTTTCTTGGCAGCATTTATGAGATTGCCCATTTATTCTTAAAACAAATGTTTCTGGAGTTCTTATTGTGTTTCAGGGACTATGCTACATGCTGGGGACATAACGGTCAACAAAATATATTTCCCACTATTATGGGCAAATTCAATCCACTGCCTGTTTTTCAAAAATAAAGTTTTATTAGAACACAATCACTTGCTCACATTTTGTCTATGGCTGGTTTGCTATGGGCATGCTATAATGACAGCATCAGGTCGTTGTGACAGAAGCCGTGTGGCCCACAAAGCCTCAAATATTTACTATGTGTTCTTATACAAAAAATGTTTGTCAAGCCCTGGTGTAGAGGGAGAAATGGAAAAAAATATAGGAAATTATAATGCTGTTTACTAAGAACTATGATGTGGGAATTTTGCAGTTCCAAATCAGCATCTAAAGAATCAGGGAGGACTGAGGCGGTAACATTTAAACTGAGACCTAAAAATGAACAAGTAGCTAACCAGTTGATGGGTAGAGAAAGTATCCCAAAGGAAGGTCACATGCAATGACCAGGAGGCAAAAGAAAGCATGTCTCATTCAGGGAACTGAAAGTATAGTCTGTCAACTTGGCTGGAACAAGGAGAGTGAAAGGAGTAGGGAGAGAAATGATGTCAAAGAGAGAATCAGGACCCAGAACATAAATGTTCCTCTATATCAGCCTAAAAAGTTTTAAAATTATTCTGAGGGTTTAAACTGTGGGATGAAATAATCTAGCTGTAAAAATCTGTATAAATTGGTGTTTATATGAGATTTATGATAAGACTCCTTTCTAACACATTCACCAGGAAAACAAAAGCAATGAACTTTGAAATTGAGATTCATCAGGAAATGCTAACATTCAAATTAATCCATCCCTTCAACCCCTACCAACCCATGGCTCTGGGATTAAGTGGCTGTGTACAGCAAAATCCAGGCATACCTTGCTGTATGACACTTCACAGATACACAGCACTTTTTACAGACTGAAGGTTTGTGGCAACCCTATGCTGAGCAAGTCCATTGGCACCATTTTTCCAAAAGCATTTGCTCACTTTGTGTCTCTATACCACACTTTGATAATTCTGGTCATATTTCAAACTTTTTCATCTTATTAGATTCATTATGGTGAATCTGTGACCAGTGATCTTTGATGTTAGTATTGTAACTGTTTTAGAGAACCATGAACTGCACCCAGATAAGACAGCAAATTTATCGATAAATGCTGTGTGTATTCTAAATGCCCCACCGACTGGCTATCCCCTACCTGTCTTTCCTCCTCTCCTTCGGGTTCCCTATTCCCTGAAACACAACCATATTGAAATTAGGCCAATTAATACAACTACAATGGCCTCTAAGTGTTCAAGTGAAAAGAGTTACACACCTCTCACTTTAAATCAAAATCTAGAAATGATTAAGCTTAATGAAGAAGGCATGTCAAAAGCTGAGATAGGCTGAAAGCTAGGCCTCTTGCACCAAACAGTTAGCCAAGCTGTGAATGTAAAGAAAAAGTTCCTGGAATAAATTCCAAGTGTTACTCGAGTGAACACATGAACGATAAGAAAGTAAAACAGCTTTATGGAGAAAGTTTTAGTGGTCTGGATAGAAGATCAACATTCCTTTAAGCCAAAGCCTAATCCAGAGGAGGGCCCTAACTCTCTTCAAGTCTATAAAGGCTGAGAGAGGTGAGGAAGTAGCAGAAGAAAAGTCTGAAGCTAGCAGAGGTTGATTTATAAGGTTTAAGGAAAGAAATCATTTCCATAACATAAAAGTGCAAGGTGAAGCAGCAAGTGCTACAGTAGAAGCTATAGCAAATTATCCAGAAGATCTAGCTAAGATAATTAATGAAGGTGGTTACACTAAACAACAGATTTTCAATGTAGACAAAACTGTCTTATATTGGAAGATGCCACCGAGGACCTCCTAGAGAGGAGAAGTCAGGCTTCAAAGCTTCAAGGGACAGGCTATCTTATTAGAGGCTAATGAACCTGGTAACTTTAAGTCATTTACCATTCTGAAAATCCTAGAGCCCTTAAGAATTATGCTAAATCTACTCTGCCCGTGCTCTATAAATGGAACAATAAAACCTGGATGACAGCACATCTGTTTACAACATGGTTTACTGAATAGTTTAAGCCCACTGTTGAGACCTACTGCTAAGAAAAAAAGATTCCTTTTAAAGTATGACTGCTCATTGACAATACACCTGGTCACCCAAGAACTCTGATGAAGATGTACAATGAGATTAGCATTCTTTTCATGCCTGCTAACAGAACATCCATTCTGCAGCCAAACGATCAAGGAATAACTTTGATTTTTATGTATTATTATTCAAGAAATATATTTCATAAGGCTATAGCTGCCATAGATAGTAATTTCTCTGATAGATCTGGGAAAAGTCAGTTGAAAATCTGGAAAGGATTCACCACTCTAGATGTCATTAAAAACATTTGTGATTCATGAAAAGAGGTCAAAAGGTCAGAACAGGAACATTAACAGGAATGTAGAAGAAGTTGATTCCAATCCTTATGGATGACTTCCTCAGTGGAGGAAGTAACTGCAGATGTGGTGAAAATAGCAAGAGAACTAGGATTAGAAGTGGGCCCTGAATATATGACTGAATTGTTGCAATCTCATGATAAAACTTTCCTGAAGAAGTTGCTCCTTATGGATGAGCAAAGAAAGTGATTTCTTGAGATGGAATCTACTCCTGGTGAAGATCCTATGAAGATTGTTGAAATGACAAGAAAGGATTAGAATGTTACATAAATTTAGTTGATAAAGCAGTGACAGGGTTGGAGAGGACTGACTTCAATTTTAAAAGAAGTTTCATTGTGGGTAAAATGCTATCAAACAGCATTGCATGCTACATAAAAATTGTTCATGAAAAGAAGAGTCAATCAGTGTCGCAAACATCATTGTCGTCTTATTTTAAGAAATTGCCAGTCACCTTAACCTTCAGCAACCACCACCCTGATCAGTCAGTAGCCATAACACTGAGGCCAAATGCTAAAGGCACCAACAAAAAGATTATGACTGTCTCAGATGATGGTTAGCATTTTTTATTTTTATTTTTTTTAAAACACATTTTTTTAAAGATTTTATTTATTTACTTGAGAGAGAGAATGAGATAGAGAGAGCATGAGAGGGGGGAGAGTCAGAGGGAGAAGCAGACTCCCTGCTGAGCAGGGAGCCCGATGTGGGACTTGATCCCGGGACTCCAGGATCATGACCTGAGCCGAAGGCAGTCACTTAGCCAACTGAGCCACCCAGGTGCCCTGGTTAGCATTTTTTAGCAATAAAGTATTTTTTTAAAGATTTTATTTATTTATTTTAGAGAGAGAGAGAGTGGGGGAGGGGCAGAGGGAGAAGGAGAGAATATCTCAAGAAGACCCCTCACTGAGTGCAGAGCCCCACACAGGGCTCGATCTCACAACCCTAAGATCATGACCTGAGCCAAAATCAAGAGTCAGACACTTAACCAACTGAGCCCCGGGAGCCCCAAGCATAAAGTACTTTTAAATTAAGGTACATACATTGTTATTTTAGACACAATGCTATTGCACACTTAATAGACTATGGTATAGCGTAAACATAACTTTAATACACACTGGGAAACCAAAAACCTCATTTGACTTGATTTTTCAGCAATATTCACTATTGAGGTGGTCTGGGAACAAACCCACAATATCTCTGAGATATGCCTGTACTAAAATTTCCTATAACACTTAAGTCAGTGCTTCACTCCAATTTGTGCTGACATTACAACCAAGGCACATCTGAAAAGATAGTCAGTGAAAAGGAAGCCAATCTTGCCTGCCTGAAAACTGAGACAACTGAAGCAACTTAGGTCTGATTTCTGCCTTTCTGATAAAATGACTATTCTCAACCATAGTTTCACCCTATCTCATTGGCAGCTCTATCTCAGTCTTATTTCCTTGTTCTTTCTGTCCTCCTAGACCTCTTCATGTTGGCATGCCCCAGCATTCAATCTTTAGACCTATTCTCTAACACTAACTCATTTAGTGAATGAATCCAATCTGATTGCTTGAAATACCATCCGTAAGCCAGCAATGCCCAAACGTATATCTTTAGCACAGTCTTTTCTCCTGAACTTCAGTCTTGGGTATCCTCTTGTCTATTTGACAACCCCACTTGGATGTCTAGAAGACATCACACACTCAATATGTCCCTCATCAAACTTCTTCCTTCAAGACTACTCAACCTGTAGTCGTTTCCAACTTACTTGACAGTAACTACATCATTTCCACTATTCAGACCAAACATATGGAAGTCATCCTTGTCTCTCTTTTCCTCACACCTCTCATCCAATCTGTGAGGAAATCCTCTTGGTCCTGACATCAAAATATACACAAAATTTAATCTTTCTCACCACCTTCACTGTGGCCACTAGTGAAGTGGCCAGCTAGCTAGTAACACTATCTCCTACTTGGACTACTGAAATAGCTTCTAAACTGCTTTGCTTGATTCCATCCTTTTCCCTTCAAATCTATTCTCAACACAGGAGTCAGAGAGATTAATTTAAAATATAAGTCAAATTTTGTCATTCTTCTGCTCATAACCTTGTATTGACTTCCCATCTTACTCAAATGGTTGTGCTCTCCCCCCACCCTTGTCCCCCATTACTTCTTCAATCTCAACTCCTACTACTCTCCTTCTCGCTCACTGCACTGTAGACCTACTCATCTCCGTGTTGTTTCTTATATATACCAGGGATATACCAGGGATGTTCTTGCCTGATGACTTTTGTACTGGCTGTTTATTCACCTGGGATGCTATCCCCCCAGGTAAGCACTTGGCCAATTACTTCACCAACTGTAGTAGATTGAATTATTGACCTCAATTCTTCATCCTTCCCTACATCCACACTCTTGCCTCATGATGAGTACAGTTTGTTTCTCTGTCCTTTGACTTTAGACTTGGTCATTTGACTTCCTTTTGCCAATGGTATATGGGCAGAAGCAAGAGTAGGTCAGTTTTGAGCCTAGTCCTGAAGAGGTCTGCTCTCTTGAATTTTCATCACCATGAAAATTCTTTCCCCTACCAGACAGAACTACACAGGTTATGCCCTAGAGTAAATATACATGGAACAGAACGGCTTCAGTCAACCTATAGACCATTAACCAAGAATAAGTTATTGCTCTTTTAAACCAGGGATTGGAAAACTTTTCCTGTAAAGGGCCAGATAGTAAATATTTGAGGCTTTATGATCTATATAGTCTCTATTGTCTCAACAACACCATTGTAGCTTGAAAGCAGCCACACAATATACAAATGAACATAAAACATGTCTGTGTTCCAACAGAACTTACAGAAACAGGCAATAGTGAATTAGGATTTGAAGTGGGACTCTCTGATTCCAAAGTACTCTTACTGTCCACTGTTATCACTATAATATCATTTAATTTCATTTAGGTCAGGTGTCTGGAGAAACTCATTATATTTTGTTTAAGAAATAAAAACAACAATGATCTATAAATATGGTTCATAAAATGCACATCTAGCTAATTCAACTGTTACTTTTTTTTTTTTTGGCCTGACAATCATGTAGAATCATTTAACCCCTTGTTCCTTTATATTTTGCATATGATTGTATATCCTTAATTGAATAAGGTCTTTTTGGCGTGTTTCATACCCATGTTCCTGACTCAGTCTATGCTTGCTTGCCTTGAAGCTATTAGACCAAACGTCCCTAAATTAATCCAACATACGTAAGTTCTAGCTGTTATTTGGACTTTCCTGGCCTGCTACTCCACTTGATTTTGCATTTGAATTACCTCAGCATGTACTCAATCTTTGCCGGTACTCAAGAGTCCCATTTCTCTCTAACTAATGCCCATTTCTTGGTCTGGTCCAGCCTTAGACCATCTGCAATGAGCTATCAATTTCTCAATATTCTGAGTGCTCACTTGCACAAGTTAGAATTAGAACACTTCCAGGCCCTATTAGTTCCCATCCCTTTCCTTTGTGTAGTAAACTAAACAACTTTAACCTTCGGCTTCCAGAAAACAGAAATTTGGAGTCACATTTCTATCCCCTGTAGGCATTCAAGCAGACCTGACAGAAGCCTGTATCTACCATTCATGCTTGGAGGCTATCAATGTTCTTCAATGAAAGCTTATTCTATTAAGGCAAGCAGATCTGCCATTAGATACTGATTTCGCCATTAATAGGTGTGTACATTTGACCAAGTTACTTAATGTCCTCAGCTTCTTTGTCTCCGTAATGTTTTAATGAAACTCACTTCACAGGGTTTTTTTTTCTCCCTGCATTTTCTACTTTAATTTACTTTCAGGAAAGTTGATGACACCTCTATGCCCATTATTGCAGGAGGGACATGTGGTAAGGGTGAAAACAGAAAGATCTTATAAGGATGACTGATTTTTGCTCTTAAAAAAAAAAAAACTTTTAGGGAAAGGGGTTCATGAGCATAGTTAGAATATCTTGAAGATCCATGAAAGCAAAATGGTTTTTAGCATAAAATATAAGGATTCCCATATGCTAGGGAAGGAAAAATAAGGAAAAAGTCTCTGAATCTCAAAGCTAAACAGGATGTATATATCCTGCAGTACCACTGAGATTTGGCAAGATCCCAAGATATTACATATGCCTCGTATGTCAGGTTCATGAAAGATTATAATGAGAAAAAAAATCTAGGCAGGTAGCTCGGGGTCAGATTTTGCCACCTTACAGAGTTTATACTTTAACAGAGAGTGACACGTTTTAAGAGGAGGTGAGACTTCATTCAAGAGCTATTTTAGGAAGATTAATCTGAGGGAAGTCAGAATTGAAGGACAGAGAAAATGGAAGGAGAGAGAAATTGGTGGCAGAGAGATTAGAGGGAGAGATAGGAATTAAGGTTTATTGTAATAGCCAGAGCCTGAGGTGATAAAATCTGAAACTTGTATTGTTTGAACCTCCCAATTCTTGGAATTTAAAGGCTGGGTGAAGAAAGCACATTGGTCAAGATTTCAAGATGCTCTTGGCCTTGCCAGACACAATTACAGTCACCTGTGAGCTAAGCCAGAGCTTGAAACACAAAAGTGCTCAGAATCCCATTTAACCTGGCCTCTCTATGCTAGGAATATTATGGGATGGACCTTTTGTCTTCTCTTCAGCAATTCACTTAAGATAACCTCAGGTCCAAGAGGTAGGAAATTGGATGCAACTGAAAAGGACTACTGAGAGAAGATTGAGTAGCTCACTGATTGTAATGGTTCCAAAATCAGGCTTGCTGCACTCTTAAAGTCAAAGGGGGTATGTGTATGGTGTTTTCTCTTACAAAGCACTCCACAATCTTCTTACTTATTTTAAAGATCATTATTACCTTTAAAATACAAATTGCGGGATGCCTGGGTGGCTCAGTCGTTAAGTGTCTGCCTTTTGCTCAGGTCATGATCCCTGGGTCCTGAGATGGAGCCCCGCATCAGGCTCCCTGCTCCACGGGAAGCCTGCTTCTCCCTCTCCCACTCCCTCTGCTTGTGTTCCCTCTCTCGCTGTCTCTCTCTCTCTGTCAAATAAATAAAAAATCTTTTAAAAAAATGCAAATTGGACTTACATTGGCATTAAACAACATATATCACTAAGCTTTGACAGATGCCGGTTAGGCTTAGAGAAGATTTTCACTGTTCTTGGAGCTATTTTCTCTTACCAATGAGAAAGTCAGAATTTCCCGGGTTACAGTAAAGCATTAAAAGTAATACACTTACTGACTCTGCCTAAACATTTAGTAACTGTTGAATATAGAAATAAATATCACCTGATCTGTTATCCGGTAACTATAGAAAGTAGTGATGACCTAAAGATTACTTACCTAATCTCTATTTTGCCTTGGAATAAAATCTATAGAGAGGATTATAGTTCAGCTAATTTTTACTTAAGGAATAAAGGAAAAAAGAATCACAGCTTTTGAGAGACTACTATGTTCCAGATACTTTGCTAGGCCTTTGGCATACATTATTTCATTCAAATCTTATAACAACCCTATAAGCTAAATATTGCCAGTTCATTTTACAAATGAAAAAAATAGAACCTCAGAGAAATAAGATCACATGACAAAAATAAAACACATAAAAATGTATAAAGGCTGGGATTCTACTCCAAGTTTGTCTCTCTAATTTTAGAAAAGAAACTATATGACTAATTTCCAAATGAAATATACAAGAACTACTGATTAGCATTAAAAGGAAAGAAAAGAAGAAAGGCACTTCAACATGCAAGGTATGTTATATCTGCTATGTCATTAATATTAGTCCCATGTTATAGATGTAGAAATTAAAGAGCTGGAACTGACCTCTGTAACTGCCAAACTCCCCCGCATAGAATCATGGAATGCTGGAATAAAAAGGTATCTTATCTCATCTGACATCTTTGTTGAACAGATAAGTAGAGGCCAATATAACCTAATGTGATTTGTCCAAAGGCAAACAAGTTGTCAGTAATCAAGAGCTGTGTCTGCTTCTGAGGTTCTTACCGAAGCACCAAGGCCCATTGTTCTCCTAAATTATGAGGACTGTCACTCAAGGTCTATCTTTGCTGAACTTTCACTGAGCGTTCTGACATCTTCAGGATTTCTCCTTTGCTACTCCGAATGCCTATCTTTCACTACATCTTTCTTCTCAACCTCTCTAGAACAATGATCTCTAACTTCAAGTTTTTAATACCGTTTTGTTAAAACTGCTCCTGTTCCATTCTTCTCCACTTCTGTGCATCCACGTGCCTCCATCTACCTGGTTGCTCATGATAGAAAATGGAAGCTATTCTTAATAACCCATTCTAGCTCATTTGCTCATTCAATCCATCCCATGGTCAATTTATACTGCCTTCATAATGTATGTCCCACTTCATTTTGACTCCACCGACTGCCATTCCATCTGGTTCAAATCACCATCGTCTCTCACCTAGCCCTATGTAGTAGTCTTCTAATGGATATCCCCCACTGAAAAACCCCGTCTCTTTTTATTTTTGTTCTTTTGCTATCTATTCTCCACACAACCAGAAGTAAGAGAATCTTTTAAAAATACAAATCATATATTTTTTAGATCTCTTTAAAACCCTTCAATGGCTTCTAGTGTACTTAAGATCCATTTTTAAAACTAACATGGCCCTCAAGTGCTTGTATCATCGACCTGAATCTACCTCTTGGTTTTGCCTTGTTTCACTCACTCTTTCCATCACTATTCTTCAGACACACTGGCAATCTCTCATTTCTCAGACACTTTCAGCTCATCCTTCCAGTATTTTACCAGTTCATCTGTAATTTCCAGAGAAGCTTTTCCTGTTCTCTCAATCTAAACTAGGCATTCCTTTAATTTTCAATTGTAGATATATATTTTTCCTTCATTGCACTTATTTCAACTTCTAAATAACTGCTTATTTTTGTGGTTAGTTGTTTATTGTTTTTCTCGCTGTCTAAACTGTAAAGACAGTAAAGGCAGGGGCTACGTCTATTTTGTTCTCTGCTAAATCCTCTCTCTGCCTTATCAAAGTGACTTATGCATAGTAGAAGTCCATAAAAATTTGGTGAAAAGATGAATGCCTAAACACTTAAGTTTGTAATGGGATTCTCTCAAAATAAATTTATTTAAATGGATTTACTTTAATTAAAAAAATCAAAGTTTTTATACTGCACTTGATAGTGGCAGGGAGAGAATGAAAGAAGTATTAAAAACACACAAGTATAGATAGAAATTAACATGTTATATATACCTCAAATGTTAGGGAATTAACATTAAATATGTTTTGCTTCCTGAAAGGTATTTAATGAATGACCACTTTGTCTACCTGGTCCAAGTTCAGTTTCTTTTAAAATAACGAAAAGTAAGAAAGATCTGGCCTTAATCAATTTTTCCCCCAATCTTACTGTTCTCTGATTAAACTTGGTCCTGGAGATGATAAAATATCCACAAAGTGAAAAAGGATTCCTGGATTACATGAATAAGGGCAGATGTAGTAATCTAGTCAGAACAAAGGATATATGTATATACACAACAAGATGTGACATCGGACTGTTTTTATATACATAAAACAGAATGTACTGATTTATCAAAGGTATCTGACAAATAAATACATGACAGCAAAGAAATTAGAAGTTCTGGTCAAGCATTTACTGACTGACAGACCTCATAATTCAGTTGTGTGCTGATGGAATATCCCTGACAAAATTGCCTGACAAATTTTTTTCTGCTACTCTTCTGTCAATGAACCACTAATACTGAGCACAGTAAATGGGAAACCATGAAATTCAGGTAATTCAAGAATCAATGCTACTGAAACAAAAAGAATAGTCCTTAGCATCTTAAATTACACACATATTCTTCATGTACTTTTCCCTGTATAGACATAGCCACTATAACGTATACTGTCTTATTGAAATTTGACTCAAAGAATACAACTAAATCAACACGTAGAGCTAATTTCACTATAATTTTGACAGCTTTCTAAGTAAAAGACTAGTTCTCAATCAAGTCTCCTAACTAACTTCCCCAATTCTTTTGTGGAACGAGGCAGAGTAGAAGTATTTAAATAAATAAAATAACCTGCTAACTTTATCTTGCTTTATGAATGTTATAAATGGGGTCTCCACTAAAATGCATAAATCATTCTCCCTTGTGAGTCTCAACCAGGCTTCTGTTTACCAGATGGAAGTAAAAAGTGACAGAATATGCTACATGTGCTCCAAATCCTGCTGTCAAGACTTTCAAAAAATGATGTCTCTAAACATCCCACCATAGTCCAGATGTATTGGGCTTGATTTTAAAAAAGTAAAATAAAATAAAACAGCCACAGGTACAGGCAGGAATCTGTTCCAGCTTCTTCAAGAAGAATGCCTGGAACTTCTTAATGACAGTTAAAATAAAAGGCCATACAGAGCACAGATAGAGAACGTTAAGACCTGCCCTATGCTTGAAAATGGCAGGTCATTCTAAGCTTCAATCATTGTGCTCTGGAAGCTAGATTAAAGAAAAAGCACATTCATTAAGTTACAGGAAACCTCCTGGCCAGCAGAGGGCAAGATCAAGAAAATCAGATAGATTTCCCTTTACATTAATCATTTACAAAGTACTTTCATATACTTTCTGCTATGGTTTGAGTGTTTGTTTTCCCCCCAAAATTCATAGTTGGAAACCTAACCCTCAAAGCGATGGTAATAGGAGGTGGGGTCTTTGGTAGGCTCCACCCTTATGAATGGGATTTAGTACCCTCATAATAAAAGAGGGTCAAAGAGTTCCCTAGCCCCTTCTCTCAATTCAGAATACAATGAGAAGCCTGTGCCTGGAAGAGGGCTCTCACCTGACCATGCTGGCACTCTGATCTGGGACTTCCAGCCTTCAGAACTATGAGAAAGTAAATTTCTGTTGTTTATAAGCCAGCTAGTCTGTGGCATTTTGTTATAGCAGCCTCAACAGACTAAGGCACCTTCTTCAATCTAATTCTTACCGCAACTATGATATAGGTATTACTGCTCCATTTTGCACATGAGGAAAATAAGAACTTGAAAACTTACATGATTGCCTGGTATCATCTCTGCTGCTAACTGACAGAGTTGGCTTTTGCATACAATTCTTCATACACCAAATTTAGTGCATTTCCCACAATATCACCAGCAAGTTCTCTCTACTAAACTCCTAAAGGATGTTTGAATCTTGCCTTTGTTCACACAGATTACATTTCTTAATTCAGATCAAGTTCAAGCATCTCTGTTAAAACTATACAGCAAGGTGAGTGTGAGTGTGGACAGCATGGTGCCTGATAACTAATTGAACTGTCTCTTGTAGTATCTCCAGCCCTGAGACACTGCCAGAATGGGAATATGGCCTTGAATGAATGAATGTTATCTCCAGAACCCCTTTGGGCAGATGTGATTTTGATTTCATTTTGTTGAATTCTCTTTTTTTTCTTTGACTCTCATAGCCCTGTTCTCTTTTTGCTCTTTTCTTTATTAAAATCTGAACTGTTGTCTTAAGAGACAACTCAATTAAGAGAAAATAAAGCTAAAACCCACATTTTAGCTAATAGTGACCCACATTATTTTATTTTATTCTAATGTCACAGTTTTTATTTCAATCTGTCCTTTAGGAGTCAGAGGCAGTCTCAGATCTGTCACAAAACCTTTTCCCAAAACACTGATCTTCCAAGGATTAAGGAAAAAAACACATCTCTGCCCAAAGAGTATAAACGGTATCAATTGAGCATAACACTGTTGCACAAGAGAAAATATTCTTTTCTCATTACATCATCTAACATGTTTTGCACCATATACCATTGTATTTATTTATTATTAAGGAATTTTTCCAAAGCTTAAAATAAAGAAAAAGGAGACCACATCTTCTTTCAATGTCATATTGCAGCACTGTCTAGCAGATGCCCCAAGGATTATTTGGCTATCTAAGGGGGTTAAGCGTTGTTTGACTGTGGGTCAAGGGGCCAAATACTACAGTTTCATGTTACTTTGCAGATTTTTTTTTCCATTCTATAACTAGAAGTTTGTACCTCTTAATCCCCAACACCTATTTCACTCATCTCCCCCAACCCCCTCCCCTCTGGCAACCACCAGTTTGTTCTTTGTATTTATGATTCTGTTTCTGTTTATTTGCTTTGTATTGTTTTTTAGATTCCACATATAAATGAAATAATATGGTATTTATATTTCTCTGTCTTATTTCACTTAGCACAATATCCTCTAGATTCACCTATGTTGTCATAAATGGGAAAATTTCATTCTTTTTTATGGCTGAGTAATATTCCATTACAGACGCAGACACACACACATACACACACACACCCCCCACATCTTCCTCACCCAGTCATCAATTAATGGATACTTACATAGCTTCCATATCTTGGCTTGTGTAAATAATGCTGCAATAAATGCAGGAATGTACATATCTTTTCAAATTAATGTTTTCCTTTTCCTTGGATAAATACCCAGTAGTGGAATTACTGGGTCATATAGTAGTCCTATTTTTAATCTTTTGAGGAAACTCCATACTGTTTTTCACAATGGTTGCACCAATTTACTTTCTCATTTTCTCTGAGATAGGCCAAAGAATAGCAGAAGAGGAGTGAATATCCATAAGCAAGGTGCTCTTTGTTACTATGGGCTCATATAACATGAACTATTCATTTAAATATTCACTCAATAAATATTTATTGAGCATCTACAAAATGTCAAGTCCTTTTTTCATTGGGAGAGGGTAAGCAATCAGTGGTAAAATGATAAATCAGGCACAGATTCTATTCTTAAGGAAATTATACTCATGAATAAAAATCACTTTAGAGCATCTTCTACTCTATGTGCCTTGAGTCCATCTCATTATGTCTCATTATTCCCTTTACTCCTGTTTAGCTTAGTCTCCACAAGAAACTCAAGACTCCTAATTCATTCTGTATCCCCCAGACTTTCAACCCTTTTGGCTTTGTTAATTTTTATATATGGCTCTATTTCATACCTTTACCCAGCTCTGGAGAGACTTGTCCTATCAGATGTCAAAACATACACAAAGTGACAGGAATTAATAATTGCAGTATAAAAAAAAGAACTGTAGTATAATTCAAGTTAGAAAAAAATTAGAAAAATTGATCAATAAAAAGCTCACAAGCAAATCCACACACACATGAAAATAGATATATTACACAGGTGCCCTTGTAGATACATCATTAAGGTAGTTCTTAATATTATTCACTAAATATGTCCCTTTATTTTCCTTCTAGGTACATGAAAAAATTAGTTTCCCCCTCTCTTTGATGGTAGGTATGAACTTGTGACTTACAATGGTCAAAAAAATGTGAGTATAATTATGTCACTTCCTTGAAAAAGCTTCAAAAACCAGTCACTAATTTGCCTTTCTCTCCCTCTTTCAAAGTAATTCTAGAAGCTTATGTCAGAACAGAGCCTCCATGAACATGGGCACCTGAGTGGCTATGATGTGCAGAGTCCATGTTAACTTGTCTCACACATACAACATGAACTGAGAAATAGACTGTTACTGTGTTATGTCACAGGAATTTTTGGATTATTTGTTATAACAGCATAACTGAGTTTACCTGACTGATGCAGCAGGGACAGGATGAATTGTTTAATAAATTATTCTTGGTCAGGTGAGCAATCATATAGAAAAAAAATGAAGTGGGCTCCTTACCCCACAGCATATACAAAAATCAATTCCATTTTAGTAAAAAATTTAAGTTAAAAGCTTTAACACTTACAACAAAAACATAAGATGACATATTTATGACATCAGACTTGGAATTATATCTTAAACCTAACACAAAAAGTCTTAGCCATAAAAGAAACATTGGTAAATTTGACATTAAAATTCATATTATAGATATAACACCTAAATCCTGATGCATAAAAGAAGAAATAATAAATTGGACTTTATTGAAGTCAAAAACTTCTACTTCATGAAATAGAATAAAGACAAGCCACAGACTGGGAGAAAATATTTGCAAATCATCCACCTGATAAAAGACTTGTATCCACAACATAGAAATAATTCTCAAAATTCAATTATAATTGAAACAACACACAGTGGGAGTGCATTATTTACAACAGCCAAGATATGGAAGCAACCTAAGTGTTCATCAATAGATGAATGGAAAAAGAAGATGTGATATACTTTATATAATGGAACATTACTCAGTTGTGAAAAAGAATGAGATTTTGCCATTTGTGACAGCATGAATAACAAAGAGGGTATTATTATGCTAAGTGAAATAAGTCAGACAGAGAAAGCCAAATTCCATATTATTTCACTTATATGTGGAATCTAAGAAAACAAAACAAATGGACAAAAAAAAAAGAAACAGATCCATAAATACAGAAAAAGACTGATGGTTGCCAGAGTGGAAGGAGGTAAGGAACAGGAAAAATGGATGAAGGGGAGTGGGAGGTACAGGTTTCCAGTTATGGAGTGAATGAATAAGTCACAGGGATGAAAGATACAGCATAGGGAATATAATCAATTGTATTATAAAAACATTATATGGTGACAGAGGGTAGCTACAGTTGTGGTGAGCATAGCATAACGTATAGAGTTGTTGAATCACTATGTTGTACACCTGAAATGAATGTAACAAAGTGCTCAGCATTATTATTGTAGTAGTTATTATTTGTTATTACAAGTTAAAACCAAGTTGAGATATGATTACATACCATTACAACAGATAAAATAGAATAAAATAAACTCAGATCATACTAAGTGTTGGCAAGAATATGGGACAACTAGAACTCTCATACACTACTGGTGGGAATATAAAATGGTAGAATCACTTTGACAGTTTGTCAGTCTTATGAAGTTAAACACATCTACCATGTGATTCAGTCATTCCATTATTAGGTACCTAACCAAGAAATGAAAGCATATGTCCACACAAAGACCTGTACATGAATGTTAACAGCAGCTTTATTTGGAAGTGGTAAAATTTGGAAACAATACAAATGCATCGATATGCAAATAAATAAACTGGTATATTGCTATAGAATACTACTCAGTAATAAAAAGAACAAATGCTAATATGTACAATATGGTTGAATCTCAAAATAATCACGCTGAAAGAACCTAGAATTCCACCACTAAAACAGAGTGTGTACTTTTTATTTCATTTATATAAAACTCTAGAAAATGCAGACTAATCTATAATGGCAGAAAATAGATAAAAGTGACTGCCTGGAAGTGGAAGGTGAATGAAAGGACAGGAAGGGGAATTACAAAGTTACAGGAGGAAACATTTGGGGGTAATTACTTGTCTTAGTTGTGGTAATGTTTCACAAGAAGACATAAGTCAAAATGTATCAAATTGGATACTTTAAATAAGGATTGTTTTCTTTATGTCAATTATACATCCATACAGGTTAAAAAAAAGTTAAATTTCAAAGAAAACCAGAGTCTCTCCTTGCTTGCATGTTCCTTAGTGGTGATCTCTAGTTCTTCCTCTGTCTGGAGAACCACATGTGACCTTCCTGCTCCCTGACCTATGCTACTCCTGATTGCTCACCTGCTCTGGACACCATCCTCCTAACCAACTGCTACAAGGTATGTAGGTATGAGTCTCAATCCTTGAAGGATTGAAGAGTGAAGCCAAAGGTCCTCATCAGTGCTCTCCTGGAATACACCCCCAAGAGGTAAACCTTCTCATGTCAAACACACTATGCAATAGTTAGCTCTGGATATGTCTGACTAGTCAAGACAATCTCCTGGAGATTTCAGGCTTCAATGAGTAACTGAAATCAGAAAGTGCTAAAGGTCCAAGATAGAATGCCATTGGTGGCATGGTATAAGATGCCCCTCTGCCAAGGCATTCCTGAGCTGGAAGAAGAGAAACACCTGTAAACCAAAAGAATGTATATACTTTATTAGTGTC
Source organism: Leptonychotes weddellii (assembly GCF_054177405.1). Lineage (NCBI taxonomy): Eukaryota > Metazoa > Chordata > Mammalia > Carnivora > Phocidae > Leptonychotes > Leptonychotes weddellii. The sequence continues at coordinate 56,837,806 of NC_138372.1, forward strand.
TATATGATGAGGCAAAACTATGGACAAAGTGAAACAGATCATAAATCTCAAAAAGTCATAAAATACTGGTCTCAGATATTAAAGCCAATGTTGCTAACACCAAGACAAAGAAGTTTAGGGCAATCTTGAAAACAGTGGGCAACCCTTTGGTTCTGCCCAGGGGTAGTGACCTACCCACACTGTTTACTGTCCCTGCCTCCAGTATACATTACTAACAGACTTGAGGAAGGAATATCAGAAGAAAGATCTACTTGAACTCTACCGAAAATTTCATTTGGAGAGGAAAGGAAACAAAACTGACCTTCAAAATGATGGTGGGTGAAGGGGTAAAGCAACTTTTCTCTAATGAAAAGTTGAGAATTAACTATAACACATATTAGGAAGTTTCTTTCATGCTATAACTGGTGAGGAAAATAAATTATCTAGTTCCACGCCTTCCCCCCCAAAAATAAAAAATTATCAGCAGCAATACAAGGGAGAAGATATCTTTAACAGCTAGATCAACAAAGGATTAAGAATTATTATATATTTAAAATAGAATCTTTCAACAATAAAAAGACATAAAACCTAATAGATAAATACATAAATATGCATCCCATACAGAGGAAACATAACTGGAAAATAAGTATGTGGTAAAAAGTTTAGTCTCATTAGTAATCTTAGAAATTAAATTAAGACAACAATAAGATGTCATTTTATACCTACTAGATTAGCAAAACAAAACAAAACAAAAGCAAAAAAACAAACAAACAAGAAGTTTGACAATACCATATAGGTGAAGATAGGAAACAACAGGAACTTTTCCGCTAGAGTGTATTGGTTTAATCACTTTGGAAAACAATTTGGAATTTTCTCAAGTTCAACATGGGCAATTTCACTTCTAAGTGCAGTATCTAGAGAACCCCTTGCATCTGTGTACCAGCAAATGTGCACAAAAATATTCATTGCAGCATTGATTGCAACAGAAAAAAACCCACAAAATAATCTAGCAGCAGAATGGAATGATACATATTTTGGATTTTAGGACTAGCAAGTCAAAAAGACTTTGTATGACATTACCTCATAAAGTTGAAAAGTTATGTAAAACTAAGAAAAAAAGGAATAAAACAATTTTTTAAAGCAAGGAGAAGATGATCCAGGATGCTGGTTATTTCAGGGAGTGGGAGAGGGACAAGAAAAGGGAAGAGCAAAGTATGATTCTGTAGCATGGGCAGTGTCTAGTTCTTAGGCAGGGTAGCATATTTACGGATGCTCATTTTTAGCCTTTTAGTATGAATAAAATGTAAAAATTAGATAGGAGAAAATATTTTTAAAAAGCAATAGCTGAGACTTTTCCATAACATAAAATAAATTCCTCAGATTCAGGAGTAGAAGACCAGCAAATTGGTCATAATGGCAGGTAAAGAAATTAATGAAGACTATCCAGTAGAAATTCATGAGTACTGGGGTGCCTGGTGGCTCAGTTGGTTAAGTGGCTGACTCTTGGTTTCAGGTCATAGTCTCAGGGTCCTGGAATCAAGCCCTGCGTCAGGCTCTGCACTCAGCAGGGAGTTTGCTCAAGGATTCTCTCTCCCTCTCCCTCTGCCCCTCCTCCTTCTCAGGCTCTCTCTCTCTCTCAAATAAATCTTCAAAAAAATCATGAGTATTTATCAACATTTGAGAATTCCATTGGTGCTATGGATGAGATGCTGAAGATCATGATGTCTGTTTTGAGAAATGAGTTGTTGCAGAAGTTGGATCTCCTTGAACAAGCAAAAGTGGATTTAATTTCTGCTTACACATTAAATTCAATGTTTTGAATTTATTTGGCAACACAGGGAGTTAACATCCAGTAAAGCAGGAATTGGAAAGAATCAGAGTGTACATGAACAGAATCAAGGAAATAACAGACAAGAAAAAGGCTGGCAAGCTGGACAGAGGTGCAGCTTCAAGATTTGTGAAAAATGCCCTTTGGGAACCAAAACCTAAAAATGCATCCAAAGTTGCCAATAAAGGAAAAAGTAAACATTTAAAAAATGCTCTCTCCAAAAGTAATGCAGTATAAAAGTAAAAATAAATAAGTAAATACACATATGAAACTTGTGATTTCTTAGAAGCTTCTAAACAGAAAAGACAAATTTTCTAAAAGACACTCTTCAGGGGGAAGATGAAAGATGCGGGGCACTGACTGGCTCGGTCAGTAGACCATGTGACTCTTGATAGCAGGTTGTTAGTTCAAGCGCTGGGCATGGAGCCTACTTAAAAAAAAAAAAAAGATGAAAGATGAGATATACAGGAAAGAATGAAAAATAAAGTAGTAAATATGAGTTAAGTTTGACCATATAAAACAATAATTATAATAGCATGTGAACATTTTAAAAATTGAAAATTCACAACACTAATAAATTATATCACCAATAAATTAGTTGAGAGTGAGATACTGAAATTAAAGTGTCCTAAGGTCCTTCAGCTCTCTAGGAGAATAATAAAAGTACTAACTTTAAACACTGATAAGTTAAGAATTCATGTAATAACTTCCATGGTAACCACTAAAAGACTAGACACATTGTGATTAGCTTCTAAGCTAGCCAAAGGAAATATAAACTGAATTTTTAAAAATTTAATCCAAAAGACTGCAAGAAAAGAGAATAAAAGAAACAAGAGAAGCAAATGATGTTTACAAAAAATCTCTCTAAAATATGGAGGCACAGAAAAATTGGAAGTAAAAGTGTGTCTCAAAGTATGCCATGGCAACATTCATGAATAGAAAGCTGGTATAGCTATATTACTATCAGTTAAATAGGCTTTAAGTTAAAAGCCTTCCCAGAGTAATGCAAGCTGGTGCAGCCACTCTGGAAAACTGTATGGAGGTTCCTCAAAAAGTTGAAAATAGAGCTACCATATGATCCAGCAATTGCACTACTGGGTATTTACCCCAAAGATACAAAAGTAGGGATCCGAAGGGGTACGTGCACCCCGATGTTTATAGCAGCAATGTCCACAATAGCCAAACTGTGGAAAGAGCCAAG